>NW_011495076.1:2492773-2523411 GCF_000754665.1 Bison bison bison
AGGCCTGGTGTGCTACGATTCATGGGGTCGCAAAGAGTCGGACACGACTGAGCGACTGAACTGAACTGAGACCCCAGCCCACTTTGCTCCTCCAATCTCGGCATGCAGCTTCCACCTCATGGTCAAGGTTGGCTGCACCATCTTCCATTATCACAGCCCACATTCCAGCCGGCAGGAGTGCAGCACTCCCCCTACTTTTAAGGGACATTACAAGCTGCCCTCATCCCTTCTGCTCAAATCCGTTGACCAGAACCTGGTCACACAGCCACATCAAGCTGCAAGGGGTGCAAACTGGAAAATTGTATTGGGAGGCCCAGTGTGCTAGCTACAGTGTGAGAATTCTGTCACTGAACTGCTTGCTAAGTGCCAGGCTCTGTGTTGGGTTTTACTTGGATTACTTGGTTGAATCCTCACAACAAAAGCAGATACTCTTCTAGTGTCTGTGTTACAAATGAGGAAGCTGAGGTACAGAAAGCCCACCCACTCCCAAAGCAGACCCTAATTTGTTAAGGAACTGCCAGTGGGTGGATGGTAAATGGGGAGGGAAGCCAGCAAGGGCTCCATTTCAGGCAAAATCCCCACTTCCATCCCACCCCACCCCACCCAGCCCTGATCCTGCAGCATGTGCAATGCCATGAAAAGTACAAAAAAAGCCAGGTCTGTGGGCCTAGAAGGTGCTGAATGAATGAGGGAGTGAGGAAATTAAGGAATGTATGGGTTCAAAACTTGATTATTCTCAGGAGGACAGGAAATGAACTGAAAATCATTTGGGGAAATAGATTTTCCTCCAAACTACTTAACCGTCTCCCTCTCATCCTCCTGACCCCCCAGGAGGTTCTAACCCACCCTTCTATGCAGCAGCCTTGACTGAGGGCACCTGTTACCCTCAGGTGTGAGGCAGAGAGTCAGCACAGTCGGATGTTCTTTTTCCATCCTTGTCTGAACCTGACCAACCTGTAACTTGGCTGCAGCATTGCCTTGTGAAGTTGGGCAAGTTTCTGGAAGCTTCACCCCTCTGATCTGAAACCAGGGAGATTAGAATAGTTTGTCCTTGTCTGAAAATCACTTTGAGACCTGCAGGCAGCAGATAGCCCTCCAAATAAAATATAATCTCCCCTCTGCCAGACCAAACATCCTCAAGGTCAGGTTCACAAATCCCACAAGAAGTATGAAGCTTATGGGTCACTGAGGGAGGGACTGGCATCAGGGGCTTGGACTGGGAGGGGGCTCCAATCCCCTGCACCTCCCACCATTCCCTGAACAGTGAAAGAGCCCGAAGTCTTCTTATTGATTAGGTTGATGAGGCCATCAGTTTAATGATAATAATATGACTTGTGGAAAAGATCCTACATTTTCAAGTAGAATAAAAGAAGACCAGCTGAATAAGAGACAAGATTGCTTTTTCTCCCTCCAGCATAATCTCCTAGGTCCCCTCTCTGAGTCAAGAGCGTGTCTCCTGTGAAATTTCGCCCTGAAAATCCCCAGGGTCTTTAAATTTCACAGTTCCTGCCTAATGTCCTAGGGAAATGGCTTCATTGAGAATCCCCTGGGGACTCACAGGGGGCAAAGGACACTTAAAAGAGGATCCCTCCTTTAATAGCTACTGGAAGTGGTCAGATGTAAGCCTTGGGCTGGCCTTTGCTGCCCTTGGTCTCTGTTCCCATTTTTGTCCCCAGTTGTGCTGGGTGAGTTTGGCAGAGTCTTTAAAGTCCTGGCATGAATCACTGGGAGGCACTTGGCAGATGCCAAGCGTGATTGTGACACCATCAGAATAATCTCCACTCCAGGTACCAAATAGCTGTTGCTAAGAATTGGAAAGAATATTATTTTCTTTCTGAGAATTTGCAATTTGGCCGGCATTGGGGGAGGAATTTCATTAAGGACTGTGGGTGGGTGGTGGGGGATTCTATTTGTGGAGTTACCGTGTTTCTCCTCACCAAGCCTCATTGAGCACTCATACCCACACAGTCCTGCACAGTAGCTGCTGTTGCTCCCATCTTACAGATGTTTCTCAGATATTTATGGTTTAGGTGCAGCAGAGCCTTGAACCTCTGAGATTTGGATTCACACCTGTCTCTCTAACTTGAAATATACCATTTTCTTACCTCCATGCTATCTTGGGGGCTTCCCTGATAGCTCAGCTGGTAAAGAATCAGCCTGCAATGCAGGAAACCCTAGTTTGGTTCCTGGGTCAGGAAGATCTTCTGGAGAAGGGATAGGCTACCCACACCAGTATTCTTGGGCTTCCCTTGTGGCTCAGCTGGTAAAGGATCCGCCTGAGATGTGGGAGACCTGGGTGCGATCCCTGGGTTGGGAAGATCCCCTGGAGAAAGGAAAGGCTACCCAATCTAGTATTCTGACCTGGAGAATTCCATGGACTCTATAGTCCATGGGGTCTCAAAGAGTCAGACACGACTGAGTGACTTTCACGTACATATGCTATCTTGAATTCAAATAGAAGTGTTGTGGGTTTTTTTGAGAATTAAACATCTTCCCACACACCTGGAAGTGAGAAACTGGCTTGTTGCCTGTGGCCCCCCCATCTGTTCCTTCCCGGGTGGTCAGTCTTAGGAAAATTAGAAGAGGACCCCAATCTCTATCCCCAAATTCTTGGGCCAGATGCATTTTAAAATCAGAAAAAAAGTATGCAAGATTTTTCAGATTTTATAAAAGAATTATTGTATATGTGTCTTGTCTTATATAAGACCCATAGATCTGGGGCCACACCCTGAAATGAATCACATCAGTATTTCTGCAGTGGAATATTCACAGCAGTGAGATAATAAAGATTATAAAGAGCCACATGGGAATTTAGGTCAGGTTTCTGCTACCAAATTAGATATGCCAAACAGCAGGTTTTCAGAGTCTTAGAGTTTTGGGAGTCACTGTAAGACACGGTAGATCTGCAGGTGGTGCCCCAAGGGGAAGGCATTCCTCCCACCAGAGGCATCATCTTCCGGGGCTGTGGGTTTGGGGGTGTGAGGTTTACCTGTTTGATAACAGAGTCTGCCCCACCAACTACCAGCTTAGCTTGGACCTGATGACTTCCAAGTTTCTTTACCTGGATAATGAGCATAGTAACAATGGATCCCACCAGCATAGAATGAGTGAGAAGCTCCGTGGAACTAGTGCATGTTCAGCTCTGTGCCTGAAACACACATGACACTCACTAAATGAGAAACAGCTTGTACTATTCTCACTAGGGAGATCAGACCTGTATCCATGACCATAACAAATGACCACAACCTAGTGGTTTAAAACAACAGGATTGATTCTCTCACAGTTCTGGAGGCTCTAAGCCAGAAACCAAGGTGCAGGCACGGTGGGTTCCCTCTGGAGGTTCAGAGGGAGAATCTATTCCATGCCTTTCTTTACCTTCCAGTGGCTGCTGGCAATCCTCAGCATCCCTTGGCTTGTGGTCACATCATTCTGATCAGTCTCCATCTTCATGTGGCCTCTGTGTGTCAAACCTTCCTATCTTTTCTCTTATAAGGACACTTGTTACCGGATTTAGGGCCCACCCTTAATCCAGAATGATCTCATCTTGGGATCCTTCCTTTAATTGTATCTGCAAAGACCCTATGTCCAAATAAGATCACTTTCATAGGTTCTAGTGGTTAGATTTGTGTGTTTCTTCTGGAGGTAATACAGATCAACCAACTACAGGGCTAGATATTAAGTTCACAGGGTTGAAGATGTAGTAAAGATAGCACCAGATGTGCTATCGGGTTGTTAATTGACCCCTACAGGGGTCCCCTTTTGGGGGCCATCATTACAGGAGCCACTGTGACAGTGTAAAGGGTATGGGTTTCAGGGTCTGGCAGACCGAGCCCTGAAACACCGGGCAGTTTTGCTTCACCAAAGTGAGGCTCAGTTTCCTTATCTCTGAAATGGACATGATAAGTCCTACCTCCAGGTGTTCTTGTGAGGAGTAAAGTCCATTAAATGCTCCATAAGATGTCCTCTCCATAAAGTGATTCATAAACAGTTTCCTTCCTTGCCCCCATGTTCTTTTGTCTGGTAATATGAATGTGGTTGGGGCCCAGAATCCTCTCAGAAATCCAAACTGAAAGTCTGCAGTAAGGCCCCTGCGTCCCCATGGTTAGAGCACTACAGTGCCAGCCATGGTGGAAGTTTCGTCAGTCAGAGGTCTTCTTTGATCAGCCAAGTGGTCTACAGGGTCAAGGCCTACGTTTCCAGGGACAAGTGCCTGATCCCTGGGAGCCAATCCTGTGGAACCCACCCCAACCCACAGCCCCAGCCTTCCCAACGCTTGAGAGAATTTCAAACCCTGAAGAGCATTTCAAGGTTGTTGTGCATGCATGCATGCTCAGTTGTGTCTGACTTTTTGTGACCCCATGGGCTATAGCCCTCTAGTCTCCTCTGTCCATTGGATTTCCCAGGCAAGAATACTCGAATGATTGACATTTCCTCCTCTAGGAGATTTTCCTCACCCGGGGATCGAAACTGCGTCTCCTGCTCTGCACTGGCAGGCAGATTCTTTACCACTGCATCTCAAGGTGGTTGTTGTTGTTCAGTGGCCAAGTCATGTTCAACTCTTTCCAACCCCATGGACTGCAGCACACGGGGCTTACCTGTCCATCACCATCTCCCAGAGTTTGCCAAAGTTCATGACCACTGAAGCAGTGATGTCATCCAACCATCTCATCCTCTATTACCTCCTTCTCCTGTTGCCCTCAATCTTTCCCAGCATCAGGGTCTTTTCCAATGAGTCAGCTCTTTGCATAATTTTGCAGGTGGCCAAAGTATTGGAGCTTCAGCTTTAGTATTAGTCTTTCCAGTAAACACTCAGGGTTAATTTCCTTTAGGATTGACTGGTTTGATCTCCTTGCAGTCCAAGGGACTCTTAAGAGTCTTTTCCAGAATGACAGTTCAAAAGCATCAATTCTTTGGAACTCTGCCTTCTTTATGGTCCAGCTCTCACATCTATACATGACTACTGGAAAAACCATAGCCTCAACTATACAGACCTTTGTCAGCAAAGTAATGTCTTTGGTTTTCAACACACTGTCTAGGTTTGTCATAAGGTTGCTATAAAACAAAACAGTGTCTGGGATGGGTTTCAAGGAACCAGCCTCAGTTCTTCTAAACCGTGTGTGGGACCTAGACACGGCTCACAGGAGAGCTGTGGCGCCCCTACCTGGCTTCTCTGGTCATTCTGAGGTGGGTTGAGAAACTATGCTCTGTCCCTGTGGGATGGTTCTGGTGGGTCACTGATGCTGCTCCCAGGGCCTGTTTGTTCTCTTGGAACACATGTGCCTTTTTCTGATCGAGTTTTACATCACAGAGTAGGATTTCGGTTTCTGTAGGAGGTGCTGGAGTATCCAGTCTGTGCACCAGGCAGGTCCAGCATTTTAATTCTTGACCAAATAACTTAATTCTTCAGTAATAATACTGCCAGCCATAAGTTTTTGGATGTCATAGTTTGTTTTAGCTTTTGTCACAGAAACTCAGAAAACCCAGAGAGGCGTGAACTTTTGCCATCTGTGGTAGGACAGGAAGGGGCTGGCGGGCTGATTGGCTCCCCCACACCTTGGGAATCCATTTCCACTCCTCTGTGGAAGTGAGTTCAGCCAGCAGGCTTTTGCTCCTGCACACCTCCTCTGCCCCACACCACCCTGTCTTTTGCTTTGGAGGCTGGTTTTTGGAGGATCCTCCCCAAACCAGTTGTTTTCAAAGGCAAAGGGCACCCTAACCCAGGAAGGTCCAAGTGCTGGTTCCCTCCACCCACCCTCCGGGCCTCCCAGGCTGTGTTCCTGAGCCAGGCTCTTTATGACACAGGAAGGTCCCACTGCCCTTCTTGTCCTTCCACACAGCTATGCAAGTGACCGGGGTGTGAATGATGGCAACAGGGTGGTTTGATGTCTGTGAGGTTCTGAGCAACATGTCTTCAAAGTATCACCCCTGGTAACACTTACCCCACTTTACAGATGAGGAAAATGAGCCCCAGAGAGGTCAAGAGTGGCTTCTCTGGGCTCCAAGGTGGTGGAATTACAATGGGGCCGATTAGAAGGAAACAGGCACTGGAGACTGAGGATCCATTTTGCTTATGGATGTGGATAATTGAGCGGGGAATCAACAGGGGTATGGGAAAGGGAGGGACACAGAAGCACAGCCCTGCAGGGCCCACACAGCCGTGGTGGGCAGAGGGCTGACAGGTAGCACTAGCAGATGAGGCTGGATGGAGGCTCAAGGGTTTGTCTGTCTGGCCCCAGCTGGTACATATCAATCGGGCCAGGGCATGGCTAGACATACTTCCACTGTCTGCTCTCCAAACATGCACCCTCCTCCCCTACACTCATCAACTTCTTTCTCGTCCCAGCAACAAGGACCTAACCTAGGATGGCACTAGGAGAGTCTAGATGCCACCTTCAGTGGCCACCCAACTCTCATAATCCTGTCCATCCTCTGTCACCATAATGTCCCTTGACTCTCCTGATTGGCAATGCTTATCTCTTTAGTGGTTTGGTGGGACTGGACCTTACCGGGAAGCCTAACCATCCGTGATTACTGCGTCTATCCATCAGTTCCCAGAAAGGTTTGTAATGTTTTCACTTTGACTATTTCCCTTCCTTCCACTGGCTATGTATTCATATAATAACAGAAGTGTGTGGATGGACCTGTGATCGATGCCACACCACCCCTGAGTTTTCCACCGGCTCCACTCTTTCAGCTTTCCTAGATGCAGGATTTCTGGGGTCAAAACTGGCCAGAATGTCCATTCATTGCTCTGACCTGGCCAATGGGCTGAAAAACATGTTCCCTGTTCTCAGAGAGAAGACACTCAAAAGAGGGCTGAGGGAAAAGAGCCAGGTCTCTCTCTCCCTTTCCCCAGGGAATTCTGGAGCAGTGGAAATTCTTAAGGAGAGAACATCACTACATATTAGTAATCATTATTGCTATTAATTATGAATGAGTTATGGGAATATCAGAATGACTTGGGAGCAGTTCCCCCATGGCAATAGAAATGCCTCTAATGGAAACACATTTCTAGTTTGCCCTCAGAAACAAATGTACCAGGCACCCATGTGGACAAAGAGAGGGCAAAACACCAGCAGCATCATGACCAACAATGGAAGCCTAGGTCATTTGTGGACTGAGATGAGTCCTTAACAATGGGACTCTTGAGAGTTCCTTGGACTGCAAGGAGATCAAACCAGTCAATCCTAAAGGATATCAACCCTGAATACTCATTGGAAGGACTGATGCTGAAGCTCCAATACTTTGGCCACCTGATGTGAAAAGCTGACTCATTGAAAAAGACCCTGATACTGGGAAAGATTGAGGGCAGGAGGAGAAGGGGATGACAGAGGATGAGATGGTTGGATGGTACCACTGACTCAATGGACGTGAGTTTGAGTAAACTCTGGGAGTTGGTGATGGACAGGGAGGCCTGGCGTGCTGCAGTCCCTGCAGTTGCAGAGTTGGACACAACATAGTGACTGAACAACAACAAATGAAAATTAAGGGGAATTACACTTGTTACTTGACACAAAGTCATATTCTAGCCTTCTCAGTTGGACTAAACTCCCCAGGAAAGAAAAATCCCCAGTTCTGTTGTAGTTACTGCTACCCTGGGATACGTTTATTGCTGTTGTTCAAAATGAGAACACCAACAGTGGCCATGGGTTTTTTTTGTTCTGATGATGAGTGATGTTCCAGCCCTCAGCGGGGAATGGTACTCTGGCCACTGAGTGGGTGTCTGCAGTTACCTCCCATCTGTCAGCCAACATCATCTACATGGCCCCCACCTGCCACTAGGGTGGCTGAGTCAGCAGGAAGAGTCTGGGCCCAGGCAGTAGCTGGCCTGGCCTCGGGGAGGGATGAGATCCCTGAGGCTGTGAGATCCATGTTCAGATGAAGGCCAGCGGGATTGTTGGAGGCATGTGAGGCTGTGGGCAATCTCATGACTCTGGGTCTGGAGTTAGAGATCTGTCCACAGAGCAGAATGAGCTCATACCTACTGACCCCTGATAGGTGAACACTGCAGCACTAGGTCTGCCGGGGCCCTAGGGGAGAGCACTGTGGAATGTTCCAAGGAAGCTTACAGTCAAGGCGTAGAGAGAGAGCCCATGTGGGGAAGAAGACCACTTCAGCACAGCATCCTCTCTCACGAGACAACCATTACAACCCTCTACTTGGTCTGCTAGTGCCCCCTATGGCCCCTCAATCCATCTTTCCTGTACCATCAGAGACCTGCCTGGACTGGCACTTCTCAAACTCCAGAGTGCCTCCACAAATCCTGGGGATCAAGTTATATTAATAAAATGCAGATCTCTCAGATCCTGTGTGTCTACCAAGCACAGGGAGGCCAAGGCTGCTGGGCAGTTGAAAGGTACCTAAAGGCCAGCAGAAGAGTTAGATGTGTGCTCTCTGGCAATGTGACCTTTGAAATGTCCCTCTGGCTCTGCTGTTTCCTTCTCTGTAGAATGTGGCTGCAATGAAAATCACAGGGCTCAGTGGATGAAACACACCAAGGCCAGTGTCTGGTTTGCAGTGCAGGTGCGAGCATGGGCCCTTATTGCTGCTTGTCCCTCCTCTCTTTCGTCCCTACAGTGCACCCTCCCCTGCAGATCAACCAGCCTCATGCGCCACTCTCATCCATGCTTTGCGTTTCCTTGTGTCTGGAATGGCCTTCTAAGGGATTCTTGCCCACAGTAGTAGATATAATGGAGTAGTAGATACAAAAGAGTTCAAAATTCAGTACTTGGATGCAATCTCAAAAACGGCAGAATGATCTCTGTTCATTTCCAAGGCAAACCATTCAATATCACAGTAATCCAAGTCTATACCCAGACCAGTAATGCTGAAGAAGCTGAAGTTGAACGGTTCTATGAAGACCTACAAGACTTTCTAGAACTAACACCCAAAAAAGATGTCCTTTTCATTATAGGGACTGGAATGCAAAGGTAGGAAGTCAAGAAACACTGGAGTAATAGGTGAATTTGGCCTTGGAGTACAGAATGAAGCAGAACAAAGGCTAACAGAGTTTTGCCAAGAGAACACACTGGTCACAGCAAACACCCTCTTCCAACAACATGAGAGAAGACTCCACATGGACATCACCAGATGGTCAATACCAAAATCAGATTGATTATATTCTTTGCACACAAAGATGAGAAGCTCTATACAGTCTCAGCAAAAACAAGACTGGGAGCTGATTGTGGCTCAGATCATGAACTCCTTATTGCCAAATTCAGGCTTAAATTGAAGAAAGCAGGGGAAACCACTAGACCATTCAGGTATGACCTAAATCAAATCCCTTATGATTATACACTGGAAGTAAAAAATAGATTCAAGGGATTATATCTGATAGAGTGCCTGAAGAACTATGGACAGAGATTCATGACACTGTACAGGAGACAGGGATCAAGACCATCCCCAAGAAAAAGAAATGCAAAAAAGCAAAATGGCTGTCTGAGGAGGCCTTACAAATAGCTGTGAAAAGAAGAGAAGCAAAAAGCAAAGGAGAATTGGAAAGATACACCCATTTGAATGCAGAGCTCCAAAGAATAGCAAGGAGAGACAAGAAAGCCTTCCTCAGTGATCAGTGCAAAGAAATAGAGGAAAACAGCAGAATGGGAAAGACTAGAGATCTCTTAAAGAAAATTAAAGATACCAAGGGAACATTTCATGCAAAGATGGGCACAATAAAGGACAGAAATGGCATGGACCTAACAGAAGCAGAAGATATTAAGATGAGGTAGCAAGAATACACAGAAGAACTATTCAAAAAAGATCTTCACGACCCAGATAATCAGGATAGTATGATCACTCACCTAGAGCCAGACATCCAGGAATGCAAAGTAAAGTTGGCCTTAGAAAGCATCACTATGAACAAAGCTAGTGGAGGTGATGGAATTCCAGTTGAGCTATTTCAAATCCTAAAAGATGATGCTGTGAAAGTGCTACACTCAATATGCCAGCAAATTTGGGAAACTCAGCAGTGGACACAGCACTGGAAAATGTGAGTTTTCATTCTAGTCCCAAAGAAGGGCAATGCCAAAGAATGCTCAAACTACCACACAATTGCACTCATTTTTCACGCTAGTAAAGTAATGCTCAAAATTCTCCAAGCCAGACTTCAACAATATGTGAACTATGAACTTGCAGATGTTCAAGTTGGATTTAGAAATCCAACTTGTCTCCTCTGGAGACAGAGGAATCAGAGATCAAATTGCCGACATCCACTGGATCATCAAAAAAGCAAGAGAGTTCCAGGAAAACATCTATTTCTGCTTTGTTGACTATGCCAAAGCCTTTGCCTATGTATCACAACAAACTGTGGAAAATTCTGAAAGAGATGAGAATACTAGACCACCTGACCTGCCTCTTGAGAAATCGGTATGCAGGCCAGGAAGCAACAGTTAGAACTGGACATGGAACCACAGACTGGTTCCAAATAGGGAAAAGAGTATGTCAAGGCTGTATATTGTCACCCTGATTATTTAACTTCTATGCAGAGTACATCATGAGAAATGCTGGGCTGGAGGAAGCACAAGCTGGAATCAAGATTGCCGGGAGAAATATCAACAACCTCAGATATGCAGATGACACCACCCTTATGGCAGAAAGTGAAGAAGAACTACAGAGCCTCTTGATGAAAGTGAAAGAGGAGAGTGAATAAGTTGGCTTAAAGCTCAACATTCAGAAAAACTAACATCATGGCATCCGGTCCCATCACTTCATGGCAAATAGATGGGGAAACAGTGGAAACAGTGGCAAACTTTATTTTCGGTGGGGCTCCAAAATCACTGCAAATGGTGATTGCATCCATAAAATTAAAAGACGCTTATTCCTTGGATGAAAAGTCATGACCAACCTAGACAGCATATTAAAAAGCAGAGACATTACTTTATCAACAAAGGTCCATCTAGTCAAAGCTATGGTTTTTCCAGTGGTCATGTATGGATGTGAGAGTTGGACTATAAAGAAAGCTGAGCACTGAAGAATTGATGCTTTTGAACTGTGATGTTGGAGAAAACTCTTGAGAGTCCCTTGGACTGCAAGGAGATCCAACCAGTCCATCCTAAAGGAAATCAGTCCTGAATATTCATTGGAAGGACTGATGTTGAAGCTGAAACTCCAATACTTTGGCCACCTGATGCGAAGAGCTGACTCACTTGAAAGTACCCTGATGCTGGGAAAGATTGAGGGCAGAAGGAGAAGGGGATGACAGAGGATGAGATAGAGGGTTGGATGGCATCACTGACTCAATGGACATGAGTTTGAGTAAACTCTGGGAGTTGGTGATGGACAGGGAGGGCCTGGCATGCTGCAGTCCATGGGGTCGCAAAGAGTTGGACATGACTGAGCGACTGAACTGAACTGGAATGCCCTTTTCTCCCCAGTCCACTGGCAAAGTCCTCTTCATTCTTTCAGGCTCCCAGACCTGAGCCCACCCTCAAAGGAGACTGTTCACAGGGCTGAGTAGCCCCTTGATGGTGAGCTCCAGGGGGATAGGAAGTGTTTGTAACCTCTTGTATCCCAGTCTGTACATCACCTGACACATAGTGGGTTTCAGTACATGATGATGAGACAGCAAATGCTTCAGCTCTTTCTTCTATAACTTCTATGAGTCTATGCTCTGCTGAGAGAGGCTAAACCGGTATTTCTCAACCTTTACTGCACATCATCATTCTGTACAGTCTTTTTAAGAACGAGAAATTCCTGGGTCTCACTCCAGACCTACTTGAGACAACATTTCAGAGAGAGAATATCATGAGCATTCATTTATTTACTTACTTGTCTAGTTCTATGAGTACTGACTAGTTATAGTTAAGTATTTTTTTTTATTCAATGTCTTATAGCCCATTATTATTGCTCATTTTATGCCAGATTGTTTCAGGTTTAGCCTTCTGGCCCCATGTCCTCTTGACATGTCCTCATCACTCTTGGAGTAATTCCTTGCTTTCCTATGTACAAGACTTTCCAGATTCATTTTGTGGTGTATCTCTTACAAAGCACAATAGGTGATTCTGATGCACATATGGGTTTTGGAAGCCGTCATGTCAATCAGTAGCTTCAAATCACCAACAGGCTTATGGGTTCTGCTCTGATTGGCAGAACCCATAGCAACAGGCAGAGGAATATTCTTGGGCAAAAGCTAGTGAAGGAAGCTCAGTGTTCCCTAAGACTACCAGGCTGCATCCCTGAGGATGGCTGGCTCAGCACAGAAGACAGATGATTCAGGCAAGCTACCTGGCAGAGGTTCCCAGGTGCCACATGCCCAACCAGTTACAGATGGCAAATGCCTAGTGTGCCCAAGGCAACAACTGCGGGAAACAGGAAGGAGGCCGTACAGAGCAGGACTTTATGCAAAGAGTCAGACACGACTGAGTGACTGAACTGAACTGAATGTGTTTCTCAACAGGTAGAAGTCATATTAACTTTAATTGTCTGCCTGGGGCAATAATTGTCATGAGGTCTGGGTCCTGCCGTCTGAGGAATCAGCCCCAGGAATTTCCCAGGGCTGGAAAAGGCTGGCAGCTCCCATCAAGGAACCCTGTAGGGTATTCCTCTGGAGGAGGCCAGGTATCACAAATGCCTTGCACTAAACAGCACTTTTCTTCCCAAGAATGCAAAGCACCTTCACAGATGGCTCACTTATTTTCAAATAATTTTTAATGTAAAATCATTTGTACAACCTGAAGAGAGATTAAAAAAAAAGACTCACAGTTCTGTACTGCCTTGACAAGTTTTCTGTAGATCTAATATTATGCCAAAATGAGTTTTAAAAATAGACTCACAATTTACAACATCGTGGGAACCAGCATAATGCCCCTACCCGAAAGATGTTCACATCCTGAACCTGTGACTCTTACCTTCCGTGACAGAAGGGAAGAGTAAGTGCTTACAGTAAGGTAAGCATCCTGAGGTGGAAAGTTTATCTAGAATCATCTGGGTGGGCCTGTTGTAATCACAAGAATCATTATAAGGGGCAGAGATATGATGATGGAAGCAGAGGTGAGAAGGACGATGGGGGAGAGAGGGACTTGAATGTGCTACTCTGCTGGCTTTGAAGATGAAGAAAGGGTCCATAAGCTCCTTTACAGAAACAAGAAAAGTAAGGAAGCAGATTCTATCTAGAGCCTCCAGAAACAGTGCGACCCTGCTGACACCTTGCTTTTAAGAACCGTTTCAGACTTTTGACTTCCAAAACTGTAAAGGAATAAGTTTGTTTGTTGGCTCAACACAAATTTATGTATAATTTATTATAGCAGCAATGGAAACTAATACAGACACTAATTTAAAATTTATTTTTAATGAATGAATTTTTATTGAAGTACAATTGATTTTCAATGTTGTTTTAGTTGTACAGCAAAGAGATTCAGTGATGCATATACCACATTGCTGTTGCATCAACCAGCTTGCCTTTTAGTCATAATCTCTTCACTTTCCCATATCACATTTTGTAAACTCTTCCCATGAACATATAGCTGTAATCAAAAATATTCTTTCCATTTCTTTCTCCACTATCTGAACCCCTACTAACCACCTTTCTGTGATTGCTAATGCTGCTGTTCTGCACCAAAAAGGCTTGTTTACCTGAAGTTTCCTATTCAACATTAGCCTTATACTCTTTTAATACCTCTGGAGTTTATTTATTTATTTATTTATTTTTTGATTTGTTCACTGGTTTATTCAATTTTTAAAACTTAATTTGCTTTTAAAAATTAAGGGAAAGAAGAAAATAAGGTAGCCAAAAAGCCTATAAGCCACAACAGGAGTAACATCATTAAAAGACACAACTAGTTGTTCTCAAATGCTTTTGTGACCAACATGATTTTGTGTCATAGCCTGGCCATTATTAGCTGTGAAGGCTGTGAAACTGAACCTTAAAGCCAAGGGCTGTTAGCCCTAGCCTACTAAATTCTCTCTCCTACCTACTATGGTTTCCAACATGCATTTCTCATTCTTTGTTAGTTACATATTTACAAAGAAGAATGCTTTATTCCTATTTGGCTTTGGACAAGATTTAAAAAAAAACTTTATTTACAAATGTTCTATTTCCTTTGAATATATATACAGAGTAAAGGATTTGGATAAAATAGGATAAAATCACAGGAATCAAAGCCAACTTTTCATAAAATCCAGGAGAAATTAGTAACACTCAGAAAAATCAAAATCCATTATAACAGTTACAAGAGAGTCAAAGCAAATAGATTGGGGGACAACAAACCACATCAGATTTCCCTCAAACCCTCTAGCCAGTGTTTTTGTTCCATAAGTTAATAGCCAGTTCAGAAATTCAAGTCACATAGAGTCTTATTTCTACCTACCTCACATAGTGAAGTCATTTACTTGGTAAAAACAGTATCAGAGAAAGGGATTGTCTCCGTTCAGAGAATACAGTAGGAAAACCACTCTCTCAAAGCGACTGAGAATTTTTTGAGGAATAAAATCACCTACCCTGGGAAGTGTTGTTGAAATCCAGGCATACTTCCTTACAAAAATGCTACCTCAACTCTAAACAAAATTGACTTTCTTTCTGTGTGCCAGGAGAGTCCCTGGGATCCTTGGTTGGTAGGCAGGTAGGTAGGGCAGCCTCGTAGTCCACAGGCTGCAGGGGCTGGGGGGGAGTGGGGGGGCGGCTGCTTTCAGTTCAGAGGCCCATGCTTTCCTGTTGACCATCAGCAAATCTGAGGAGTCACTGAGCTGATTACAGGTGGTGTTAGGGATGTAACAAGAGAAGAAAAATGGCTGCTAATGGTAGTAGCTGCCACCGGTGCTGCTAGGAAGCCTTGGTGGCTATAGGATCTTGGCTGAAAATGCTAAATTAGGGTGGCTCTTGAAATCTTCAGCCTCTCAAGTCTGTTAGTTCCTCCCTTTATACAGGAAAGGTCGACACAGCCAGTATCTATTTTGGGGATAAAGAGTAAGTTGATGGGAGAGACATTCTTATGGGGAAGTCTGCCCCGAGGTGAAGCTTGAAGACTTGGCACTCTTTCCTCCTACCAGACATTTGGCGTTTCTTAACCCGGTGGGGGTATCAGAGACCCCGGGGACACTGTGGCCATCCTTGGGGGACTGGGCCTGCTGGGCTTCTTTCAGTTCCCTTTGCACTGTGGCTGTCTTGAACTTTTCCAAGTTCAACTGGTGCTGTTGAGCATCTATTACTATCCTTTTCTTGAATGCATATGGAAATGGGGATTCAGGAGTGCAGGTGCCATAAACATTCCCATATGCAGACTGTCAGCTGTCCACAAGGTAATCCTCTGTAAGTAGAGTGTGGATTCTCCCTCCCCTGCAGTAAGCCCCCCTCCTCTGCTGTGGGCAAAAGTTCCCTGAGATGAAATTACTGGCACCCCGAAGTTAACCTGGAAAACGACTTCTGGTTCAAAACCCATTTCTCCCTTTCATACATGGTTACCTAGAAGCTGCAGTAATGACAGTCGTATGTCCAAAGCTCCTGGCAGGAATACCCAGCTAAAGCCAGTAGGTAGGCACCCAGTGTCCTGTTTTTTCTGCATTCTCATGTCGTCCACAAATGACCCAACTTCCCATCTACCATCACAGGCCCAGAGAATTCCTGCCAATGAGAGGAATAGGCTTTAAAAGTAAGCAAATCTATATGCAGAATAGCCAGAGAGAGTCTGGGGGGAGACAAAGGTGTCCTGTCGCAACTGAGGGGACAGAGGCTCCACTGAGAATCACCCAGGCCAGGGCACCTCCTCATGTAGTTCAGATCCCCCAGCCCCATCCTCCCCCTGGTTCCCACCGCTATGCTGTGACCTGGCTAAAGTGTCTGCTTGCTTGTTTCCTTCCTTTTCTGGTTTAAGATGTGACTTAGTACGTTTACACACCTAGGCTCATGCCCAACCACCTCCCACCACAGCCCCAGGCCCAGCGCAGGCTCCCAGGCTCCTGCCCTGCTCTGGGCACCCACCTGCTCATCAAGAGACCCTGTGCAGTTTCCCCCAGAATCTCAAGGCCATCTTGATGAACCTGCAAAGCCTAAAAGATAGGAAGAGAGCAAAGGAGGTCTGATGAATGAAAAAATGAATGTAAATTAAAAAGCCTCATTTAATTATCGGTTTTCTCTTGCTCTGTGACCCCAAACTCTTTCCTAATGTGCTATTGAGTTGCTAAAATGATTTACTTGTTCTTCCCAGAGATGTGTAGCCAAGAAGGAAAGAGGAAATGAAGCAGGAGCTAGCAGCACACAGCAGTGGGGAGCTGATTGGCTGAAACCTTTCTGGATTAGAAACCAAAAATTGGAAAATACAGGTTAAGGAGGGACTGTGGAGTTTGCTGTAGGTTTCTGTCCGGGTCCTAGCTTTTGTTTTGAGTGATGGTTTTTCCAGTCCTTATTACATTAAAGAATAAAACGAAAAGCCTAAGGAGGTAATGGGAGGCCAGACATGGACCAATGACAACAGAGTGGCACGAACGAAAGAAGGTGATTAATCTCTAATCCAACCCTGGGTACTGAGACCCAGGAAATAGAATGCAGAAATGAGTCACATCTCCAGTGGCCTCAGCAGGGCCTCTGTTGAGGGGAGGGCAGTCAGGCTGCAACACTTCCTCCTGGACTACCCTGGCGTCCAGACGGGGCCTGGCAGGAGGTCGAGCTGAGCAGAGCTGACTGTGTCTGCGAGAGGCTGCCACCTGCACCTGTGTGAGTCCACAGGTCCTGTTCTCAACACCCCCAGAAAATGGGGGGTCAGCCTCTGCCTGTGAGAACATGGACATAGAGGCCAATGTGACTGGCCCTTTGAAAATTAGCCCAGGTTTGCAGGGCCAGGGAGTCGGGGAGGGGTACCAGCAAAACATGTTCAGAACTCCTGGCCACCCATTCCTCATAGGGATCCACCCCTGGGGCACTCCAAGTCACGTAGCTATGACATCTCATTATCTCCTCCCCACCTGGAGCCTCCTCCCCAACAGGTTTTGTGGAGCCCAAAGAGTAAACAATTTGGGGTGCCTTTAAGGAAAATGAACATAAATTTACTCATGCAAAAAGCACATACCAGAACAAAACCAGATATTTATCTAGAAGCAAGGGCTACCTAGCTATTTAACTTTGTTCTCCGGGCATAGGGATCATCACTCCCATTTAAAGGTCATGAAAAAAAAGAGTGGGTATATGTATATGTATGGGGCTTCCCTGGTGGTTCAGCAGTAACGACTCCACCTGCCAATGCAGGAGACCTGGGTTTGATGCCTGGGTCAGGAAGATCCCCTGGAGAAAGAAATGGCAACCCACTCCAGTATTCTTGCCTGGACAATCACATGGGCTGAGGAGCAAGGTGGGCTATGGAGTCACAAAGAGTCAGACAAGACTTAGTGACTAAAGCAACAACAAATATGTGTGTTTGTAACTGATACTTTGCTGTACTGCAGAAACTAAAACAACATTGTAAATCTACTATACTCCAATAAAAGAATTTTTTAAAAAAAGGCACAAGATTGAGGCCCAGATTGGTGAAGTGACTTGCCCAAGGTCAAACACCAGACAATGAGTTAACTAGGATTATAACCCAAATCAGTTCCATGGGACCCAACTGGGTGGCTTCCAATAACCTCTGATGGTGGTGCTGATGGGGGGAGGGGGAGTTGCCACTGTTCCAGAAAGACCGGTTATCTTATATGCATCCTAAAATGATTCATGCCATCAGCCAATTCAGTCACGTTTATCCAGGGCATATCTTTTCTTGCTGGGGCAGTGCAGGGGCCTGGGAGTCAACAGGAAAGCAGTAATGGAGCCTCCTGCTCTCCAGGAGGCAAATAGAAAATGAATCCCACCACCACCAGCGCTTCTGCTCATTGAGCACTGGTGTGGGAAAGAAGGTCGCCGAGCAAAACAGATATACTATATTTTACTGGCTGTTCCTAAAGGCCTCAGGGAAGGAATCGTGTGTGTTTAGAACAATAATTCAATAAGCCTTTTGAAGTAGAAGTTGAGAGCCTGTGGGCTTGGGTTGGAACAGGACTATGAAGAAGTGACTGCAGCACTTTAGGTTGGAACCAATACACTGTGGGGGCCAGAAAGGAGGAGGAAGAGCTAAGAGGAGGCAGAAAGTCAGAAATATTAGAAAAAACAACAACAACAACAAGGTTATCTGTACTAGGTTCAGTGCAACTGTGTTTTTATGATGTAAATCTCCACATGCCCAAGGTTTCAGTAAAGCTGGACCACACACATGGGCTTGAGAGGATGATGAGTGTGAGAATGAGAAAGTGTGTGAGTGTGTATGAGTTTGTGTGCATGCGCACGCACGCGTGTGTCTGAAGCTGAGTTCCACATCTGGCTTAGATTAAAACCTAATGGAGGAAAATATGATGGAGTAGGAACAAGAAATCTGATGCCTGGGGCTTTACTGGAAATCCTACCTTGGCTCTGGGCAGCTGGGCAGATGAGATCGTCTCTGGGTCTGAAGGGCAGGCGGGTCCCACCTGACGCTGATGTTGTGGAAAGGAAGTCACACTGTTGAGTCCCCCTGTGCACCCAGTCCCGTGGGCCTGCCGCACACATTGTCTCACACAATCTTCCCTCAGTCAGTAAGAGATAGTTTGTCCGTCCGTCCTTTGTAGATAAAGAACTCAAGGCTCAGACAGGTTAAACAACTTGCCAAGGGCAGTAACAACTATTAAGAACAGATTTATCTGATGTCACAGCCCTTCCTGATTCCGTGGCCCCCTGGCCTGACCGCGATATTCCTTTCACTTTGGTCCATTTCTAGATCCTTCGCTGCCAGGTTTCATCATAAGAACAATAGAGCACTGGACATGGACAAGTCCAAGGCAACTGGCTGACAGTCACCAGGCCCCCACAAGGCAGGTGCCACGCTGTTTCCTCCCAGCTTCTCCTCTTCCTTCCCTCCCACCCTTCTCTGTTAGGTTTCTCATGGAAGCCAGTGGAGTATTACTAACCAGTCACCCACTCCCACCTTTTCTGTGGGGACATTAATCCCCCCTGCTGCCCAGGTTGTCCCTGAATGATCCACCAAGTGTGTGGAAGCAGTTTTATTTTTTTAATTTATTTTTGGCTGTGCTGGGTCTTCGTAACTGCATGGGCTTTTCTCTAGCTGTGGAGAGCAGGAGCTATTCTCTAGCTGCAGCGCATGGGCTTCTCATTGCGGTGGTTTCTCTTGTTATGGAGCATGGCTCAGTAGTTGTGGTGTAAGGGTTAAGTTGCTCCACAGCGTGTGGGATCTTCCAGGACCAGGGATGGAACCCGTGTCTCCTGCATTGGCAGGCAGATTCTTTACCACTGAGATACTAGGGAAGCCCTGGAAGTTGTTTTTAAGTGTGAGTTATCATTAAGTGAAAATGCTAACATCAAATAGGTATTATTTTGTGTGTTTGTATACATGCCTCTTCACAGAAATTGAGAGAAGAACATATTACTGAAGTTATTTAAACAGATGAGGTCTTTCAAAACTTGACTGTAGGTAAAGTACTGAGTCACGCCAACTAATTTTAATGTGTTGACCATCTGACTGCCACCAGGACACAGCCGCTTGGTTTTTTCTTGGTCAAGTGTTAAATAGCTGTCAAGTCAGCTATTGAGTGATAATAAGCATCCAATTATCACTGAAAATGGAGTCTGGTCCCAGTATCCTGCCTGTGCTTGGAGATTCAAGGAGAGCTCCATTGCTGGTAGAACTAGCCCCACACGTCTAGGAGGGACAAATAAAATGGTTCTTTACTGAGTGCCTCTTATGTGCCAGTCACCAGGCAAAGCATGCTGCATCCATAATCTTGTCCCAGCTGCTTGGCAAAGTGTGCACCACTGTTATCCTCACATTAGAGAAGAGGAAAGTAGTGCCTAGGGTTGCCAGCTTATCAGTGTAGGGGGTCATGTTTAGGGCTCTTCACAAACAATCCCAATCCAGTTATTCAGTTCTTTTTCCCAAAATAAGGGAGGGTTGTACTTCCCTGGAAAACCCCATGGACGGAGGAGCCTGGTTGGCTGCAGTCCATTGGGTCACTAAGAGTCGGGCACAACTGAGCGACTTCAGTTTCACTTTTCACTTTCATGCATTGGGGAAGGAAATGGCAACCCACTTCAGTGTTCTTGCCTGGAGAATCCCAGGGACAGAGGAGCCTAGTGGGCTGCTGTCTATGGGGTCGCACAGAGTCGGACACGACTGAAGCGACTTAGCAGCAGCAGTACTTCCCTACCCCCTCAGGGTTGGTAACACATGTCCCTTCTGGGTAGAAGTGGTTTCCTCATCTGCCACTGAGGAGAAATAGTATCTATCCTATAACGTGCTGGGAGGATCAAATGTAGTAATAAATGCAATAATGTATATAAGAATATATATTAATAGTATAGTGTATGGCACATTGTAAGGGTTTAAAGATGTTAGCTGTTACTATTTTCATGATGATTACATGATATTGCTCCTTGAGAATCTCCAGCTTCTTCCTGTTATGTATTAAGTCACAGCCAACTGTCTCAGCCAGGCATTCCGGGTGTCACTTCCTGATGTTTCTGTCATGGCTCAGGAAGCTCGGAGGCCACCTTGGCACCTAGACTGTATGAAGGAAGTTAGGGAGGTGAAGACAGGACTGCTTTGAGTAGTCCAGCCTCTGGAGTGCTCCATTAGCATAGCCCCAGGTGGTGTTAGTAGTAAAGAACACGCCTGCCAATGCAGGAGACTTAAGAGACGTGGGTTCAATTCCTAGGTCAGAAAGATCCTCTGGCAAAGGAAATGGCAACCCACTCCAGTATTCTTGCCTGGAGAATCCCATGTACGGTGGAACCTGGAGGGCTGTAGTCCACGGGGTCACAAAGAGTCCGACACAACTGAGCATGCACAAGTTAGCACAGTGGCTGCCTTAGCCAATCCCTGATATGGCTGGAAGGGCCAGTCCAGCAGGAAGAACACAGCTACTGGGGGCTA
Organism: Bison bison bison; assembly: GCF_000754665.1. Lineage (NCBI taxonomy): Eukaryota > Metazoa > Chordata > Mammalia > Artiodactyla > Bovidae > Bison > Bison bison. The sequence continues at coordinate 2,513,650 of NW_011495076.1, forward strand.
GGTGAAAGCAATCTTGGGAGTTAGTGTTTGACATTGTGCCTGCTGAGTTTTTTCAGTTCAGTTCAGTCGCTCAGTTGTGTCTGACTCCTTGGGACCCCATGAATCACAGCATGCCAGGCCTCCCTGTCCATCACTAACTCCCGGAGTCCGTCCAAACCCATGTCCATCAAGTTGGTGATGCCATCCAACCATCTCATCCTCTGTCATCCCCTTTTCCTCCTGCCCTCAATCTTTCCCAGCATCAGGGTCTCTTCCAGTGAGTCAGGTCTTTGCATCAGGTGGCCAAAGTATTGAAGTTTCAGCTTCAACATCAGTCCTTCCAATGGATATTCAGGACTGATTTCCTTTAGGATGGACTGGTTGGATCTCCTTGCAGTCCAAGGGACTCTCAAGAGTCTTGTCCAACATCACAGTTCAAAAGCATCAATTCTTCGGCACTCAGCTTTCTTTATAGTCCAATGCTGAGTTTTTAAAAAATATTTTATTTGTTTGTGGCTGCAGTGGGTCTCCCTTGCGGCACACGGGCTTTTCTCTAGTTGGACTGCTGTCTCACTGCGATGGGCATGCTTATTGTGGTGGCTTCTCTTTTGAAGCACAGACTCTAGGACATGCAAGCTTCAGTAGTTGTGGCTCATGGGCTTAGTTGCCCTGAGGCATGTGGAATCTTAGTTCCTGGAACAAAGACTGAACCTGTGTCCCCTGCATTAGCAGAAAGATTCTTAACCACTGGGCCACCACAGAAGTCCTGTGCCTATTGTTGAAAGCAAGGTTTCCTTACTGATTATAGCATTGGATACAAAATATATATTTGAGTTCTCATTTTAGGCAAGATGCAGTAAGCACAATTTAACATGCCTCTCCTGCTGAATGTGACAATAATTCTCAGACAGAATTCATGGAGCAGTTACTGGAGGACAATGAAAAGGAAACAGGAGCTGGTGGGTTGGGGAAGATCAGAATTTCAAATACCACGAATACCACTGTGAGTCCCTCTATTTCTCCCTTGGGCATCATCTGACCTCAACTCACATGCAGCCTGAAAACTGGAAGGAAGCACCAAATGCAAACAGAAAGGACTGCAAAAGGAACACTTGTTATCTGGCCTGAGGAGGGGAAAAAGGGGTTCCTAAGTGTCATAGAAAGTGAGGAAAGCCCCTGGTTGTTTTTCTCCAGTCTCCCATCTTGACCCTCAGCTGATCCCGTGATAGTAGCAGTGAATGTAGGACAAAATCCCACTGCTTTTTTTTTCCTGCCTGTCCTTCCACTGCTTGGCCCATACTTAGACACACTCAGAGGAGGTGCACAGATGCTCAGAGAAACTAAACCCCCAGCTTTCAGACCAGAGGGCCACAAGGGAGCTAAACGTTTCGGATCTCAGAAAGTGAGAGCTTAAGAGAGAAGAGCTTCTGGGCTTATTTCTGAGCCCTGTGAGTTTTGAGGACTGGACTGTGGATTACAGAATCACCCAGATTCCCGAATGGCCACTGGGTAGCACACAGAGCAGATCCAAGTAGCACTTGCAAAGTCTTTGAAAACTGAACTGAAATTGAAACCACAGCCCATAGAGAAGGGTTAGGACTTGAGGCTGGAGCTTACCTGCTAGATGGATCACCTGCTAAAATAAAACAAAACAGAATTTATCATTCTCTTTAGGATTTAAGTAGAGCATAGATTCTCAGAATGTAATATTCAAACATCTAGGATATAATTTGAAACTACTCAGCATATGCAGAGCCAGAAAAATATCAACTTATAACGGCAAGTACAATCAAGAGATGACACAAACATTGAAATTACTGGATAAAGATGCTAAAGCAGCTGTTGTAATTATACTCCAAGTTAGAGTGAATTCTCTTCAAATGACTGGAAAGATAAAAAAATTTAAGCAAAGAGAGTGAAGATATAATGAAGAACTAAATAGAAATTTGGGGGAAACTTAAAAATTTAATAACTGAAATAAAACATTCATGAAAGAATCAATAGCAAAATAGAGAGGAGTCATGTGACGATAGGTCAATAAGAATTATCCAATCTGAACAAAGAGAAAAAAATTAAAAAAAAAAAACAATGAACAGAGTCCTGGGTACATGTGGAACAATACCAAAAAGTCTAACATTCGCATTATCAGAGTTTCAGAAGGAGAGAGAAAAGAGTATGGTGTAAAAATTTTATTTGAAGAGGCAACGTCCCTGGTGGTCCAATGGTTAAGACTCTGAGTAGAGGGCACAGGTTTGATCCCTGGCCAGGGAACTAGGATATTGTGTGGTGCATCCAAAAAACAGTTGTTTTAAATTTTATTTGAAGAAATAATGGGTAAATACTTCTCAGATTTGGTGAGAGACATAAACATACTGATTCAAAAAGCTCAGTGAACTTTGAATAAGATAAACCCAAAGGAATCTATGCCCAGACACATCGTAATCAAGCGACTAAAAACTAAGACAAAGAAAAAACTCTTATAAGCAACTAGAGAAAAATAGTGCTTCATTTTGCACTATAGAGAAAGACTGGCTTCAGTCTTTGTGAATTTTTCATAGGAAACAGTGGGGGCCAGAGAAAATGGGACAACATTTCTAAAATGCTGGCAGAAAAACTGTCAACCAAAATTCTTTGTCTGGTAAAAAATGTTTCTTTTTTTTTCCCCCAAATAGTCTCAGTGAAGGAAAACTGAGAGATACTCTAAAATAAATACTAAGGGAATGATTTCCCCCTGAGACTGGGAACAGGACAAGGATGTTCTAGAAAAAAAAAATTATAGTGATGAGGAATAAACAGTGGTTGCCAGAGATTAGGGGTGAGGGTATGTGGTTGCAAAGGAGAAACACAAGGAGTTTGGGGGATGACAGATTTTCTATATCCTGTTGTGGTGACTGTATGAAACTATATATAGGAGAAAATTCAGAACTGTTACATCAAAAAGTAAAAAGAAAAGGAACCTGGAAAAAGAACTGGGGTGGGACTAGGAGAGACAAAAGGAAAATGAACTGAAGCGTCCTCTCACCCCCATGAAACTCGTTCAAAGCCATCCACCAAAGTTCTGAAGACACCTCAACCTCCCATGGAAATCCTGCCCTTGAATTCCCATGAATTAGGCTCTTCTTTTCTTATTACAAGAGATGAGTCAGATGCTAAGAGCAAGCAATGCAAGTCTCCTATTCACTTTTTCAAAAATGAGTTCTGGAGCATCTACTGCGTACCCAGTAGCCAGGGGTGCAGATGTGAATAACAGAGGTTAGCTCCCAACCTTCATGAACTAATGTCTGACAGGATAGGCAGCAGAGCATAGAAAATAAGCACATAGACCAGACGCTGATGAAACTAAACAGAGACTAAAATGGAGCGATGCAATGAGATTCTGGAACACGTCCATGCTCCACTTAGTCGGGGGCTCTGACCACACCATGCCTTGGTGACCTCATCTGTAAAGTTTGGGTAATGATGGTAGCTACACCTGAGGGTGTGAGGATTCTGCAAAGTAATGTATATTCTATGGGATCAGTGTACTTTTTGAATATGGCATATGATCAGTAAATGTTCAGTTCAGTTCAGCTCAGTCACTCAGTCATGTCCAACGCTTTGCGACCCCATGAGTTGCAGCACGCCAGGACTCCGTGTCCATCACCAACTCCCAGAGTTCATTCAAACTCATGTGCATCAAGTCGGTGATGCCATCCAGCCATCTCATCCTCTGTTGTCCCCTTCTCCTCCTGCCCCCAATCCCTCCCATCATCAGGGTCTTTTCCAATGAATCAACTCTTCGCATGAGGTGGCCAAAGTATTGGAGTTTCAGCTTCAGCATCACCTAGGACTGATCTCCTTTAGGATGGACTGGTTGGATCTCCTTGCAGTCCAAGGGACTCTCAAGAGTCTTCTCCAACACCACAGTTCAAAAGCATTAATTCTTCAGCACTCAGCTTTCTTCACAGTCCAACTCTCACATCTATACATGACCACTGGAAAAACCATAGCCTTGACTAGATGGACCTTTGTTGGCAAAGTAATGTCTCTGCTATTGAATATGTTGTCTAGGTTGGTCATAACTTTCCTTCCAAGGAGTAAGCATCTTTTAATTTCATGGCTGCCATCACCATCTACAGTGATTTTGGAACTCAAAAAAATAAAGTCTGACACTATTCCCACTGTAAATGTTAGGTACTCTAATTATTAATAGTTTCAAAATTGTATTTAGAGTTGCTTCAAGCTTCAGTGAACTCCCCTGAGCGGGGGGGAATACCTCTCCCACCACCCTAATGACTTTGTGTTCTTTTCCCATGTATCAAGAAACTAGAGATTGCCTGATAAGCAACCTCTTCATTAACTGAATATAACCCTTTAAAAGCGTGTCCTGAGGAGTGTAGCGAGCTCCTGGGATCAGAAAAAGCTGGGTTGAAGGCTGGCTCTGCTCATATTTGCTGTGTGACCATGGGCAAGTGGCTTAAATCCTCTGAGCCTCATTTTTCCAAACCATAAAATGCTAATCACACATGCTGTTCAGAGTTGAGATAAGGTCAGCCAAGAATGTTTCATTACAGTAGTTATTTTTGTTATTATTAAGTCATGTAATTTGGAATCTAGGCAAAGGTTAATTCTGGGAATTGAATTAAGCAAGCCACTGGAGCAAGCAGGATGCACAGCCCTGGGGTGGAAGTAACTGATGGGAAGAAAACCCCACCCCTATCCTGTCATTGTGCAGGACAGTGGGGTCCTCTGCTATGGGGTTACTAAGCGGTCAGAGCAGAAAGGACCCATAAATATCAGTGGCCTGACCACCTCACTTTCAGACAGGAAGGTGGACACAGTGACTTGCCACAGGCCACAGGGTCCCTTGAAAGCTCAGCTATGCCTGCTAAAATCAGGGATGTCACTGGACTTCTGTAAACATGTGTGAATTCCCCACCAACAGTTACTGTGACTAAGGAAGGGGACAACAGCCACCCCAGTGACGGATAGACAGGGTGGGCACCAGTGAGCAGGGATGGCCCGGACATGCCTGAGAAAGAAGTCAAAACAAACCGCAAAGATGGTCCCTTCTAGCAATAAGTTCCTTTTGCTATTTGTCGTTTTATCACCACTTTGTGGGAACTTGCTATTATTATGGACTGAGTTCTTTGCATGTTGTATTTTTTCACGTGTGTGTACACACACACACGCATGTGTCTGTATATGCATACGTGTGTTCATGTATGCGTGGGTTTCTCAGGTGGTGCAGTGGTAAAGAATCCACCTGCCAAAGAAGATGCAAGAGACACGGGTTTGGTCCCTGGGTCGGAAGATCCCCTGGAGTAGGAAATAGCAACCCACTCCAGTATTCTTGCCTGGAAAATGCCATGGACAGAGGAGTCTGGTGGGCTACAGAGAGTCAGACATGACTGAGCAACTGAGCATGCCCAGCGTACATGCATATGTGTGTATGTGTATAATATGTATAAATATTTTTTCTTCCTGTCTAAAGCTTGTTTTTATTTTCCAAAGCATACTTCTTGGTGAGAAGTTTTTAATATTGATGGAATATAATTTACCGATTTTTTCTTTCATATTTAGTATTTCTCTGTTCTGCCTTAAACTTTGCCTCCCCCTAAGTAGAACATACTTTTCTGCTACGTTTTCTTCTAGAAAGCTTTCTAGTTTTAGTTTTTACATTAAGATCTATCATATATCTTGAATTCCTTGTACGTGTGTGGCATGAAGTGAAAGGTAGGATCAAGGTTCTTTATTTTCACGAGATGTTCAGTTGCTCCTGCACTATCGATTGAAAAGATACTCCCTTTCCTGAGCAAGTGCATTGGCTGCACTGAGGGTCTATTTCAGAACTCTCTATCCTCTTTCATTCATGCGCTCAGCTGTCCTTACGTCAACACCATACTGTTCTGGTTACTGTAAATTTACAGGAAACCTGGGAACCAGGGAGTGTTAAGGTCTGCAACTTTGACTTCTTTTCCTTTTTTGTTGTGGTGGTAAAAGTCACGTAATATAAAATACACTGTTTAACCATATTTAACTGTATAGTTCAGTGGCACTAAGTGCATTCACATTGTTGTGCAACTCTCACCAACATTCATCTGGATTTTCACCTTCCTAAACTGAAACTGTGCCCCCACTAAACACTAATTCTCCATGACTCCTCCTCACCCCCACCCCTTCTGGCCCCTGGCATCCACCAATGTACTTTCTGATTGTATGAATTTGACTATTCTAGGTAGCTTGTACAAGTGGAATTAAATAGTTTTTGTCTGTACCTAGTGCACATTGAAATTAATTTTTAAGGTTAAATTAATACCTGTCCTACAAACAGATTGTACCTTCTTTTTTCTCTTGTGCTATACAGTAGGTCCTCATTAGTTATCTGTTATACATAGCAGTTTCCTCCTGGACTGTGGCTCAGAGGGTAAAAGCACCTGCTTGCAATACGGGAGACCCAGATTCGATCCCTGGGTCGGGAAGATCCCCTGGAGAAGGAAATGGCAACCCACACCAGTACTCTTGCCTGGAAAATTCCATGGATGGAGGAACCTTGTAGATTACAGTCCATGGGGTCGCAAAGAGTTGGACACGACTGAGTAACTTGACTTTACTATACACAGTAGTGTTTATATGTCAATTTTGACCTCCCAGCTTATCTCCCCATACCTTCCCCCCTTGGTGTGCATATGTTTGTTCTGTATGTCTGTGTCTGTGTTTCTGCTTTGTAAATAGGTTTATCTGTACCATTTTTCTAGTTTTCTTATCAATGCATTGACAAATCTAGGTTCTTTGTATTTCTACATAAATTTGTGAAACTGCATGTCAATTTCTACACAAAGTCTTCTGGAATTTTTTTTTCAATACTAGACTTGCTTTTTTAAAACAATTTTAAGTTAACATAGAAAATGAACAGAAAGTAGAGTCCCCATATGCCCTCCCTCATCTAGTTTCCCCTTTGAATAAGTCGCAGTGATGCGGTACACCTGTTAAAGCTGATGAATCAATAATGCCTTCCCTGGTGGCTCAGACAGTAAAGAATCTACCTGCAGTGCAGGAGACCGGGATTCAATTCCTAGGTCAAGACAATCCCGTGGAGAAGGGAATGGCAGCCCACTCCAGTATTCTTGTCCATGGACAGAGGAACCTGACAGGCTACAGTCCATGGGGTCACAGAGTACAGTCCATGGAGTCGCAAAGAGTTGGACATGACTGAGCAACAAAAACAATATTAATACACTGTAATTAAAGTTCATAGTTTACATAGAGTTCACTCTTTGTGTTCTGCAGTCCATACATCTTGACAAAGGCCTAATATCATGTAGCCACCATTAAGAAAATCAGGCACAATAGTTTCATTACCCTAAAAATTCTGTGTACCCCTCTTATTCATCCCTCCCCATCCCCAACCACTGGCAATCACTGATCGTTTTATGACCTCTATTGTTATGCCTTTTCTAGAGTGTCAGATAATTGGAATCATGTACAACTTTTTCAGGTTGGTTTCTTTAACCTAGCATTGTGCATTTGTTTCCCCAATGTTTTTTTTTTTTAAATTGGAGTATAATTGCTTTACAATGTTGTGTTAGTTTCTGCTGTATCCTCCATGATTTTTCAGTGGCTCAAAATCTCATTTTGTTTTATTGCTGAATAAAATCACAATAGAATGGGAAAGACTAGAGATCTCCTCAAAAAAAATGGACTTATCAAGGGAATACTTCATGCAAGGATGGGCATGATAAAGAACAGAAATGGTAAGGACCTAACAGAAACAGAAGAGATTAAGAAGAAGTGGCAAGAATACACAGAAGAACTATACAAAAAATGTCTTAATGACTTAGGGACCACTATTGTGTGGTCACTCATCTAGAGCCGACATTCTGGAGTGTGAAGTCAAATGGGCCATAGGAAGCATTATTAAGAATAAAGCTAGTGGAGGTGATAGAATTCCAGCTGAGCTATTTTAAATCCTAAAAGATGATGCTGTTTAAAGTGCTGAACTCAGTATGTCAGAAAATTTGGAAAACTCAGCAGTGACCATAGGACTGAAAAAAGGTCAGTTTTCATTCTAATACCAAAGAAGAGCAATGCCAAAGAATGTACAGTTGAGCTCATTTCACATGCTAGAAACATTATACTCAAAATCCTTCAAGCTAGGCTTCGGTAGTACATAAACCAAGAACTTCCAGATGTACAAGTTGAATTTAGAAAAGGCAGAGGAGCTAGAAATCAAATTGCCAACATTTGTTGGATCATGGAGAAAGGAAGAGAGTTCCAGAAAAATGTCTACTTCTGCTTCATTCACTACGTTAAAGCCTTTGTGTGGATCACAACAAACTGGAATATTCTCAAAGAGATGGGAATACTAGACCACATTACCTGTATCCTGAGGAAGGGGTATACAGGTCAAGAAGCAACTGGACATGAAACAATGGACTGGTTCCAAATTGGAAAAGGAGTACGACAAAGCTGTATACTGTCACCCTGCTTATTTAACTTATATGCAGAGTACATCATGTGAAATGCCAGGCTGGATGAATCACAAGCTGGAATCAAGATTGCCAGGAAAAGTATCAACAATCTCAGATATACAAATGATACCACTCTAATGGCAGAAAATAAAGGGGAACAAAAGTGGCTTGAAACTCAATATTCAAAAAACTAAGATTACAGCATCCGGTCGCATCACTTCATGGCAAATAGATGGGGAAACAGTGGAAACAGTGACAGATTTTATTTTTCTGGTCTCCAAAATCACTGCGGACAGTGACTGCAGCCATGAAATTAAAAGACATTTACTCCTTGGAAGAAAAGCTATGACAAACCTAGACAGCATGTTAAAATGCAGAGACATAATTTTGCCCACAAAGGTCTGTACAGTCAAAGCTATGGTTTTTCTAGTCATGTACAGATGTGAGGGTTAAGCTGAGTGCTGAAGAATTGATGCTTTTGAACTGCTGTGCTGGAGAAGACTCTTGAGAGTCCCTTGGACTGCAAGGAGATCAAACCAATCAATCCTAAAGGAAGTCAACCCTGAATATTCATGGTTTTATGTATGATGTCAAAACTGATAGAATTGTACTCTTTAAATATGTACAGTTTGGTGTACTTCACGGAGACGGCAATGGCACCCACTCCAGTACTCTTGCCTGGAAAATCCCATGGACGGAGGAGCCTGGTGGGCTGCAGTCCATGGGATTGCTAACAGTCGGACACAACTGAGCAAATTCACTTTCACTTTTCACTTTCATGCATTGGAGAAGGAAATGGCAACCCACTCCAGTGTTCTTGCCTGGAGAATCCCAGGGACGGGGGAGCCTGGTGGGCTGCCGTCTGTGGGGTCGAACAGAGTTGGACACGACTGAAGCGACTTAGCAGCAGCAGCAGTGTACTTCAATTATACCTCAAAAAGCTGGAAAACTTTCTAAAAATAAAAAGTAAAATAAAAGCGAATGCTCTTAAAAAGCTTTAAGAAATGATAACTTGGAGTGGGGTGGTGTTTACATGAGGGGGCAGGTCATTGCAGTAGGTGAGCCAAGGTGGAGAACAAGATTAAGGGGGAGGACACGTGGTCAAGAAGTTGAATCTGGAGCTAACAGAAGAGAAAACCAGTGATCATTCCCCACTTAGGGTGAGGGCCCAAGAGAGGGAGTACCAAAAGACTTTAAGACCAATGATGTCTGACAGTCACTCTTATCTGCTGTGCTATCCCCTGAATCTCTAAGTAGAAATGTTATAGACTTGGAAAGGTGTTGCTTGGGGAAATAAAGGAACTGAGTCTCTCTGGGTGGATTCAGGATAGTA
>NW_011495076.1:2523511-2524347 GCF_000754665.1 Bison bison bison
TTTTTGAATATGGCATATGATCAGTAAATGTTCAGTTCAGTTCAGCTCAGTCACTCAGTCATGTCCGACTCTTTGCGACCCCATGAGTTGCAGCACGCCAGGACTCCCTGTCCAACACTAACTCCTGGAGTTCACTCAAACTCACATCCATTGAGTCGGTGATGCCATCCAGCCATCTCATCCTCTGTCATCCCCTTCTCCTCCTGCCCCCAATCTCTTCCAGCATCAGAGTCTTTTCCAATGAGTCAACTCTTCGCATGAGGTGGCCAAAGTATTGGAGTTTCAGCCTCAGCATCAGTCCTTCCAATGAACACCCAGAACTGGTCTCCTTTAGAATGGACTGTTTGGATCTCCTTCCAGTCCAAGGGACTCTCAAGTGTCTTCTCCAACACCACAGTTCAAAAGCATCAATTCTTCGGTACTCAGCTTTCTTCACAGTCCAACTCTCACATCCATACATGACCATTGGAAAAACCATAGCCTTGACTAGACGGACCTTAGTTGGCAAAGTAATGTCTCTGCTTTTGAATATGCTATCTAGCTTGGTCATAACTTTCCTTCCAAGGAGTGTCTTTTAATTTCATGGCTGCAATCATGATCTGTAGTGATTTTGGAGCCCAAAAAATAAAGTCTGACACTGTTTCCACTGTTTCCCCATCTATTTCCCATGAAGTGATGGGACAAGATGCCATGATCCTAGTTTTCTGAATGTTGAGCTTTAAGCCAACTTGTTCACTCTCCTCTTTCACCTTCATCAAGAGGCTCTGTAGTTCCTCTTCACTTTCTGCCATAAGGGTGGTGTCATCTGCATATCTGAGGTTATTGATATTTCTCCC
>NW_011495076.1:2524460-2530425 GCF_000754665.1 Bison bison bison
GAAGTTAAATAAGCAGGGTGACAATATACAGCCTTGACGTACTCCTTTTCCTATTTGGAACCAGTCTGTTGTTTCATTTCCAGTTCTAACTGTTGCTTCCTGACCTGCATATAGGTTTCTCAAGAGGCAGGTCAGGAGGTCTGGTATTTCCATCTCTTTCAGAATTTTCCACAGTTTATTGTGATCCACACAGTCAAAGTCTTTGGCATAGTCAATAAAGCAGAAATAGGTGTTTTTTTGGAACTCTCTTGCTTTTTCGATTATCCAGCGGATGTTGGCAATTTGATCTCTGGTTCCTCTGCCTTTCCTAAAACCAGCTTGAACATCTGGAAATTCACAGTTCACGTATTGCTGAAGCCTGGCTTGTAGAATTTTGAGCATTACTTTACTAGCATGTGAGATGAGTGCAACTGTGTGGTAGTTTGAGCATTCTTTGGCATTGCCTTTCTTTGGGATTAGAATGAAAACTGACCTTTTCCAGTCCTGTGGCCACTGCTAAGTTTTCCAAATTTGCTGGCATATTGAGTGTAGCACTTTCACAGCATCATCTTTCAGGATTTAAAATAGCTCAACTGGAATTCCATCACCTCCACTAGCTTTGTTCTTAGAGATGCTTTCTAAGGCCCACTTGACTTTACATTCCAGGATGTCTGGCTCTAGGTCAGTGATCACACCATCATGATTATCTGGGTCATGAAGATCTTTTTTGTACAGTTCTTCTGTGTATTCTTGCCACCTCTTCTTAATATCTTCTGCTTTTGTCAGGTCCATACCATTTCTGTCCTTTATTGAGCCCATCTTTGCATGAAATGTCCCCTTGGTATCTCTAATTTTCTTGAAGAGATCTCTAGTCTTTCCCATTCTGTTGTTTTTCTCTATTTCTTTGCACTGATCACTGAGGAAGGCTTTCTTATCTCTCTTTGCTATTCATTGCAAGCACAAAATCACAGTCTAAGGTGACCTGGTCAAATATCTGACTTTCAAGAATCCCCACTGAAATTTGGGAACTTGGCTGGAAATCACACGGGGAATGAGCTCACAAAGGACAGGAAATGTTAAGGCCTGCTGACATCGTGTTACACGAGTGTATCAAAGGGCGAGGGTCACATCATTCCAGCTGAATGCCACGTCCTGTAGCCACTGCTTATCACAGCAGAGTTCTCACCTGGGACCTTGGTCAGAGAGACAAAGGTCGCTGGCCTTCTGCTTCTCTGTCAGCAGTCAAAGGTAAATGGTAGTTCAGGCAAAGGGAGAGGTGGTGGAAGGTAAGAAGTGAAGTATTTTTCAGTTTTCAGTTTCAATATCCATGATGCTGGCAGCAGAGATGCTTTGAGGGGTGTGACTATACTTGCCAATGATCTTGAGGAATGTGCGTTTCCTTATATGGATCTCTTCTTCAGCAGAGGTGGCCAAGCAGCCTGCAGTGTTTTGCACTTATTGCTAACAATACTAACTTACTAAATTGAACAATAAATAAAGAAAAATGAGAAAAAAGTAATGAAAAAGTGAGAAAAAGCACAAGGTGACAAAAATAAAGTAAAAAAGAAAAATTAGGGAAAGATTAAAAGAACAAAGAAAGAAAATTAAAATGAAAAGAAAAATAGAAAAAGTAAGAAAAAATGAGAAAAGGGGGGAAAAGTAGAGAAAGAGGAAAAAATAACAAGCAAAACAGACTGTGATGTATGAAGATATATATATGGTCTTTATCCCCAGTTCTTGGCACAGAGTTTCTAATTTCTAAAATCTTAGTAGAATTCCTGAGTGATGGGGTGAAAGGAATATAATTTTTTATTCATAATAAACCCTTTTCAAGCAAACCAAAATTTGTGCTAATTATGTGACTGGTAGCTAAGAGCCCCTAGGCAGCCCCTAGATAGCATCCTAGGTAGCTGAAATCCTAGGATGGGGAGGTTGTCATGGTAACCAACCATGTGATTAGTGAGTTGGGACTTTCAGCCCCATCTCACCATCAACTTCCAGGGAAGGAAAAGGGGCTGGGGATAATCACCAGTGGTTAATGATCTAATCTATCTTGTTTGTAAAAAAAACCTCCATAAAATGAAGAGACTAGATCTTCTGGGTTGGTGAATGAATTCAGTTGCCAGGAGGGTGATACACTCCCAAACTCCATGTGAAAAGAGGCTCCTGTGCTTGGGAACCTTCTCATCTTGCCATGTGTAACTCTTCATTTGCCTGTCCTCTATAACATCCTCCACAGTAAATCAGTAATACTGAGTGTTTCCCTGAGTTCTGTGAGTCATTATAGAAAATTACTAGCCCTGAGAATATGGGAACCCCCAGTTTGTAGCTAAGTCAAACAGAGGTTGGGAAAAGCCTAGGGGTTCACTACTTGTAGTTGACATCCAAATGGAGGGCAGTCTTGTGGGACTGAGCCCTTAACCTTAGGGGTCAGCACTGATATGGGGCAGTTAGAATCAGAATTGAATAAAATCATAGAGGTGAGAGGAAGGTACGAGTGGGAGGGGATACATGTACACATATTATGAAGCAGCTATACCCCAATTAAAAAAACTATATAGGGCACCCACTTGGTGTCCGCAGATAACTGGAGAATTGCCTGATGTGGAAAACCTACGTATTAGATGTCAGAAGTATTGTGACAGAAACAGTTTTCTTTCATAGACAAGAATTCAAGAAGAAAAAAAAGCTAAGGTTGGTGAAGCTCCCTCAGGTGACCAAAAGCCAGACTCCTGAGCTAGAAGGACCAAAACCCTAGGCCCAGCCAAAGACTTATTAGGTGCCTGGAACTCTATAACAATGGCTCCTTATAAAGTCAGAGAAAGAAAGGGGCCTGTCACTGCTATGGATAAGCCAAAGTCGCTTTCTTATTTTGGGACTCAAAATCCTTTTACTCTTACAACAAAGTGGGAGGAACCCCAAAGAGCTTCTCATTCTTCTGGATTGTAGTGACCTTGTTAGAAACTACAACCTGTGGGGTGCTTCAGTGACCTTTTTATTTCTAGTTCACAAAGCTATAGTAATTTTTGGCCATTAAAGAGCTCATAATTTGACACCTCAACAATTTCCTTTTCTTTAACTCTCAATGATTGGTCTCAAAATGATGCCACAACTTAATTGGCATCGTGGTACTATATGAAGATGTTCCATTGAATAACACGTGACAAAATACATTATTAACACCTATGAAGTTGAGGGGGTGACAGCTTTCACTGTAGTTCTTATCTGCAGTGTGTTTTTGAGCAGATTCCTTCCTTATACAAGCCAGAGAACACCTTATGTCCATTAGGGTGGCTTTAGATGTAATGAATGGATCTGTAAGTCAAAAGATCAAGAATTCTTTGTTTCTTGGAGTATTTAATAGACATTTTTAAAAAGGTACTTGTTTATTAATTGAAGGATAATTGCTTTACATAATTTTGTTGTTTTCTGCCAAATATCAATATGAATCAGCCATAGGCATACATATATCCTCTCCCTCCCATCTCCCTCCCCATCCCACCCCTCTAGGTTGTTACAGAGCCCCTGTTTGAGTTTCCTGAGTCATACAGCAAATTCCCACTGGCTATCTATTTTATATACGGTAACATAAGTTTCCATGTTACTCTCTCCATACATCTACCCTCTCCTTCCTCCCCCCACCCGATGTCCATAAGTCTGTTCTATATGTCTGTTTCTCCATTGCTGTCCTGCAAATAAATGCTTCTGTACCATCTTTCTAGATTCCATATATATGCACTAGTATACAATATTTATCTTTCTCTTTCTGACTTACTTCACTCTGTATAATAAGCTCTAGGTTCATCCACCTCATTAGAACTGACTCAAATAATAGACATTTTTAAGAACAATTTAGGTCCATAGAAAAACAGTAGAAGAAACAGAGATTTCCTATGTATCCCCTGCCCTCATAAAGGCACAGCCTCCCCCACTGTCATCCCACCAGGCTGGTCCATTAGTTGCAAGTGAACCTACACTGACACATCATTATTACCCAAAGGCCATAGTTTATATCACAACCCTTCATTCTTGGTATTGTACATTCTATGGGTTTGGATGAATGTATAATGATGCATACTCATCATTATAGTATCATACAGAGTAGCTTCACTGCCCTAAAAGTCCTCTGTGCTCCAACTATTCATCCTTCTGTGCCCACAGCCCCTGTCAACCACTGATCTTTTCACTGCCTGCACAGTTTTGCTTTTTCCAGAATGTCATATAGTTAGAATCACACAGCATGTCACCTTTTCAGAGTGGCCATCTTTCACTTAGTAATATGCATTTAAGCTTCCTCTCTGCCTTTTCATGACTTGATAGCTCATTTCTTTTTAACATGGAATTATATTCTTGGATGCACCAGAGTTTATTTATCTATTCATCTGTTGAAGGACATCTTGGTTGCTTCCAAGTTTTGGCAATCAAAAATAAAGCTACTCAAAACATCTGTGTGTAGTTTTTGTGTGGATATATTTCCAACTCCTTTGGATAAATATCAAGGAGCATAATTACTTGATCATATGGTAAGTGTGTGTTAGTTTTGTAAGAAACTATCCAACTGTCTTCCAAAATGGCTGCCATGTTGCCTTCCCACCATCATTTGGTGTTTCAGACTTTGGCCATTTAATAGATCTTTAGTGTATCTGATGGTCTTTGCAATTTGTATATTATGTTTAACATCTTTTTGTATGCTTATTTGCCTTTGTATATCTTCTTTGGTGAGGTGTTTGTTCAGGCCTTTTGCACATTATTAAAATGGGTTGTTTGCTTTTCTATTGTTGAATTGTAAGTGTTCTTTATATATTTTGGATAACAGCCTTCTATCAGATTCATCTTTAGCAAATAGTTTCTCATCTGTGGCTTGTCATAATGGTATCAGTGTCTGTCACAGAGCAGACGTTTTTAATTCTGCTGGGATTTTGATTGAGATTGCATTGAGCCCGTAGGTCAATTTGTGTTGACAATAGATTACTGAGGAGAAACTGCCAAGCATCAGGACAGCCCAGCATCAGCAGGGAGTGGTAAAGGCTGGCATCCTGCTAGCCCAGGAGGAAGGGCTGAGTTTTCTATTAATAGGTGCCGTCTCCTTTTCCGCCCACCCTCAGGCCTGAGTCATAGCATCACGGTTGTACCTTTCCCAGTGTACCCTCGGCACAGCTGTGAACACCCTCTGAATAGACACATGCATACACTGTGGTCCACAGCTGCAGACACGTGTGGAGGCTTCCCGGGACGCACCCTTTTATGGCCTAGAGAGGTGCCAACCCAAGAAAAATGCAGGCAGTGTTCATGCCCAGATCAACTGGACTCATTAGTCCTTCTGCTGTGAAGGGAGAGACCTCGTTTTATGGCCATAAAGGCAGGCAGGACAAAAATAAGATGCACATTCCAGAGACTTGTGTCACCCTCTGCAGAGCTGGGTAAATACAGCAGTTGGGCGGTGGCATAAAATGCTGTCACTCAGACACACAGCGGCCTTCTGTGGGTCTCACCCACTGGAAACCCTCCCCTGAATCTCTTCTTCTAGCCCATGTGCTCTCCAGGGGTCTGGAGTTACTGTTTTCCTCCAGCCTCCTTCTCCCAACCAAGGCTTCTGCACATTTTCTTCTAAATCCAGATTTCTCAGGGATAAAATTAGATCAGAGATCTGGGGTTGCCAGGAAGCTGCCTGGGGAGTGGGTGACTGTAAGCCATTAACCGTAAGGATAAGTTAAAACAACACTAATAAAAATGATGTTTCTGTGGGAAGAAGAAGCCCTTGCGCCAATTATCTTGAGAATGGGTATGTCCTTCTCTGACCCAGGCCGAATGTCTTTCTGTTTTCCTAGTGGATTCTGCCCTTAAAATCACATTTGCCTTTAAATCAGAGACTCGATTTCCCCCACCTGGATGATCCCTGCCTTTTCTGCTGCTGCTCCTGGAACATGATTCCTTGTCCTTCCCTCCAGTCATGGCCTCCGAGGGGCCTTCCTTCCCCGCCCAGGGC
>NW_011495076.1:2530525-2538627 GCF_000754665.1 Bison bison bison
GGCGGGATGCTCTGCAGCCATTAGATTGCACTTCGTCCCTGGATCTCCTGCTGCACCATATAGCGATGCCCCCCTCAGCAGCCACCAGACACACTCGTCTCTACATTTCACGTAGTTGTACTCAATAAATATTGAGTCAGAGTTGGTACTTTAAATGAAATCTAAGGCTAATGCACACATGCCATCCTGCAGAAACCTTACTGCTGGCAGGGAAACTCAGTGGACGTGCCCCTTGGGGTATACTCAATACTGTATATGTATGTGTGCATGTGTGTTCATGGGGATCTGTGAAGCCCCTGCGATGAGGCTGTAACTCACTAAGCAAGAGACAAGGTCCCCTCTGAGAATCAAGGTTTGAGGTAGCAGTTGGCCTAGGTAAGTTTTCACTGGGGTCACCAGCCTCAAACCATGGGATGTCAGATGGTTGCCCACGTCCTGCCCCAACTTTTTGGAAATTTGACCTGAAGCCTAACTAATGCTCTGGCTTTGGGGCAGCAGGGCCTTCCCTGTCATTTCTCTGGGGTTTTCTCATCAGTCTCACACTCCCACATGACTCATTTCAGTTCTGTCCATCTTTCACCATTTTCTATTAAGAAATCTCACACTTAAGCACTTCATGAGCTGAAGAGATGTTTTGAGGTTTCTAGGATCTCAAGAGGGATCACACTGAGGTCCACACGTGGCTTTTTGTCAGCTGTTTCCACCCTCCTGTCCCTCAAACAACAAATTATTAATCTCATCTCACACCAAATGGTTTACATCACATTCAGGCCCCCTTAAGATCTCATCTTCTAGCCCAAGATCCATTCTTTTTAATCTGTGTTCTTACTAAGAAAAATTCCAGAGGAAGAAGTCTTCTTTTGAATTAAAAGTAACATCAAAGGGGGGTAAAGCAAGATGTAAGAAAATTTTGCTTTCTCCTGCCACTGAGAATAATTTGGTGAAGTTATTCTGAGCCTTGGTTTCCTCATCTGTAGAATGGGTGCAATGATATCTATCAGTCTTCCCAGGTCAGTCAGGATTCATGGCATGTAACAGGTCCTCAGGAATGTTCATTTCTTTCCCTTCCCTGGTTAATACAAACCCCACGGTATTGACAGGGAAGCCTGGAATATAGTCCTAGCTCCATCATGAACAGTTGTGCGAGCCTGTGGGACATTGCTCTGCCCGTCTAGATATAAGGTTGCTTCCTTGGAAATAAGAGGTGCAGAAAGGCTGGTTTCTAGATGGACTTTATTTTACTATTAAAATTTTGAAGAGTGTTTTCCACCTAGGAATTTTAGTTTTGTGTTGAAAGAGTCTCAAGAGAAGGGTATCAGGTTTTCAGGGATGAATTTGGGGATGCGGTGAGGCCAAAGCCCCTCTCCTTGTCCTCCTGGGATCTGCCAGGACCCTTAGCATTTTAGGAGTAACCTCTCCAGTGGTGGGACAGCAAGGAGGCAAGAGTTTTGTGAAGCAGTGGGGTCTTCTGATGCTGGATTCAAGGGAAAATGGGCCCAGGAGGAGAGTGTTAGAAGAAAATTAAAAGAGAAAATTAGACAGATATTCTCTCCTGCCAAGTTGCTTTTACAATCTCCAAATGGTGGAGCTAGAAGCAATCTTTTGAGAACTGCTGGTCAAATCTACCCCAACCTAGATGAGCAAATGGTAACTCTAAGGGCCTGAGGAATTTGCTCAGGTCTCCCCACCCTGAATTTGGTAATTCCTGTCACACCACGTCCCTTCCATGGAAGCCACTTGTATTTCAGTTAGTCATGACTCCAAGAAGGGAAAGTTCAGTGTGTATTTTGGCCTGAAGAAATGGCAGGACTAGTTTTCTTTAAAAAGCATTCTTCAGGGACACTGTCAGCCTCATGCAGTTCTAATAGAGGATGGTGTTTCTATTTCCCAGCACTGTCAGTTGCCATGTGTGCAAACTTTCATTTTTAATGTAGCATGATTCTCAGCCATGCTTGAGCTAAAAATAGAAGGACTTCTATGCTGGCAAGAATTATAAGACAAAAGTAGATAAGGGTAGGAAACAATCATTTCTAAAAAATAAATAAAAATAAACATCGATTAGACTTTCATTTACTTAAAAGTGTAGCCTAGCAGACCAGTTGCTCCAATTACATTTGTCCACATTATTCTGAAATTTTTTTTAATATTCTGAATGTTTTAGATGCTTTCCCTCTTTCTGCCTTCTAAATAGCCGTGAGCACTTCCAAAGCTATGAGAAGAGAGGCCAAAAGACAGCTGTCAGTATAAGCCAGAGAATCCCTTTGGGAAGCATTTTGAGATAACAGACCTATTCCCTACCCACCCTCTACCTCCCTGGCCCTTCCTTTGCCCTTCCCCATTCTTTTTCAGTTGATTCTTAGCTGGTTCACTCCTCAGGTGTGGGGATCGCCCTCCCAGGGTATCTAGCACAGACACAAGCACCATGGGGACCGTGGCTATGGGCCAGGAAGGAGGCCGAGGGGAAGGGGTTCTCCAGGGGCCCCCTAAAGACCACCGTGAAGAGCTTTTGGTGCCCACTTGGAATTACTGTGAGACCTACATTTGCAGAGTGACAACTATGTAACAGGCATTATGATAAATACATAACTACCCCAAGAGGATGAGACCATTGTTATTTTTCCCATTTAACAGATGAGAAAGCTGAGAGACAGAGTCGTTAGGGGAGTCAGCCAAAGTCACAGAGCAAGTACAAGAGTAGAGCCAGGTTAAGAACCCAGGTTGCCTGACTCCAGAGTCCATACTTTTAATCACCACCCAGATTGCCTCAAAATGATACATCCAAAGTGCTTGGTGCAACCAGGACACACACCCATACATTGCAGGTAGGAGTGGAAATCAGTACATCCATGCTGGGGTCTTATAAAGTTAAATGGATAAAAGTCATATAATAGCAACTCCACTTCTAGTTATAAACCCAGGAGAAATGAGTACATATAGGTACCAAAAGACACATACAAGAATGCCCACATGTTCACAGCACTATTCACCATAGCCGGACACTGGAAATCACCTAAATGTCCTCGACAGTAAATCATGGTGGATTCATCCAGCAGAGGACTTACTGTATAGCAACGAGGATAAACAAACTGCATACAACACTAAGGATCAATCTCACCACCAGTTCTGACGGAAAGAAGCCTGACCACAGAAAGTACACACTGTTTATGAAGTGAGGTGAAAGCGTTAGTCGCTCAGTCGTGTCCCTGCCTCTTTGCAACCCCGTGGACTAGTGGCTCACCAGTATCCTTTATGCATGAAGTTCTCCAGGCAGTAACACTGGAGTGGGTTGCCATTCCTTTCTCTGGGGATCTTACCACCCAGGGACTGAACCCACATTGCAGGCAGATTCCTCACTGTTTGAGCCACCAGGGAAGCCCTTGTGTTGTGTGTCCATATATTTAAATTTCAAAACACTCAAAGCCGATGCATACTGCTGAAGGTCAGAGTAGCAGTCACCTAGAAGAGGGACCAGGGAGACTTCTGGGGGTGCTGGCAAGATTCTGCTTCTTGACCTCAGTGTTGGTTACATGGGTGTGTTGTCTTTATGAAAATTCATCAAGCTATATACACTTACAATCTGTACAATTTTCATGTATGTTTTACTTGAATTGAAAGTTTACCTTTAAAATAAATATCTAGGACAGTGTCTGCCAATACAGAGGACTCAGCAGTGTGAGTCCATTCCTTCCCTCTCTTTCCTTTGCCAGCCTGCCAGTGTCTGGATGATCCTCACTGGTTTCACCTGTCCAGGCATTGGCCTTCCAATGATGTTACAGGGTCTGAGGTCAGGAAGAGCTGGGTCATAGTGGGATGTCCACAGTCTGAGACCTCGGCAGGGCGGGGGGTGGGGGCATCTAGGAGATTTCTGTGGGCCAAGGCCAAGAGAACATCTGTTCCCTCAGTGGGGCTACTCAGTGGGCTCACAGGGGGTTGCACCCTCTTTGCCCCGTAGGGTCATTGTTGGCTGGTGTGTAGCGGACTGAATTCATAGCCAGAAGCACATGGTTTGAATTTAGCTTCTGCTGGAAACTCGCTCTGCCACTGGGCAAGTCACTTAGCACAATGGAGACTCCACTTGCCCATCACAAAACTCTTAGTGACCTAATGTGGGCAGTGTATGCTGCAAGTGTGATGTAAACACAGGACCTCATGAATACTAATGAGGAGTGAGAGCTCAGAGAAAGGACCCAGCACAGCTAGACCCGGGCACAGCCTGCAAAGAATGTACCATCATCTGCTTTCCTTATCTGAGAGTTTCACGCTCCCTTCACTCACCTGGCTCTGCTTTAAAAAGGCTGGGGCTTAACTTCTTGTGGTTCGTGTCGTGGTCTCTGCAGTATCCCCACAGACAAGGCGGCCGCCTGCAGAAGCTTCACGATTTGGGCTTCCTGCAAGCCCCTTTGTGAATACTGCTTCCTAGGCTTCTCCAGGTCTAAAAGCAGTACCAGCTGGTTGGTTTCATCAACAGTGATGGTCCTCTGTGAGCAGTCAGCTTTCATAGAAGAGGGTTCCCAGAGGACAGGGATGTCTTTCTTGTTGCTGAATCCCCTCCACACCCACCCCACACCCAATGAACGCTTGTCCTGCCTCTGTTTGATAATCTCCAGTGACAGTGAACTTGCTGTTTTCCACACGCTGCCTTGCACAGAGAGACCTTGAAAAAGAGATTGTGGCCTCATCATTGGAGTAAGGCTCATAAATCTGAAGCTATGCCCTTGTGTTCAGAGGAACAGGCACTGGGAGGGAAGGGTTTCGTAAGAAAAGATTGGATCATGCTGCCTATTGTTGAGCAGAGCCGGGTCCCTCTCAGCCTCCTTGCCATGTGGAGCCAAGATGCTGCAGAAGGAACCTAGGATGGGGGCGAGACAAGGCTTGGCAGAGCATAGCACTTGTTTCAGCACATCCATGGCAGGAAGAAGGCTGGACTATGAGTGGGCACAGGACCGAGTCCATCAGGCAGATGATCCTGCCTAGTGCAGCCAGTCTCAAATCTCCTGCTCCCAGGACTCTTTGATATCATTAAAAGGATTGAAGACCCTAAAGAGCTTTCCTGGGTTTTATCCACTAATTTTAAAAGTCAAAACACAAAATGTTCTTAAATATTCATTCAATAATTTGTTTAGAGGTGTTGAATTTCCTGGATTTGAATCCCATTTCTGCCACCTAGTAAGTGCTCAGTATGAGCTGTTGTTAGTATCAGCACAGCAGGTACTCAATACAGACTTGTTTGATTTTTATTTCTGAAGTGCAGTATCTGGAATCTCCCACCATAGGATTCAAACCAGTGCCTCAATTTCAGCAAGGAGCTCTATATGTTAATATTGTTGCTGTGTATCTATACGCTATGCTGTTTCACTCTTGCAAACAGATTGGAAGAGTACGAACCCTGGTAACAGAATGGACCCTTGCAATAGTCATAGCACCTTCTTGGCCAGAGGACAAATGTCCCCCCATCCTGAGAGACCTTGGCCAGCTTTTTAGCCTCTCTGAGCTTTATTTTGCCTGTTCTGAAAAACGAGATTAGTAACAGTGGCTGCCTCATAGGTTTGCTGTGAGAATTAACTAAAACGTAAGGCTCCCGCCCTGCCCCACCCCCACCTGGCACGTGGTTAGCACTCCCTAACTGTTACCTATTATTAATGTAAACCAATGATTTTCAGTAACCAGTCTGAGTTACACCCTTCAGGCTCAACCTTCTAGAAATGCCACAAAAATGACACCCTAGGTGAGCCAGTTTGTGGGATTTTAGATCAGAAATTGTTGAATTATATTTCTAGTACTTTCTCTAGGTGCTGGGGTCATCAGAGACAAATCCCACAGCTGGTCAGTGTTTGGGGTGCGTCTGCTCCTTAGACACTGGCTGCACCAGCAGACACATCCGGGTCCCGACTGGTTGAGTCACACATCTAGCATTTCCATCTCGTCTGCCAACAGGAGCGCCATGACTGGCTCTGAAAGTGAAAGTCGCTCAGTCGTGTCTGACTCTTTGCGACCCCATAGACTGTATAGTCCATGAAATTCTCCAGGCCAGAATACTGGAGTGGGTAGCCTTTCCTTCTCCAGGGGATCTTCCCAACCCAGGAATTGAACCAGGTTTTCCTGCATTGCAGGCAGATTCTTTACCAACTGAGCTATCAGGGAAGCTCTGCTGCTGCTGCTGCTGCTGCTAAGTCGCTTCATTCGTGTCCAACTCTGTGTGACCCCACAGACTGCAGCCCACCAAGCTCCCCCGTCCCTGGGATTCCCCAGGCAAGAACACTGGAGTGGGTTGCCATTTCCTTCTCCAATGCATGAAAGTGAAAAGCAAAAGTGAAGTCGCTCAGTCGTGTCCGACCCTCAGCGACCCCATAGACTGCAGCCTTCCAGGCTCCCCCGTCCATGGGATTTTCCAGGCAAGAGTACTGGAGTGGGTTGCCATTGCCTTCTCCAAGGGAAGCTCTGGCTGTGCTCAAAAGTGTAGAAAGCTCCAAACCCTCACTGTGCCCAATGCAGGGAGCCTTCTAGCTGGGGCTGGTGATTCTTTCCAGAGCTGAGGCTGATGGAATTTGCAGCAAAGACATAAAATTCCATTTCAGCAAAGCTCCACATCACTCCCACTTTCCCCCTTTGTGATCTTACAGTCTAAATCCTTCCTGATAGTTACTGTCTGTGTTTCCCCCCTGCCCTGAGAATCACTTATATATAGATAATTCCCAGATTAAAAGACACATCTCTTCTGGTTCTGGAAATTCATTTTTATATCACAGCCCTGTGAACCTCTATCATATCTTCTTTGCAGACAAGTCATTGTTATTCAGGGCTTTCCCAGTAGCTCAGTGGTAAGAATCTGTTTGCAATGCAGGAGCCACAGGAGACTCAGGTTCAATCCCTGGGTCAGAAAGATCTGGAGGGGTGTGGCAACCCACTCCAGTATCCTTGCCTGGAGAATCCCATGAACAGAGGAGCCTGGTGGGCTATAGTCCATGGAGTCACAAAGAGTCGGACATGACTGAAGCAACTGAGCATATACACATTGTTATTCAACAATGCCACAGACATTTACTGACCTCCACCTGTTTGCCAAACATTGTGAATAGATACAAGGATAAAAAGGTGAACCACCTCTGAGCCAGCCCTGGAAGCTGTGTCTTGGGTGACATGGAGACAGCTGCACCAACAAAGGACTGCAGGGCAGAGGGAGGTAGGGGAGGGAAGGGCACCTGGCCAGACTGCTGGAGGAGGAGGAGAGTGGCGATGGGACCTGCTTGCTCCAGGTTAGCAAAGGGCATGTCCCACCATGTCCCTGCTGTTCTGCTCTCTTGTCCTCCCCTCCAGTCCCTGCATGGCTGGCTCCTCAGGTTCTATTTGAAATGTTACCTCTGCAGAAAGACACTCCTGTCCATCTGATTTGCAGTAGCCCCTCCTCCCAGCGCTCTTTCACACTGACATGTTTTATTTTGCTCCCAGCTTCTATCATTAAACATTTCATTTATCTGTTCACTTGGACATCGTATGTTTCCCTGACCTAGTAAATACCCAGTGAGCATTCATGTGCTGAATGACTGGCAGAGGCTCTAAATGAAGATGAATGAATGAACAACATACTCATGGATGCTAAATCACTAGCTGACATCCCATGAACAATTTGGGAAAAGTTAAAAATAGTTAATGTAATAGATGTAATTACTATCTTTAACATATTGGAATTTTTCTGAGAATATTAGACTGGGGGCTTCCATGATTACAGGATAAAATGGACCAAAATTAAATAAGAGAAATTTTGTAGTGAGGTCCTACCAACTAGAAACATACATCTGAGTAAAGACTTTAGTTCTAGAGACTTCAGGGGGAAAAATGACTGTTAGCTTTAACAGTTTATTCCATTACTGGTCTGAATACAGGAAGCTCAACCAGATGTGGGAGGCTATTATAGGGTAGCCAGCCAGCCAGCCATACCCCAGAGAATATTTCCAGGATCTTCCATTACACACTGATACATGCATATGTAACATTTTTATATGTAAATGCATATATTTTCAGAGAAGGCAATGGCACCCCACTCCAGTACTCTTGCCTGGAAAATCCCATGGATGGAGGAGCCTGGTAGGCTGCAGTTCATGGGG
>NW_011495076.1:2538727-2539134 GCF_000754665.1 Bison bison bison
GGAGAGAGGTCGCGAGGTTGGCCTCTAGGCCATGCAGGAGACGAAGGCCCTCATCTCCGCGATGACGGGGGAGTCTCAGGGTGGTTCTCGAGCCGCGGCCCCAGGGTGCGGTTTCTCACGAGGTACGACGGCGAGGTCAGTGAGCCTCTCGTGGGGCGCCAGGGAAGTCGGGTCTCCATGCGAGTGGCGAGGGGGAGCGCGTCATTGCTCTCGAGTCATGGTAGGGGAACCTGGCCTCGAGACGTGTTGAAGAAGGTCTCTCGAGGTCTTTCCGGGTTGAGGCAGGAAACCCTGGCTTCCCTCGACTTGTGCAGGTGACCTCAGGGGGCTTCTCATGGTGGCTCTGAGAAGTCAGGGAACTGGAGGTGGGGGGGGGGCCTCGTCGGGGACTCCGACGGGGTTTGGTG
>NW_011495076.1:2539234-2559607 GCF_000754665.1 Bison bison bison
CAGGGGTCGCTAAGAGTCGGACACGACTGAGCGACTTCACTTTCACATTTCACTTTCATGCATTGGAGAAGGAAATGGCAACCCACTCCAGTGTTCTTGCCTGGAGAATCCCAGGGACTGGGGAGCCTGGTGGGCTGCTGTCTTTGGGGTCGCACAGAGTCGGACACGACTGAAGCGACTTAGCAGCAGCAGCAGCAGCATATATTTTTTGTATGTTTATGTATATATACACAAGGGAATAATAAAATATGGGGAAACCATTTAGCCAGTTCAGTTGGAGCTATACAGGCACCCCCAACAGGTCAGCTGTCCTATCTTTTAGGCACACTTGCAATGATGCATTCTGGAACATTCTTGGTACTATTAAATAGTGAGTTCATTATCTGGCAAAAGTGCCATGGACATTTGAAACATTCTTACAGGTTTGGGCCATATTTTTGTATTTCTGGAGAGTTAATCACCTAGGAAAGATATAGTATGTATAACACTATTTGGGTCTTCCCAGATGGTGCTAGTGGTAAAGAAGCTACTTGCCATTGCAGGTTAGACATAAAAGATGCAGGTTCAATCCCTGGCCCCAGAAGATCTGGAAGATCCCCTGGAGGAGGGCATGGCAACCCATTTCAGTATTCTTGCCTAGGGAATACCATAGACGGAGGAACCTGGTGAGTTGCAGTCCACAGGGTCACACAGAGTCAGACATGACTGAAGCGACTTAGTACACACATGCATACACATAGCACTGTTTAGTGACACTGTTTAGTGCCAGGCCCAGAGTAAGGAACCAAGCATGCAGAAAACCTGAATGGACTGACGATGGAAACAGACACCCAACTAGCTGTTGTATGGAGCAGGGCTCCTGAAGTACACTCGGGAGTTAGGGGACCTGTTAAAGGGATTGTTCCTAGAAAGCTCTCTGAAGGTGGTTTCAACAGCTAGAATATGATGGCCAATTAGGGTCTTGCTGGATGTAGAATAGGAGGCGCTGGGGCTCAGGGAGCAAGGATGGCCTTGCCAGACTAAAGGAACGTATGTACGAAAGCAGGAGAATAAAAATAGCCTGCAGTGTTGAAGATGCATAGACGTGGGCAAGAACCAAATGAGGCTGCAGAAGCAAACAGGACCCTATCACTCAGATCACTAGGAATCCTGGGTTTGAAATCAGGGAATCTGAACCCTGTTCCGAAAGGTAAGGGCTGTTGTGGAAGGATTGCTGCAGACCTGCCTCTTAGAAAGAAGCCTTTGGCAGCTATGAAGATGCATCAGGGAATTCCCTGGAGGTCCAGTGGTTAGGACCACAGTGCTTTCACTGATGTGGTGCAGGTTCAATCCCTGGTTGAGGAACTAGGATCGCACAAGCCACATAGTAGGGTGAAAAAAAGAAAAAAAGTTACATCAGATGGGAGGAAGCCACCAGTTCTTAGCAATAACTCCAGGGAGTAGAGAACCAAGGAGGGGAGATAGAGATGGGAGAGAGTAGAAAGAGAGTGGCCTCAGGCTATGGGAGACAGAGGGGATGTGATGAAGAGAGGAGCATGGAGGATGAGAACCACTGTGCACCAGGCCTTGTTCTAGGCGCCTGGGCTCCATAGTGGACAGAACAGAATGACAGCCCCACCTGATGGCTCTGGCAGCTTGTAGGAGGAGCCAAACAGAAATAAGCAAGTCTGTAGGTAATAAACCAGAGCTAGAGGACAATAAGGATAGCAAGGAATTCCCCGGTGGTCCAGCAGTTAGGAAGGACTCTGCACTTCTACTGCAGGGGCGTGGGTTCTGGCCCTGGCCAGGGAATCCTGAAGCACGGCCAAAAGAAAAAAAAAAAAGATAGCAGTCCTGATAAACAGAATGGGCTGCTTGAAATTTTAGACAAGTGGCTTGTGAAGGCCTGCAGGACCTGAGGAAACCAGCCCAGTGGCTCTTCGGGGAAAAGCACTCCAGGGGGAGTGAACAGCAATGCAAAGGCCCTGGAGTGGAGTATGTCTGGCTTGTTCCAGGAACTTCAAAGCACCTGTGTAGCTGGAAGGACCAGGAAGGAGAATAGCAGATGAGATAAGAGGGCTGCAGGGTGATGTGAGGTCAAGAAGGGCTGTGAGGAAACTTACAGGCTGTTGCAAGAACTCTGCCTTTTACTCTGAGTGAGATGGGAACCAGTGAAGGGTTGTGAGCAGGCAGAGGGGGATGTGCTCAGACCTCGGTTGCTATAATCAACTCTGGTTTAGGGTAGAGAACAGACAGGAAGGGGCAAGGGCAGAAGCAAGGAGACCTTCTTTAGCTGGGGCAGCAGAGGTGGTGAAAGTCATCAGATCCTGGCTTTATTTTAAAGGCCAAGCCACCAGGCGTTGCTGATAGAGTAGATGTGTCTGAGGGAGAGAAGTCAAGGTGACTTTGAGAGTTTTGACCTGAGCAGCTACAAGATTGGAATTGCCATCTTCCAAGGTCAGAAGATCAGATGTGGAGCTGGTTTCCAAGTGGGGAGGAGGACAATCAGGGATTACTTAGGGAAGCGGGTTTGAGATGGCAAGAAATACTGTTCAACTAGAAGGGAATTATAGAGGCCTGAGTCTCACCTGGCCTTCAGATGGAGCTGTGGGTGGGGCAGGTAGGAAGGCCAGATAGGCAGTGCCCTGCACCGTGTTCTGCTGGGACCATCCTCTCGTCTCTTAGGGTGTTTGGAATTCTGTCTTTAATGTCACGGTTCCTAATGGAGCTGTCTGTCATAATCACCAGGAAAGTGGAAAGTGAAAGCAAAAGTTGCTCAGTCATGCCCAACTCTTTGCAACCCCATGGACTATACAGTCCAAGAAATTCTCCACGCCAAACTACTGGAGTGGGTAGCCTTTCCC
Source organism: Bison bison bison (assembly GCF_000754665.1). Lineage (NCBI taxonomy): Eukaryota > Metazoa > Chordata > Mammalia > Artiodactyla > Bovidae > Bison > Bison bison. Next base: position 2,542,078 of record NW_011495076.1, read on the forward strand.
TTCTCCACAGGATCTTCCCAACCACCAGGTGGGCTTTTTAAAGGTACAGATACCTGGGTCTCACTTCAAATCTATAGAACATGAATCTCAGAAGTGGGGACCAAAGCTAGAAAAATATTCAAAATCTGCACCAGGTGCTTGTAATGAGCACCACTGCATAAGATTCCCCACATACAAGGGGCTTTCTGTTGGTTTTATGGCTGCTTTAAAACTAAGTGGGTCAAGACAATGAGAAGACAAGCTACAATCTTAGCTTGGGAAAAACTGTTTGCAGAAGACATATTTGATAAAGGATTTTTATTCAAAATATACAAAGAATTCTTAAAGCTCAACAATAAGAAGATAAACAATCCAATTAAAAAATGAGCAAATACTTGAACAAGTACCTCACCAAAGAATATATACAGATGGCAAATGAACATACAAAAAGATGTTCAACATCATATGCCATTAGGAAACTGCAAATTAAAGCAACAGTAAGCTACCATCACATACCTATTAGACAGGCCGAAATCCAAAACACCGGACAACACCAAATGCTGGTGAGGGTTTGGAGCATAAGGAACCCTCATTCATTGCTGGTGGGAATGCAAAACAGTACAGCCACTTGGGAAGAGAGTTAGTTTCTTGCAAAAGTAAACACATTTACCATACCATCCAACAGTCACACTCCTTGGTATTTACTCAAAGGTGTTGAAAACTAATGTCTGTACAAATACCTGCATACAAATGCTTATTTTAGCTTTGTTCATAATTACAAAAAAATGGAAGAAACCAAGATGTTCTTCAGTAGGTGAATGGAATAAATAAATTGTGCTATATCTAGACAATGGAATGTTATTCAGTACTAAAATGGACTATCAAGCTATGAAAAGGCATGGAGGAATCTCAAATGCATAGTCCATTGTTAAAGAAGTCAATCTGAAAAGGCAGTGTACTGTATGATTCTAACCATATGACCTTCTGGGAAAGACAAAACCTCAGTGAGAATAAAAAAGGTCAGTGGTTGCCAGGGGTTGAGGGGAGGGATAAACACTCGGAGAACAGGGGAAATCTACGGCAGCGAAGCTACTCTGCATGATACTGCAGTGGTGAATACGTGCCAGTGTACATTTGTCAAAACCCATAGAATATACAATACCAAGAGTAAACCCTGATGTAAACTATTGCTCTGGTTGATAAAAAGCAAAACTAAGGGGGTGAGAATTTATGGGGAGGGCAGACAAAAGAACATAGGAGCCTGCCTTTTGTGCCAGGGACTCAGCAGGGGCTAGAAGTAGAGCAAGTGAATAGAACGGGGCAATCACAGCCCTTGTGGAGCTTATATTCTAGAAAGCCTGTTTGAAAAGCATAGAGACAGGAAGGGAAAGCAAGATTGCCTGGAAGTTGTGCCTAGACTGATCTTCTGTCTGCCTAGAGAGAGGTTCCCTGTGGTGTAGGGCAGGAGGGTAGCACACCCAAAGCTCTGTGCCAGGGTAAGATCCCAAAGAGACACTCTGTCATCATCCACCTCCTTGGACCTCAGTGGAATGCTTACCACCTCAGCCCTAGGCAGCCCCTGTTTATTCCTGCCCACCCCTCTCCCCTCAACAGATGTCTTGACATTCAAAAGAATTGAAAATGGGATTGCAAAGGGATATTTGACACCTATGTTTACAGAAGCACTATTCAAATAGCCAAAAATGAAAGCAGCCCAAGTGTCCACCAATGGATGGATAGATAAGCAAAATGTGCTACGTACATACAGTGGAATATTATTCAGCTTTAGACGGGAAGTTCTGACACACAGTACAACATGAATGAATCTTGAGGACATTATGCGAAGTGAAATGTCAGTCATATTTTTAAAAAATTTTATTGAAGCCTAGTTTATTTGCAATATTGTATTCATTTTTTCTGTACAACAAAGTGACTCGGCTATACATATATGTATTCCTGAAAGGTCAGTCATAAAAGGACAATTATTCTCAACAAAATGTTAGTTATGAAAGAACAATTCTCTTTCTTAATTAAAAAAAAAAAAACTTTTGTATTGAAGTATAGTTGATTTACAATGTTGTGCCAATCCCTGCTGTACAGCAAAGGGACTCAATATATGCATGCAGACGTGCTCCTTTGTAATCTTTTCCATTATGGTTGATCACAGGATACTGAATCTGGTTCCCCGTGCTCTACGGTAGGATTTTGTTGTTTACGCATCCTATATGTAGTAGCTTACATCTGCTAATCTCAGAGTCCCAGTCCTTCCCTTCCCCACCCTTCTCCCTCTTGGCAAACTCAAGCCTGGTGTCCATGTCCCTGAGTCTGTTTCTGTTTCATAGATAAGTTCTTTTGTGTCATATTTTAGATTCCACATATAAGTGATATCATGTGGGGTTTGCCTTTCTCTTCCTGACTTAGTATGATAATCCCTAGTTGCACATAAAAGGGCAATTCTTGTATGAGGTACCTAGACGGGGAGTTAAATTCCTTGAAACAGAAGGTAGATCACCAGGAGTTAGAAGGAGGGGAGGGAATGAGGAGCTGTTGTTGAAGGGGTACAGAGTTTCAGCTTGGGAAAAAAAAAAAAAAAAGTTGCAGTGCTAAATAGTGGTGATGGTTGCATAACAGTGTGAATGTATTTATACTCAAATTCTGAACTATACACTTGAAATGGTAAATTTTATGTTAGGTGTAATTTACCACAATTTTATAAAAGGGAGTTAGGCACTTTTTATAATGAATCAATTAACTTTTGGCTGTGTTGGGTCTTCATTTAGGTTTGGGCTTTCTCTAGCTGCGTTGAGAGGGGGCTACTCTCCAGTTGCAGCACATGGGCTTCTCATTGCCATGGCTTCTCCTGTTGTGGAGCATGGGCTTCAGGACTTGCAGCATGTGGGCTCAGTAGCTGTGGTTCTCCTTCTCTGCTGTGCTGTCCCCTGGCCTCAGAGCTTCAGCTTCTGCTCCAGAAGCTGGCTCGCTTTCTCAATTCCCTGGCTTGCACATGAACTCACAGGGCACTCCCTACCTCACTCTCCGGAGAGGTTCTTTCATCTTCAGCTTTCCTGCTCACTGCCTCTTCCCTGTAGCCCCCAGTTCACATTTTCAAGAAATCAGATTGGTCATCCCACCTGGGGGGCACAGGCACATTATAAGTGTCTGGTAAGTTTATGGGCTGGTACCCCTGCCCCAATCAGCTTTGCCAGGTTAGTAGACAGCCTCCTGGGCAGTCCAGTCAGCAGCTCTGGCCACCCTACCCTCAGTGGGCAGCAGGGATGGGGAATCCTGAGGATGGGATTCACTGGAACAGCAGTGACCTAATTGGAACCCTTCAGCCTGACTGGTTCTCTATCCATCACAAAGTCAGCTGTCTCCCTCCCTTCACTGTCCCCAGAACTGCACACCATTATTTGTTATTCTGTTGCTCATACACTCTGGAAACAATAAGTTATACATAAGGCAAGGCCTGCCTTATTCACTTTTATACACCCAAATCACCATATGGTAGCAGTCAAATGTTTGCTAATAAACTAATTAATGGGCAGATGAAAACAGAGAGTTATGGATTTATTTTTCTTTTTTGATATTTATTTTGATTTGGCTGCACCAGGTCTTAGCTGTAGCATGTGGGATCTTTGATCTTCTTTGTGACATGCAGGATCGTTAGCTGTGGCATGTGAACTCTTAGCTGTGGCATATTGAATCTAGTTCCCTGACCAGGGATCAAACCCAAGCCCCTGCAATGTGAGCATGAAGTATCAGCCACTGGACCACCAGGGAAGTCCCAGAACCATGGATTTGGAATCGGAAGAACCCAGTTGAGTCACCCAAGGTTAACCTTTGTGACCTTTGAAAAAGCATCTAATTTCTCTGGGCCTCGGCCTCAAATTCTGCAGCATAAATGGGCTAAAACCCACCAGTGGTCCAAAATGTGTTCCACTCCATCTCCCCAGAGGAGTTAAATGAGTGTCTTTCCAGCAGAAGTTCTTAAAGTCTTTCACATGATAATGGACCTTACAAATTTTCCAGAGAGAGAACACTTCCCAAATGCATTTGTCCCTATAGTCCTTTAAACTTGGACATCCTATGTGGCTTGGGCAGGGAAGATGAAACATCTGTTTGGGATGCACATAATTCTAAAGGCTGATTTAGCCTCCAAGAATTTTGACTACATATAAATCCATTTACCACCTCCGGTCTATTCCCCCAGGAGTAATTGCTTTGGGTTTTAGATTGGCTACCTTTAGTTGTTTCCCGTATATCTCTCGCTCATGGTTGTCTGAGGTTCGTTTTCCTCTGTGCGTTTACCCGTGAACTGAAGGTAACCAAGGCCACTGAGTCAGATTCTATGAAGTTGTTTCTCCTTATCTCGAGGTGACGTGGTACCTCCTATTTCCAGGAAAGATAAGGCACTGACACACCAGGCTACTGCGGCAGAAACACCATGCGAAGGCATCTGAGAGGGCAGCCGTGACCTAGGAAGTCCCCTGAGTTGCCATGTCATTAGCAGATCAGTATCTCGGCCATGTAATTAGTGGGAGGCATAATCTAACTTGTGGGTTTATCATAGGAAAGTAAAGTAGCTTTCCAGCTTCCCTTGTGGCTCAACGGGTAAAGAATCTGCTTGCAATGCAGGAGACCTGGGTTCGATCCCTGGGTTGGGAAGATCCCCTGGAGAATGGAAAGGCTACCCACTCTAGCATTGTGGCCTAGAGAATTCCATGGACAGTCCATGGGGTTGCAAAGAGGCGGACACAACTAAGTGACTTTTCACTTGCACTTACTTGCACTTAAGTAGATCTCATGACTTTGATTAATGGTCAGATAGTATAACTGACTGGGGAACAAGATGCACTGTGAAATCAAAATATGGGGTGCTGGGGCTGCCAGACCTGGGAAGTACTCTTCTGTAGTAGTTTCTAGGGCTGTTCTCAGAAAGGACCTGAAAACTGGGTGCCTTAAAACAACAGAGTTCTCTTCAGGCCAGCAGTCTGAAGTCAACTTGTCAACAGTACCATATTCCTACAAAGCTCCTTGGGAAGGATCCTTCCTTGGCTCTTCCAGCTTCTGATAGCCCTATATGTTTTCCAGCTCTTGCCAGCATAGCTCCAATCTCTGCCTCCATCTTTACATGGCCTTCCTTCTAGATCTGTGTCCAAATTTTCCTCTTCTTAAAAGGATACCAGTCATATTGGATTGGGGGCCACCCTCATGACTTCATCTTGAGTATACTGGCAATAACCCTTTCTCCAAACAAGGTCACAGTCACAGGAACCAGAGATTAAGACTCCAGCATATATCTTGGGGAATATGATTCAAAACATAACACCCCTCATTTTAAAAAAAAAGCATGCTTTGGTCTTTTGTGAAAGTTTTGTTGCCTTTTAAAAAATATTTTAAAATTTTATTTATTTATTTGACTGTGTTGAGTCTTCATCGTGACATGGGGAATCTACCTCCCTGACCAGGAATAGAATCTGGGCTCCCTGCATTGGGAGCATGGAGTCTTAGCCACTGGATCCCCAGGAAAGTCCAAACACTAAGCATGTTTAGGGATTCCCTGGCGGCCTAGTTGTTAGGATTCCAGGTTTTCACTACGGTAGCCCGAGTTCAAACCCTGGTCAGGACACTGAGATCCTGTGAGCTGTGTGGTGCAGCCAAAGGAAAAAAGCATGTTTGGGTGCCGGCTGCGTATGGTATGTTGCTCTTGTCCCTCTGAGCCCTACCTGTGAACGATGGCTATCTTATCTCTTCTTTTGGGCCTGTTTTTGGTTTTGAGAGAGGAGAATCCAGAGTCTAGGCACCTTCAGCATGAAAGGTAGCATTTAGGGCCAAGTATGTCCAGAGTACTTGAGGCTGTTTTTGCAGATGAGGGTACATCTCAAGTCACTGTAATGCGGGGCTTAGGAGCCAGCTGGGCTCTAGTTGAATCCTGCGTCCACCACTTGGTACCTGCGTGGCTCTGAGCATAGCTCTCTACTACTCTGAACTGTGGCTTCCTCACAAGGAGATGGGATTGATACCAATCCCATCCCATTGGTTCTCATCTGAGGAAGATTTTGCCCCTTGGGAGATACGTGGCGATATCTGCAGATATTTTTGATTGTCACAATTGAGGAATGCTATTGGCATCTAGTGAGTAGAGAGAGGCCAGGGATGCTGCTAAAATCCTACAATGCACAGGACGGCCCCCACAACCAAGAATTATCTGGCTTTAAAGGTCAATAGTTAGAAGGTGGAGAAACCCTGTCCATCATATGGGGTTGATAATAAAATTTGAAAATAAGGCAGGCAAGGTGCCCAGTACATGCCTGGCATCATGTAAGTCCAATAAATGGTAGGTCTACATGTTGAACAGTAGAGAGTTTGTGACAATCTCATAAAAGTATGTGAACTCATTAGAATTTTCAGAGTAGGAATAGGAAAAAGGCTCTCAAAGTCAGTGTTGTCCCTGAATTATGAATCCCCAAGAAACATCAGGAATGGAAGAAATACAGTTGGCTAATGCAGGTAAAGAGTTATATAGAAGGGATAAAAATATTAGTGGCGTGCTTGTTATGTCACATATGTTGGCCTCTTTTCCTGCCTCACCTCATTTAATCCGTTTAACAACATTAGGAGGCAAGAATCTTTATTCCAAATTTATAGGTGAAGAAACTGAGGCTCATAAGAGTTAAGATCTTATCCCTGGGTTACGTATCTATAAGTGGTAAAGTTGGTATTTGAATCCAAGTTTCTCTGTTACTAAGCCATGACTCTCTGTTGCCCTGCCCTGACTCATATGTAATCATTGCAACTGACCAACTTATTAGTCATGAACCCAGAAATGTGGATGCTGAGGAATGCAGCCAGGGAGGTCCTCAGGAGAATAAGGAACCTGTTGAAGGTGCCTCAAAGATTTCAAAAGGTTTCTACCACTCTAAGATCTCCTCTCTTCCCTGACTTTGAATCCAGGCCCTTCTTGATGTTCTGTCTGGTGACTCTTACAGCTGGACCTGGCCTGCCCTTGAGGAACAATACAAATGCTAAAAAGTAAATCCATTTGCTTCCCATTAGTTTCCCATGACAAATGCTATTCCCTCAGGGTCACAAAGCACCAGCATTCTACAGAAAAGAGAGCGTCTATTCTAACCAGAGATGTAACAACAATAGCACAAAAGTTGGGGGTGAAAAAATGGAAGTGTACTTGTGTACAGTTTTTGAATACATGTGAGGTGGTAAGATATCACATGAAGGTAGACAGTGATAAATTAAAGATATACACTATAATATAAACCCTAAAACAACCTCTAAAATAATGATACAAAGTTTACAGCTAATGAGTCACAAAGGAGATAAAATGGAACAGTTCACCAAAGAAGATAAACGAATGGCCAGTAAGGTCTTGAAAAGATGCTCGTCATTTGTTGTTGTCAGGGAAACGCAAATCAACACCATAGTGAGATACTGCTTTATACCAACTAGGATGGCTAATAATGTAAAGACAGATATGAACAAACTTTGGAGAGAATGTGGAGAATTTAGAAACCTCATATACTGCTGGTGGGAATGTAAAATGGGTCAGTCACTTTGTAACAGACTGGCAGCAATTCAAATACAGAGTTATCATTTGTTGTTCAGTCACTAAGTCATGTCCGACTCTTTGCAAATGCATGAACTGCAGCATTCCAGGCTTCCCTGTGCTTCACTATCTCCTGGAGTTTGCTCAAACTCATGTCTACTGAGTTAGTGATGCCATCCAACCATCTTATCCTCTGTCACCCCTTTCTCCTCCTGCCCTCAATCTTTCCCAGCACCAGGGTCTTTTCCAAAGAGTTGGCTCTTCGCATTAGGTGGCCAAAGTATTGGAGCTTCAGGTTTAGCATCAGTCCTTTCAGTGAATATTCAGGGTTGATTTCCTTTACGACTGGGAATTATCATATGACTGAGCAATTCTACTCCTAGGAATATACACAGGAGAAATGAAACATATGTCCACACAAAACATGAATATTTGTGGCAGCATTATTCATGAAATGTCCATTAACTGATGAATGGATAAACAAATGTGGTATATCCATACAGTGAAATTCATTTATAAAAAGGAATGAATATGGATACGTACTGCAACATGGATGAACCGTGAAGACATCCTACTAAGTGAAAGAAACCAGTCACAATAGGCCCATATTATATGATTCCATTTGTATAAAATGTCCAGATTAGGCAAATCTATAAAGGCAAAAAGTAGATTCGTATTTGCTTAGGGCTGGGGGAGGGGTAGGAATGGGAAGATTTGGGGGTGATAGCTAAAGGTATGAGGTTTCTTTTTGGAGTGATGTTCTATAAATATAGTGATGGCTACACAATTCTGTGTATATACTAGAAATCACTGAATTACACACTTTTTAAATTGGTGAATTGTATCTCAAAAAAACTGCTACAAAAAAGTAATCAATCCAAAAGTAGGCAGAAAAAGAGGGAAAAAAGATTAAGTGGAACAAAGAGAAAATAAACATCAAGATGCTCAATTTAAACTTAATCATATCAATCATCACATTAAATTTAAACGGTCTCTATCTCATTTATACTCTAATCTAAGACTAGTTTAAAGCACTTGTTTTCAAACTATGCATCAGAGTCATTTGGAGGTTTAACAAATACCCAGAATTTCTAATTGAATGGTCTGGGGGTGAGGAGCCTGGGTATTGAGATTTTCACAAATGCCCCTGGTGTTCCCATGCTGTGCCAAGGGAAGAACTATTGCCTGTAAAACGTGGTATTTATACTGCAGTCTTGGAGAAGGCAATGGCACCCCACTCCAGTATGCTTGCCTGGAAAATCCCATGGATGGAGAAGCCTGGTGGGGTGCAGTTCATGGGGTTGATAAGAGTCAGATACGACTGAGCGACTTCACTTTCACTTTTCACTTTCATGCACTGGAGAATGAAATGGCAACCCACTCCAGTGTTCTTGCCTGGAAAATCCCAGGACGGGGGAGACTGGTGGGCTGCCATCTATGGGGTCGCACAGGGTCAGACACGACTGAAGCGACTTAGCAGCAGCAGCAGCAGCAGCATACTGCAGTCTTTCTTGAATACATTTAGGGTTTTTTGCCATATCTGAGTACCATGTGGACCTGGAGATATATGACTGTATATGGGACAGCTATATCAAATCCCCAAAGGAAAACAATATAATTAAATTTTATCTTAATACTGTTGCCTGTCAAGATTCTGAACCTGAGATCACTGAGTCCCCTATGGAAAGAGATTACCAGATCTGAGAACATGTTATGGTCACAGCAGCCCTGACCTGAGACTTTCCCCTTAGTGATGGCCAGAAAAATGAAAAGGGAGAGATTCCCCATTGAGGAGTTCAATTGTATTTAGCTCTGTGTCTTCTTAACTGTCTCTTCCTCACCACTACTGGATCACACTTTGGAAGAGGCTGTTTAAATCCTTCAAGGTTAATTTCTTAAGGAAGTCATTCCCGGAAGTAGGACTATGACTACCAGATTATCAGGCCTTACTTTCCCAACATTTAGGAGAAATGTAGCTTAAGGCAATGGCACCCCACTCCAGTACTCTTGCCTGGAAAATCCCATGGATGGAGGAGCCTGGTAGGCTGCAATCCATGAAGTAGCTAAGAGTCGGACACGACTGAGCGACTTCACTTTCACTTTTCACTTTCATGCATTGGAGAAGGAAATGGCAACCCACTCCAGTGTTCTTGCCTGGAGAATCCCAGGGACGGTGGAACCTGATGGGCTGCCGTCTATGGGGTCTTGCAGAGTCGGACACGACTGAAGCGAATTAGCAGCAGCAGCAGCAGTAGCTTAAAAAGAATGGCAATGGCAATGCTAAAGGGAGAGAAGGTGAGAACCAGAAAAGTGCATCATAAGTTGAACTTGGCATGGTGTTGACATTGGGGCTGATGTTGCCAAGCGAGCCTAAAATGGGAGGCAGAGCAGAGAAGGCCCACCTGTTGCCTGTGTGTGTATGAGAGCTGTCTCCCCTACCTCCAGCCAGAGGAACTTCCTCCTCCAGCCCAAGGGCTGCGTGAAGGAGGCTCCTCACCCCACTCACAGAAGTGCAGGGTCCAAGGGCATTGCCTCATTCCCTCCTCTGCTTCTGGAGCATTCTGAGCTAAGCAAAGTCTCCTAATTAGGCACCCAGAAATCAAAGTGCTAAGCTTTACCAAGAAGTATGTTTCAGAAACCCTCCAATTTAATCAACAGTAAAGAATTAGCTGTACTATGAGAAAGCAGAAGTCTGAAACTAACTGCACATGTTGCTTTTAAGAGGAAATGAATAAAGCAAACAGGAGCTAGAGTTCCTAAGTGTGATGGTGATAATCACATCGTCTTTAAAAATTAATGAATATTATTTGCTATAATAATAATAATAACTCTGGGCACTACCACCAGAGGCAACATAGAGCCTCTGATGGTAATGTTCTCCATTCTGGTACTGTAAATGAAGCCACCTTGTTCTTTTGGGACTTTGCTATAATAATCTCCAGCCAAATGCTCCATAAGAAATAAAATACCACTCAGAGAGACATTTAAGATGTTGGGGGAAATGACAAAAGCCTTCAACTGTCAGACATGAAATGAAACAATTTATGAGTCAATAGAAGATGAGTTTTGTAAGGAGGAATTTGATACAAAGAAACCCAAACTGGTACTGTCAAAATTTCCTGCCTTTCAATCCACTTTCCTGGAAGAAGGCCAAGTCCACTGAAGGAAGGAAAAATAACACTTCTGGGTTCCCTGGAAGTTGTAAATTGAGATGCCTGTTTTTAACTGCTCTTGAGTTCAGTTGTGGGGGCTCAGGCTAAGCCATTTAGTAAAACCAAAACAGATGCAGCCTTGCTTACAAGAATTAGAGCTGTTTCTTCCATGTATCTCAACAGAGAAATAGGTTCTTCTAACAGCAGTGACCCCTTGGCAGATAAACTGGCACATTTACAGACAAATGGATTGCCAATGGGAAATTTTTTTTTACAATCCTTTCTATTTACTTTATTGTCATAGAAATGTTTTGATTAATTCTCTTAAAAAACAGGACTTTGTGGGGGGGGCGTGGGGAAGGCTTCCTCAATAGACAATCTGAATAGGTCTATATCTATTAAGGAAATTGAATCAATGACCTTCCAAAACAGAAAGTGCCAGGCTCAGATGGGTTCACCAGTGAATTCTGCCAAATAAATGTGGAAGAAATGATACCAGTTCTCTACGATTCCTTCCCAAAGATAGAAGCAGAAGGAATACTTTCTTAACTTGTTGTATGAGACCAGCACTACCCTAATACCAAAGCCAGACAAAAACATTACATTATTTCATGCAAAGGAACATTTCTGTATAGTATCATGATGTTAGTGGAGTTGTGACGGTACCATTTTGAGACCAGTCATTCAGAGTTTAAAGAAAAAAAAGAATTAAATATTTAAGTGTAGACATTATGAACTTTTTAAAAGTCAAAAATTATTATAGCTTTTCAAACTAGAAAGGAAAAGGGCACTGAATCATCCTACAGGTTTTAATTTCAAGGAAGGTAAATGTCATTTGCTATAATCCACATAAACAAAAAGCACCTTAAAAAAAAACCAGTAAATGATTCTTGAATCAGAAAAGAGAATATCACTCTGCTCTCTCTAGCTGTGATGGGTCCATTTCTTGCTCTGACCTCATAAGGAGCCATTGTTATAGAATTCCAGACACCTATGTAGGTTCCTGGCTAGGCCAAGGTTTTTGGTCAGTCTAGCCCTGGACGCTCGGAGAAGGCAATGGCAACCCACTCCAGTATGCTTGCTTAGAAAATCCCCTGACGAGGAGCCTGGTAGGCTGCAGTCCATGGGGTTGCTAGGAGTCAGATACGACTGAGCGTCTTCACTTTCACTTTTCACTCTCATGCATTGGAGAAGGAAATGGCAATCCACTCCGGTGTTCTTGCCTGGAGAATCCCAGGGATGGGGGAGCCTGGTGGGCTGCCGTCTATGGGGTCGCACAGAGTTGGACACGACTGAAGCAACTTAGCAGCAGCAGCAGCAGCAGCAGCCCTAGAAGGTAGCTTTTGGTCATCTGAGGGATTTTCAGCAAAGTTAAATTTTTTCTTCTTTAGCTTTTGTCTATTTTGCTTACTATTCCCCTTGCCCCCTTCTTTTTCTCATTTTTCTCTATCCTTTTAATTTTTCTAATTTAAAAATTTTCATCCCACTTTTATTTGTCTTTATTGTGTTTTACTTTTTATTTTTCATTTTATTTTTTCTCACATTTTTCTTTTCAATTTCCCTCATTTTTCTTTATTTTTTCTCACCTTTTTCTTTATTATGGGGGTGGGCACTGAGCAGAATACATAATATTCCCTTAAACATGTCCATGGGGTATGAAAAACTGCTCAAGAAATCCATCATCCTCAACTTCATCAAAGGAGGCTCTTGAGAAGAAATCATAAAGGATTCATGGATCAACATGGGCCAAGGGAGGGACTAATACCTTACATAGAGCCATTACCTGACCACAAGGATCCCAAGTAGACTGAGCTGATGGTGGCCATGGGCTACACATGGGGAGGGATCCATGACTTGTAGATGGGCCAGAAGTATGATGAACTGAAGTGATGGTCACCTATGTGCTCCTAGCCAACAAGATATCTGAGCTGGAGGGCTGTATCATTACCCTGAAACTGGCTCCTTTGGCTAATCTAACCAACAGCTGCCCTCCTTATCTATCCTGCAAATTATAGCTCACCCAAAACAGAGAGCTTCATTCCTACTCTGAGAACAGTCAGAGCACAGCACATGAACATCAGTGGCCTGACAGCAGGGATCAGCAGTTACGATGGAAAGCCCCTACCTGGCTGGAGAAGACCACCCCAGTACTTCCCTTGGTGTGGCCCTGTGGTCTCCCCCTGCACCCACACATCACCAGCAGCACTGGTGGAACCCCCAGATGGACCTAAACTCCCCAGAAGTTATCCTCCAAAGAAAACTCCATCCACCCCGGGCAGCTTAGACAGGGTCTGACAACCAGAGTTTGCCTGACAATGTGGCCCCAGCCTCTCTCCCAGCAGCACCCAGGGGCCAATGGGAAGGTAAAATCCCTTTACCTTCATCTGCACCTGTGTTTCAGGTCAATCAGAAAGAACCAGCCTGAAGCTGAAAGCCGAGCAAAGATGAAACCTCAATTAGTCCAGGCAGTAATACAAACCAGAAAGCACATCGGGAGGTCAGGTAGGCTCCCTGCACTTTACACATGATGATCACAAGATCCATGGAGCTCAAAGAGGTGGTTCAGGAGATCAGATACTAGAAGAAAACATTTGCGGGTGGGAGCTGAGCTGCTGTGGATACAGGGCCCCTCCTGGAGAGGACTTTGCGTGGTGGAGGACGCAGGTGTGCAATCTGTCCAGCCTTCACTCAGGAGTTCAGATAAGGAGATATCCACCATCTCTATGGCCTTCAAAAGCATAGTATCCAAGATAACTGGCAGTTCAAAGGACTGCCACGGGGCACTAAGCAGACAAGAGGAGAGGACCCTGGCTGGAGACCCAGGCCAGCCCCTGCCCTGCACCTGGATGAACTTCTGAGGCTAGACTGGGCATTTCTCCTCTTCCCTGCTCTTCTCCATCCTGGGCATTTCTCCTCTTCCCTGCTCTTCTCCATCCTGGGCATTTCTCCTCTTCCCTGCTCTTCTCCATCCTGTCTTCTGTGTTTGTGGGGGAGGGGAAACGGCTCAGTAGAAATAAATGCAATAAAAAAACATATTTTGGGGGCTTCCCTGGGTAAACGCAGGAGACATGGGTTAGATCCCTGATCCGGGAAGATCCCACATGACGCAGAGCACCTAAGCCTGTGCACCACAACTACTGAGCCTGTGCTCTTGAGCCTGGGAGCTGCAGCTACTGAAGTCCACGTACTCTAGAGCCCATGCTCCACAAAAGAAGCCACCACAATGAGAAGCCCGAGTACCACAACCAGAGAGTAACCCTTGCTGTCCACAACTAGAGAAAATCCCATGCAGCAACCAAGACCCAGTACAGCCTATATATATATATATATAAAAAAAATATATATGAAACATTATGTTTAAACATAATCATTAAAAAAAAAAACTACCCTGCTTTATTGCTACAGCTGTCACAAGACACTCATAAACCACTAGGCAAGAGATAGGCCCTTGCCAAAATTTTCTCATGACCCAATTGAATAAAAACAAAAACCTCTTTTCTTGGGGGAAATCATAGCCTGGTGAAACTTTCCTAAGAATGAGACAAAGGTCAATGAGTTGTAAAGGGGACAACATGTGGAGCCGTGACACTGGCTTTTCTTGCTGGAGAAACAAGACCTGAGGATCACATCTATATGATACACTTCGCTGTGAGGCAACCACTTCAGTATTTATAAGCTTAAAACAATGCATTTGCATTCTGTCTCATGACACCTGGCCTGCTGGGTCCCCAATCCTAACTTGGGGATGTTCCCGGGTCTCTTCTATTAGCTCCAGACTCCCTTCTTGGACCCTTGTTCCCCTTCAACTTCCTCCTCTCCACCCTGGGTCACATATCCCTCCTCCCTAAAATTATCCTGTCCTTTCTTTTTTCCCTTTAAGTTCAAAGAGCACTCCTTTTTATTTTGATTTTTTTAAGATTTCCTCCCAGTCTTTGTTGAAGTCTGACTGAAGCACACTAAACTGCATATATTTAAAGAGTACAATTGTGTCAGTTTTGACACACTAATACATACAACCATGAAATCCCAAACATTTCTAGCATCCCTCAAAGTTTCCTTGTGTCCTTTTTTAACCCATCCTATCCCCAAGAAACTGCTGATCTGCTTTCTCTGTATATAGATTAGTTCGTATTTTTCCATGGAATCACAAAATATTTAGGTTTTTTTGGGTGGGGGTGTGGCTTTCTTTCAGTATGGTTTTGAGATTCTTCAATATTGTGGGTATTAATAGTTTTTTCTTTATTACTGAGTAGTATTCTGCTATATGGATGATATGCCACAACTTGTTTATCCATTCTCTACTGGTGGATTTAGGTTGTTCCTGGGTTTTTGCTTTAGAAGAAAGTTCCTATTAAAATTCATGCCCAAGACTGGGTTTATGCTTTCATTTCTCCTTGGTAAATACTTAGGAATGGAATTGTTGGGTTTTTCCCTGGTGGCTCAGACGGTAAAGAATCTGCCTGCAATGCAGGAGACCTAGGCTTGATCCCTGGGTTGGGATGGTCCTCTGGAGAAGGAAATGACTACCCACTCTAGTATTCTTGCCTGGAGAATCCCATGCGCAGAGGAGCCTAGTAGGCTATATTCCATGGGGTCTCAAAGAGTCAGACACGAGCGACTGATATTTAACTTTTCATGCTAGATGTATGTTGAGCTTTTTAAGAAATTGCCAAACTGATTTCCAAAATGGTTGTATCTTCTCACACTGCCACCAGCAATGTATGCGAGTGTCAATTGCTCCACATTCTCATCAACATTTGGTATGGTCAATTATTTAACATTTAGCCATCCTATTGTGATTTTTGCTTGTTTCAATGCACAGGAGTTTAGCTACATTTTGGCTTTCTTTATTTTCTTTATTTCTTTTTTAGGACTTTTATCTATGTGGCTGTGTCAGGTCTTAGTTGTGGCATGCAGAATCTTTAGTTGCGGCTTGCAAACTCTTAGCTGTGGCAAATGAACTCTTAGTTTCAGCATGTGGGATCTAGTTCCCTAACTGAAGATCAAATCCAGGACCCCTGCATTGGGAGCATAGAGTCTCAGCTACTGGACCACCAGGCAAGTCCCTGGCTTCATTTCTAAAAGGTGGAACATAGGCTTCTGTTTATAGGAAACAAAACCAGATTATGTCTGCTGTGCCAGTGAAGTTAATAGTTTCCTTCTTACCCTCCAAAGTGTTCTAGATTAAACAATGAAAATGTTCCAGCCCAACTAACAATGCCCCTAGGCTGTCCGTCCACAGCCAAAAAAGCCCATTAAGGCATTCTGATCAACAAAGATTTCTCCCTCCTCTTAAGATATTTTCTGGTTAAAAAAATTTTTTTTTTCTTTATCACAACAGAATTACAGGAGGAAAGGAGTAGCATAATGTAGCCTAGGGTGAGGAAGCAAGTAGAGGAGACAAAGGGGGTCAGACAAGATCCTGTTGACTTTCGGGCTGCATGCAGTCCTGAGAAACATAGGTAAGATCTATTCCCTAACTTCCCCCCACAAAAACCAGGAAATGCCCCCCCTTTTTTTGCCTAGCTAGTTTGACTTGGATTTCTGTCATCTGCAATTAACAGTCCCAACCAGTATACAAAGAAAGGCAACAGCGTTTTGTCAAGTCTTGGTTGGCTCACATTTCACCTCTGAAGTACCTCTGCCTTCCCTGAGAGCTGGTTTTTGCTGACCTAGCCTGGGGAATTTAAAGCAGAAGCATCCATCGGTCACATTGATTGGGGATGAAACTTCAGAGGTCAATGAACACCCAGGATCAAAGTAGTCAGTGGTATCACCTCACGGTTTGTTTAATTGAATACTCTAGCTCCATGTTGGAGAAGGAAATGGCAACCCACTCCAGTGTTCTTGCCTGGAGAATCCCAGGGACAGAGGAGCCTAGTGGGCTGCGGTCTATGGGATCGCACAGAGTCGGACACGACTGAAGCGACTTAGCAGCAGCAGCAGCTCCATGTATTCGCTGTAATACAGCCGACTCTTGAATTTTTAAACTGTCCTTTAGTGGCATGATTCAAAAACCCTTCTGAATTTTGGGAAGCCAGCTTCCATTTCCAGCTAGCATGTTCTTCCTCCTTAATAACTAGATTTAATTCTTATAGGAAATATCCATATTTACTCAGAGCGCTAAACATGCAAATGAGCAACGCAGTTAAGTGACCTACGCGAACACAGCACAGGGCAGTGCGCGCCCTCTCCTAGTAGCATAGAGTTGCTAGGGTTGTATGTAAGCAGGGTAAAGGTAATACACAAAAGGAAGAAAAGAGGAGGACGAAAGAGGGCGGCGGAAGATAAAAAGTTCCCATTCAGTCCTCGAGTGTTCTCAGAACGCAGGCTAGGCTCCCGGCCCGTAGGTGTGCCTCCCACACAGGGAGTGTCTTAGCCCTGTCCCCACGCCCCAAAGACGGACTAAATTTGGACTGACGGCCCGGTAGCGTTTGCCGCACCCCTAGCTGCAGCCCACCGAAAAGCTGTCGGGAGAGTCCCGCCTCGGGCGAGACTAAAAATCCTCTATGCCGTACAGCCAGCCTTTGATCCCCGGTAGCAACCCGAGCTCTGGGGCAGCGGACCGAACAGCCTTCGGGTAACCCGCCGCTGCACGGGTGGCGTCGGCCCCGCCTCCACGCTCCCGGGGCCCGCCCCCTTCCGCTCAAGCCCTGCTTCGGCTTTCGGGGTTCCATCACCACCTCTTCACGCTGGGGCCAGTCCTCTCGCAGCATAGCCCCGCCTCTCACACTCTTGGGCCTTGCATTCCAACCACCTCGCGTCCTGGCACCGCCCCCGCGCCCCGCGGCCCCGCCTCCTGAACATCAGGGCCCGCCCCGCGTTCTCGGGTTTGAAG
>NW_011495076.1:2559707-2591195 GCF_000754665.1 Bison bison bison
GGAGGCGTGGCCGTAGTGCGGGAGGAGGCGCGGGCCTGGCGGCCGGGACTTTGGCTTTGACACAGACGGCGATCGGCGGCTGTGGCTTTGGTGCTGGGCTCTGGACCCGGTTCTTGCGGATACCGCGTCCGAGTCGGGAGAAGGACTTTTCGTTTGGATGAACGCAACTGCGGCAGCGCCGCCAGTCTTGGTGCAGCCGCAGCGGCCGGATTTCACTGCCGCTGCCGCCTCCGCGAAGCCCTGCAGCTCCTGCCGGTTCTGGGAGAGGCACTCAAGAGTTTTCTCCAGCAGAAACAGCTGGGACGCGCGGTCCGAGGTGGCGTGGGAGGGATCCCGCGGCCAGCCGCTGATCAGCACCTGCGCCGGCGCTGTCCTGGGCTGGGCTCAGGCTTCGGAGCCGCAGGTGGAAGGAGGACGCCCCAAAGGAGCAGCTGAGAGGTGGGGCGCTAGGAACGGCGCCAACTGTGGTAGAGGATGATAAACCCTTTCTCCGTGCCCGCACTAGTGAGGATGGAATTTCAAAGTTGCTGGTGGTGCTGAATGTCAGGAGTAGGGGGCGTGGGGATGCCCACTTCCTTTTGCCTGAGAGTTTAAATGGAAGCGACTGGAGGCGGGGAGATGGCCCCAGTGCTGGAAGAGTTGAGAGGCAAGGAGGAGAGGTGTAGTAGGCTGGTGGGGATAGGTCTCCTTCCAGGAGAAGCTGCTTATAGCGTTTTTTGACCCTAACGTGATAAAAATTGGGCTTCACTAGAGGTAAATCCTCATGCGACAGCCCCCTTGTGTGTGTTTCCTAAGGTTCACAGACAGACATCAGCCCTGGACTCCTGGCTAAGAATCCAAGCTGTAGGTAGGGAGTGCTAATGCAAACTGATTAACTGATTCAATCGATTTGTGTTTATTTGTTTTCCAGGTGGCCAAGTGAAAGGTAGTTTTGGACACTCGGGGCAGGTTATTTAATGTTTGTCTAGGTAACCATTTCATGCCCTGAATCCTGCACCTTCCCTCTGTGCCTGTGAGGTCTACTGGGCTTCCTCCCTAGCCAAAAGGCTTCCTGGACTCCTCCTGATCCTGCCATGGGGAGCACCCTGGGCTGCCACCGCTCCATCCCTCGGGACCCCTCGGACCTGTCCCATAGTCGCAAGTTCAGCGCAGCCTGCAACTTCAGCAACATCCTGGTCAACCAGGAGAGACTTAACATCAACACCGCCACGGAGGAGGAGCTGATGACCCTGCCGGGGGTGACGCGCGCGGTGGCACGGAGCATTGTGGAGTACCGCGAGTACATCGGTGGCTTCAAGAAAGTGGAGGACCTGGCACTGGTCAGTGGCGTGGGTGCCACCAAGTTGGAGCAGGTCAAGTTTGAGATCTGTGTGAGCAGCAAGGGCAGCTCGGCGCAGCACTCCCCCAGCTCCCTGAGGAGGGACTTGATGGCAGAGCAGCAGCCTCACCACCTGGCCACCGCCGCTGCCGTGCCCCTCACCCCGCGTGTCAACATCAACACAGCCACCCCGGCTCAGCTCATGAGCGTGCGGGGCCTCACGGAGAAGATGGCCGTCAGCATCGTGGACTACCGCCGTGAACATGGGCCCTTCCGCAGCGTGGAGGACCTGGTGAGGATGGGCGGGATCAATGCCGCCTTCCTGGACAGGATACGGCACCAGGTGTTTGCCGAGAGGTCCAGGCCTCCGTCCACCCACACCAACGGCGGTCTGACCTTCACCGCCAAGCCTCACCCCAGCCCCACCTCACTAAGCTTGCAGAGTGAAGACCTAGACCTGCCGCCTGGGGGGCCCACGCAGATCATCTCCACGAGGCCCTCGGTGGAGGCCTTCGGGGGCACGAGGGACGGGCGGCCTGTGCTGAGGCTGGCCACCTGGAACTTGCAGGGCTGTTCGGTGGAGAAGGCCAACAACCCCGGGGTGCGAGAGGTGGTGTGCATGACGCTCCTGGAAAACAGGTGAGGATAAGAACAAGCAAGGGCATTGGGTATGAAGGCAGCTCTTGCATGGCCTCATCTGTGCATGCAAATGAGTGGATTTGGGGGCGGGTATGGAGAGTGCAAGATTTTTAAATCAGTGGGCTTGAGGCCACAGCCAATATGGTGCAGTATTCTGAGTGGCTGAGCTCTCCTGCTCCAGGATTTTCTAAATAGAGCTATCTGGACTTGACGTCTGTATCTTGAACATGGTATGCTGCTGCTGCTGCTGCTAAGTCGCTTCAGTTGTGTCTGACTCTGTGGGTATGTCTGAGATTAATTCCTAAATTTGGGGTCAGTGGAAACTGTATTAGTATTACTGCTTTGGAAAATGTTTGACTTCCAAGACTTCATGGGGTTTACACCAAATGAAGCACTCACAGCCTGGGAATTGTTGCCCTTCTGCATGGGTGAAAGAGTTAGTCAGAGTTTTTTTTTCTTGGGAGGCAAAGTCACATTTGTTCTACCAAATATGCTAATTTGTGTCCAGAAAAATCTTTGCAAAGACCAGGTATTTGCAAACATACACGCTATGTAAATATATTTACCAAAATGCTGCAAATGAATCACCCTTCATTCTTTTTCCTTATTTAGCCTGAAGGTGGTTTTTAGGCCCACAGTTACAGCCCCAAATATATGTAAACCTCCCCTGTCTGAGGGCCAGAAAAGGCCAAGCTGATTGTATGGTGAACACTGGCCAGATTTCTACATTTGAACCATAGAAGAAGAGAGTCGTATGATGCCCTCTTATCTCTGAGTGTTTACCTTATTTACAACGCTACTCTCTGTGGGAACTTCCGTTGACACTCCCTAAAACAAAACAATATTATTGTAGCAGTAATTCCCGCTGTGAAATAGTGCATTATATAACACAATCAACTTTGGGAAGGAAAGAAATATTTCTAATAGTCCCTTCCAAGGCAAAACCCAAACTCATGTCCATACGGATCCTGCTCTGAAGGGAATTGGCCCTGCCACCATTCCACACCACCCCCCACCCCACGTCCACTTCTGCCTTGAGATGCAGTATGCTTGGGACCACACACTGTTTTTTTTGCACTGGGTTCTTGGTGACATGAAGTGAGTTCTCGGCGGGAAATCACAGTGCATTGTGGCAGAGCATCAGGAAAAATGAGTGAGGAGAAAACCGGGTCAAAGCATTTCCCTGGCACTGTCCCACTGGCGTGCTCTGTCACTGAGTGTTAGGAACTTGCACCACTCAGGGAATGGGACCTGGGGAACCCAAATGCACTTCCTGCAACTCCACATCCTCTATTTTGCATCATAACTCACTCCTTTTGCAAAATCGTGTAGTACACAGGGGAGAATAGGACTCAACCCAGGAGATAACCTGTGCGGAATGGCTGGACAGTTGTTCTTTTCATCCATGGCCGCATGGCTGTGCATCTGGGCAAGGAGAAGGGAGGCGGAGGGCTGACTGTTTAATTCCTATTATGAGTTTTCTTAAGGCTTATTTTGGGGATGGAGGAGGATGAATCAGGAGCTGAAGTTGCCCCCATGGGGATGACCGACTGGGTAGCCCTTGCCCACTTACCATGACAGATTTTTCAAGTGTGGTCTCTGGAAACCAGCATCAGCAACTGCCATGGGAACCTTGGGTTTTCCGCAACCTCTGGGTGGTTCTGATACGCAATAAAGTTTGCACCTTGTTGTACTGTGTGTTGGCAGTCAGATGTCCTGTGAGCTGCTCTGTGAATGTTTTCCCTGAAGTGTCTTTTCTGACAAGTCCGGTGAGTCCAGGCAGCGCTTTCTAGGTATATTTTCTTTGATGGTTCTGATCATCCTTGTAGTTATTCAACCATGTGGTGGTCTTTTTGGACAGAGTTTGAAGGGTTTACTTAGGTTCTAGAACAGATGAATGTGAAGGGTGGAAAATGGGAGAGTGAACAGGAAACAGCTGACTTCAGAGTGGGCTCCGGACCGGGTCAACCAGGAACGCCAAGAAAGAGAGGTAACTTGCCCAGTGAGGGATTTGTCCTGGTGTCTCTTCTTTAGATTTCCTAGGGGGTGATGATTTGTTGAAGACGGTTGACTATTGTCCTCAAGTGAGAATTCAGGAAGAGCTTACCCAGAAGGGTGTAGAAGGGAGCATCTGGCAGCCACTTTAAATGTGGCCTGTGTCGCCATCATATTTCTCACACTTGGCCGCATCTGTTGTCCTGTGGGTTGGTGTTTCTTTTTGCCTGTTCGTGATGTGTTCAGTGTTCTGGGCACTCTAAGCACCTTGTTAGTGTTTGGTAAACCTGAAGTAATTGGCTTAGGGCCTGACTCCCTGCAGAACTGGAATGGATCCATTGGTTAGGGCACTGAAAGATGCCTGGTTGTGACGGAGTGGATCACATGTCCTCAAAACAGCAGTGTACATTCTCCAGGAGCTGTGTTCATCCTGATTCACAAAATTATCTCACATTCCAATCGATCCTTTTATTAGCAAGAGGAAAGAAATTTAATTTGAGCAAGAATGGATGCAGGTAATTTTTGGGGTGCTCTTTATATACACACACACATATACATATATAATATATATATTATAGTAGTTATGTGACTTTTGAATGTGCCTTTGTATTTTCACAGCTTTCTCAGTAACTCTGGGAAGTAGGTAATGCATGCTTTTATTATTGAGTCTCCACCTTTGAGTAAGGAAACTAAAACCGAAGAAGTTAAGTGACTTGCCTGTATCCCACAGCTCATTAGTATGTCAGCTGGGACTAGGACCCAGAACCTTCTGACTTTAGACCTGTGCTCTTTGCAAGTGTGCCATTTTATAAGCACCTTATTTTTATCCTGCCTCTTGTTCAGACATTCCACACTCTGCCTAACCAGGGGCATTTGCCAAATTGTGTACTAGTCCTATTTTCATACATTAAATTCATTGTAAAGAAAAAAAGAAAACCCCCAGCTCCACCTCTGTATGTGTTAAATTGGTGAAATTCCTTAACTTCTCGAAGTCTCAGTTTTTCCATATGATAAATGTAGCTAATGTAAAACACACACATACACACAGAGAAACACAAACCCTTGGGCACTTTTTTTGCAAAGGGAATAGCTGGCTCTTGTTTTCCTCTCTGTATGTTTGTGTGTCTTTTCTTAGACTAAAACATACCTGGCTGAGACTCTAACAGGATGGAGTCTTTTTGGCCCTGAGGTGCTGCTGCCTTGGTGGACAAGTGTGTATGAGCTACAAGAAATCATGTTTTGCACATGCAGCCTGAGATAGAGCAGAAAGCTCAATAATCACGATTACCAGGAACCTTCAAGGATGTCTTGCTGTGGCACAGAACTGACAGGTTTCATCAGATTCCTTTGCTGAGTGTCAATCTTAGGCAATGTTTTTCTTGTTTTCAGGATTTATGGAGCAAGTCTAAAAGAGGAATGCTTCTGCTAAATACTCTTGCAAAATTTGATGATAGCCCAGATATGGAATGAAGATTGTTTATTTTTTTCTATTCCAGTTTTAATGAGATATAGCTGACATATAGAACTGTAGAAGTTTAAAGTATACAGCATAATGATTTGACTCACAGATGTCATGCAATGATGACCACAATAAGTTTAGTAAAAATCTGTCATCTCATATAGGTACAAAATCAAAGAAATAGAAAAAAAAAAAATTAACATTTTTTCCTTGTGATGAGAGCTCTTAGGATTTACTCTCCTAACAACTTTCATGGATTACATGCAGAAGTGCTAATTACGTTAATCATGTTATACATTGTCTCCCTAGTACTTTTTCACCTTTTAACTGGAAATTTGTACTTTTTGACTACCTTCATCCAACTTTCCCTTCCTCTATGCCTCACCTCTTGTAACCACAAATCCGATCTCTTTTCCTAGGAGTGAGTTTGTTTTTTGAAGGGAACTTGACCTATAACACTGTTAGTTCCTCATGTACCACATAATGATTCAATATTTCTATACATTTCAAAATGATCACCATGATAAGTCTAGTTATGATCTGTCACTGTACAAAGATACTATATCATTATTGATTGTATTCTCCACACTGAACACTGTACTTGTGACTTACTTCTTTTGTAACTTGAAGTTTCTACCTGTTAATCTCCCTCACTTATTTCTCTTCTCCCCCACTTCCCCTCTGGCAACTGTGTGTTCTCTGTCTCTATGACTCTGTGTTTAGCTATGTTTGTTAATTTGCTTTGTTTTCTAAATTCCACGTATAGTAGTAATAGTTTAGTCACTGAGTCGCGTCCTACTCTTGCGACCCCATGGACAGTAGCCTGCCAGGCTCCTCTGTCCTTGGGATTCTCCAGGTAAGAATACTGGAGTGGGTTGCCATTTCCTTCTCCAGGGAAATTCCACATATAGTGTTTGTCTTTTTCTGTCTGACTTATTTCACTTAGCATAATATCCTCCAAGTCCATCCATGTTGTTGCAGATGGCAAAATTTCATTCTTTTCATGGTTGAGTAATGTTCCATTATGTGTGTGTGTGTGTGTGTGTCTATGTATATACAACGTCTTTATCCATTCATTTATCAGTGGGAACTTAGGTTGCTTCCATATCTTGGTTATTGTAAACATTGCTCCAATGAACATACAGATACATCTGTCTTTTTCTTTGGATCTGTACCCTGCAGTGGGATTGCTGGGTCACATAGTAGTTTTTGTTTTAGTTTTTTGAGGAACTTCCATACTGTTTTCCATAGTGGCTATGCCAATTTACATTCCCACCAACAGTGCGCAAGCGTTCCTTTTCTTCACATCCTTGTCAACATTTGTTATTTGTGGTCTTTTTGATGATAGCCATTCTGACAGGTGTAAGGAAATATCTCATTGTGATTTTAACTTGCATCTCCTGATAATTCGTGATTTTGAGAAGGTTGTTTGAATTTTACTCTTTGTTTTTTTGCTGAGGAATTGTTCAATTTTGAACAGTCCTTTTGGTTTCTGAAAGCATAAGCGCTGTAGGAGCTGACAGATAATCTCCAGAAGAAATAAGGAGTTTAGCATCCCACTTGCACATTTTCCCATGGTCTCCATCAGAAAGAAATGTGTCAAAGTCTTGAGTCTTTTAATGGTCTGAATCGGTTTTCTTGCCTCATGTTTGTTTGTGGTATCAAAGCACAAGGTGAATTAGTGCATGACAGCACACACTCCTTGTGAAAAAAGGGATTTTAGTTTGTCAGACTTAATAGACTCAGTATAGATACAGCCCATCTTGTTGTTTGAGTCATTCATGGAAAAACATGTATTGAATGGCTGCTATGTATATGTATATGCTAAATTTGGGAGTCAGACTGGCCTTGTTTTTAAACCAAGTTAAGGAAATGTGAATC
The DNA here is from genome assembly GCF_000754665.1 of Bison bison bison. NCBI lineage: Eukaryota > Metazoa > Chordata > Mammalia > Artiodactyla > Bovidae > Bison > Bison bison. The sequence goes on from NW_011495076.1 coordinate 2,567,000, forward strand.
AGCTTTTATGGCTCAGCCTCAAAACATTTGGAAAAATCTGCACATTTTATCAAAATTCACCGAGCAGGACTGATACCGGGTTGAATTTTTAATAAGAGTAATGGGCTCATCCTGAGGGACTGAAGGTTGGTGGGTGCAGCCAGACATATCATCTTGGGGCAAAGTGCCCAGCAGTTGCCTTAAAGTAGAAATTGTGAAATCTCTTTTGACAGCTGTGGAAACGGAGGCTCAGAGAGATTAAATAGCATCCGTGTGGCCTTCAGAAACGAAGATGTTGGAATCAGATTTTGAAGGCAGGCATGTTTGATTTCAGAGCAGGGAATGGAGGTATCTCTTCCCAAATTCCATGGCCTTGACTGACCCTCACCCACCTGCTCTTTCCTCCCTCTCTTCGGCCTCAGGCTGGCCAGGCATCAGAGCTTTACCTAGACTCTCAGGCCGCTGGAGACCTCTGCTCCCTTCCTGTTTTTGTTCCTGTGAAGGACAGGGCTTTGGGCCAGAGGTGGAGCACTCCAGAGGGTGTCAGTTCCCCACCGCCTTGCACTGGGACCCTCAAGTGTGAGTCTGCGACCTTGGCTCTACTCCAAGGCTGTGTTCCGGTTTTCTGAGCCAGAGAGCTCTGGGTTTCCAGAGAGAAAGGTGGTCAGTAGTAAAACTGCTGAGGATTAATGACAGAAGAGGGCGTGAATGAAGGGAAGGCCTGGGGTGAGCAGACACAGGGCTTATTTCACCAAAGGGACAGCTCTTCCTTTTGTCATTCCAGAAAGCTGGGCCCACTGGGATCTGATTCGTAGTGGGGAAGAGGGGGTGTGTTGAAAATATTGATTCTTCTAGAAGATACTCATTCCTTTATTATTTATTCATTTAACAGAATTTTTTTGAGCTCTCACTAAGTACCAAGCTCTGGTAATAAAGTGTTGGATAAGACAAAGCCAGTGCTCTTACAGAGTTTCCATTTTAGGCAGGAAGACAAACAAGTCAGTACACAGATAAATGCCTATAGATAGTGGTGAAAGCTGAGGGTGATGGAGGCTTGCTGAGTAGATGGGGGTCAAGGAAGCCTCATCTGAGGAGCTAAGGAGCCAGGCATGGAAGAAGTTGGAGGAAAGAGTGCTTCACTAGAGGAGCCAGCAGGTGCAAAGGCCCTGAGAGAGCTTGCTTCAGACAGAGAGCCAGAGTTCCGGGAGTGGAAGGTGGCTTCCACTTCCACTTGGAGAGGGAGGTAGGGCCAGGTGGGTGGGGCCGCAGAGGATTAGAAGCAGAAGTTGATGAATTAGCTGTTATCAGATTGTTCTGTCTGCTGGGGGGTCTCTTGGAGTGTGTCCTAGGAGTTGACTAAGTGAGGCTATTATAGAATACAGGCTGAAAAGGATGATGACAGGGGAGCAGAAGTGGGTGGCGATAAGAAGATCTTTTAGAGACAAAAACTGAAAAGACTTGCCTGTGTTTGGGATATTGTGGAGATTAACTGGGTAGATTGCTAGAAGACAGGCTCAGAGGCATTTAAGAAATCTGGAGGCTGACTCACATGCCTCTGCGTTAAGTCGGCATGATGCAGCTTGGTGACCTTACCCCTCTGTCTGCTGTTGCCTCACTCTGGACAAATGTGGGATCTTGGTCCACAGTGGATGAAGAAAGAGGCCATGAGGTCCTCTGTGTAGACCAGGTGCTGGACTGCACCCCATGGGCCAAGAAAGAGCCTGGGGACAGTAACAGAGACATCAGTGAATTATTGGACAAGGATTTTACACAAAGGGTCCTGGAGCAACACCCCACCTTGTGTGGCAGACTGCAGGGCAAGACATGAGAGCAATCTTTGGTACTTAGGGGAGAAGGAGGCTACTATTATAGGGAAGAATTGAGGTCAGGTGGGCTCATCAGTTACCAGGGACTAGTTAAGTCCCCTAATGAAGAGGATTGGGTAGACATGTGAGTGGAACAGATTAGTCGAGCTGGGATATACAGAGCAAGAGAACAGCTATATTAAACGGCCTAACCATATATTTGTGCTGTGCTGTGCTTAGTCGCATCCAACTCTTTGCAACCCCATGGACTGTAGCTCACGAGGCTCCTCTGTTCGTGGAATTTTCCAGGCAAGAATACTGGAGTGGGTTGCTCTTTCCTCCTCCCAGAGGATCTTCTTGAACCAGGGATTGAACCCACATGTCTCTGGCAGGCAGATTCTTTACCATTGTACCACCTGGGAAACCCCAAAAGACATTTACAGAAGTTAAATTCAACGTGGATTGAATTTAAGTGCACTTACCTAGTGAGGTCAGAGGCACAGGGTGACGTCAGGGAGCTCACAGTCTCACAAGGAGACACATTCCCAGGTGCTTACCGGGTCCGTGTCTGTTTTGAAGAAAGAGGCCAAGCTTAAGCCCAGGGGTCTGGTACCTGTCTGCCTGGCTCTGGAGGCGGATGCAGAGCTCAGCATAGGGAAGGGATGTGGGGACAGGATCAAGGTGGTTGGAAAGGAATTAGTCTGGAGGGGAGGCCAGGTTCTGAGCAGCAGGAGTAGTGGCCATCAGGGTGAAGGTGAATATCAGCAACTCCCCACGAAGCCATCAGGTGAGGAGGAGGAAGTCAGTCAGTTCCCGACTTGCACAGGCTCAAGGTGTGAATCATTCAGACGAGGAGCTCCGTGGTAGAGAATAGCACTGTGGTATGTGTTATTTTTATTTCAAAATTACCCAATCTTACAAAAGATTTTATCTCAGAGTTCTTAACAATCTCTGCCTGTAACAAAATCATGCATTTCACTGATATTTGATGTGTTCCTCATGGACACCCTGGTCTTTGTGTTATCATGTACAGCTGAGTGGAAATTCCACACCTGTGCTCTTTTCAAAACATCCAGGATATTATGCAGAAATGCCCTGCTCTGCTTGCAGGCTTGCAGTTCTCAACAGAGATTTAGGAACTTAGAAACTTGCCTATCCTATTCCTGATGACTGTACACAGGCCTCAGCTGGACAGCAGTTCTTATTGTAATGTTTTGATTGACAACTGCCAAACAACTGGACTCCAGCGGATAGGAACCCTGGGGAGATGTGCTCAGAGTAAGCAGTTCTTTATTAAGAAGTCCTGACTCCTACTAAACTACTGGGGAAAGAAACCCTGAGTTTTCTTTACTGAGTACAGCTCTCTACCTCTGTTGCTTTGTTTTTTGTTTCCAACAAACCCTTGTTTCTAGCGAGTTCTATTTTGATTTAGCCATTACCTGATTAAGCTGTTAAGCTGGGCCTTCAATTACTTTATCTAGAGGCTGCTGTAAACTCCTGAAATGCAATGCTGAAGCCATGAGAATGTTGTTACATGGCCACATTGAAGGTTGTATTTGGGGTGTGGTTTTATTGTGTTGCAGGGATCTGAATCCTATTTGCTCACCCAAAAGCTAGAGAATGAAATCAGTACTTGGTCTTTCTCAACTAATGCTGAAATCATGGTGTCTTTCAAAGTGGGAGATGTTAGATAAAATTGCTGTTTTAAAAAATACTGATCCAATTATCTGTTACAAAAAAAAAATTCTCTAGAATGTGTTTTTATTAAGCAAATTGAGTCTGACTTAAGTATTTTCGCATTCTCTCTTTCCTGAAATGAGGAAAAAGTAAAAGTTTTAGTGGCCTCTCAGTACCAGTGATTGGGCTTCCCCAGGTGGCTCAGTGGTTAAAAACATCCACCTGCAGGAGACCTAGGAGACTCAGGTTCGATCCCTGAGCTGGGCGGGTCCCCTGGAGGAGGAAATGGCAACCCACTCCGGTACTCTTGCCTGGAAAAATCCCACGGACGGAGGAGCTTGGTGGGCTACAGTCCACAGGGTCGTGGAGAGTCAGACACGACTGCCAGTAGATTTGGGGCTTCGTCTCTCTGTGTTTGGTGGGCGACCCCTGCAGCTGCAGTTCATTGTGTCATTTTACTGGTGAGTTCTTTGCAAAGTTGCAAAGTCGTTTTTAACTTGAGGACTCATTTTAAACGTGAAAATACTGCATGTCCCTCCCCCCACATAATAGTAATTGTGTTCAGTGTCCACAACTGTGGTAGCAGTAGTTGTACTAAGAACAGAAACAAAGATAGTTAACACTGATAGTTGCTGTGGCTGATGTCCAGGGCTAAGTAGCTTTCCTTCGGGTATCATCATCAGTCCTCCTACATGTGCAGAAGTGACGGCTCAGGGAGGTTGAGTAATTTTCCCCAGGGTCATACACCTTTTAGGTGATAGAGCTTGGATTATAACCTAAGCAATTAGATTCCAAGGTGTGATGATAAAGTATTTAGTTCATTAATGCTTTTCCACAACTTTGTGTTTTATTCATTACCCCAGCCTTTTTACTCAACTAAGTGCTCTCTGACCAACTTGGTTCGAGTTTCATAGTCATGATCTTTCATAAGTATGCTGATGACATTATCATCGTGTGTATATATCCAGTATTTCTTTGTTCAAAGTGGAGCAAGGATATTTGCAAAGCAATCTGAGTATGCAATACTATATTTTTACTACTTTTCAGTCTTTTACAATCATCTTGCCCCCATCTGTTTTTACAGCAGTTTCTTCAAACAATTTGCTTTCATAGAAGCTTTCCAAACATTCATCTTCCTTTTCTTAGAAGCAACTTCTGTTTCTGCTCAGACTCCTGTTTTGACAGCCGATGTCGCGGTTAGGAGACCATAGCAATATGCACAATGGGCATGAACAAGTCTGGGGACAGACCCAGCTGGACCTGGGTGAGCATGTGAGAAAGGGGAATTCATCAACTGGGAGAACTCAGTGTGGCATGGGTGCCCAGCTCCCAGCATCTTTGATGAAGGGAATGAGGGCAGTCTGCTGAGCGGGTCCCTTGGGTAGAGGCTGGTTAGGAGAATCTCTTTTGTGTTTTTAAGGGCACTAGTACCTGGCCCAAGTTACATTACTTCTGTAGTCTAGAGACTGTATTTGCTGTGGATATATTGGCCAACCCAACATATTACAGACCGTGGCAGTGACTGAGGGTTGTTACTGATAGACTATTATTTTTTCTAGATTGACTCAAAAATATAAGGCCAAGAGTTCACTGGTCCAGTTTCTTTCCCCAAATCTTTTGCAACTTTCAGAAATATGAGGTGAAGGAGTAATTAGCTTTTAAAAAATTTTTTTGACTTAAGACTTGGACTAGTCAGCATTTTCTTCAGTGCGGTAGAGAGCCTGCTTATGAAACTCACTAATGTGAGCTGGGAGGGATTTAATAAGCAGGTAGACTGGAGTCAGTGGTGTATAAAACATCTTCCTGAGTTTATAACTCTGCACCATCTTTTTAAACTGTTCTAGATTTTATGTTCAAGTTCGATTTTTAAATTCATGTTCATACATGTGAAACTGTGTCAGACACCATGGTGTCACAGTACTCACACGCTGGGCTCTGTTAAATGCCAGGCAGGACTGTTTGGAGTGGATTTGTAATCTTAAATTGTGTTAGATTTGTTGCTTCCAATATTAACAGTAAAAGTGCCAGTAATATTTGGATATTGTTCATTTCGGTTCAGTTGCTCAGTTGTGTCCGACTCTTTGCGACCCCATGAATCGCAGCACACCAGGCCTCCCTGTCCATCACCAACTCCCAGAGTTCACTCAGACTCACATCCATCAAGTCAGTGATGCCATCCAGCCATCTCATCCTCTGTCGTCCCCTTCTCCTCCTGCCCCCAATCCCTCCCAGCATCAGAATCTTTTCCAATGAGTCAACTCTTCGCATGAGGTGGCCAAAGTACTGGAGTTTCAGCTTTAGCATCATTCCTTCCAAAGAAATCCCAGGGCTGATCTCCTTCAGAATGGACTGGTTGGATGTCCTTGCAGTCCAAGGGACTCTCAAGAGTCTTCTCCAACACCACAGTTCAAAAGCATCAATTCTTCAGCGCTCAGCCTTCTTCACAGTCCAACTCTCACATCCATACATGACCACTGGAAAAACCATAGCCTTGACTAGACGGACCTTAGTTGGCAAAGTAATGTCTCTGCTTTTGAATATGCTATCTAGGTTGGTCATAACTTTCCTCCCAAGGAGTAAGTGTCTTTTAATTTCATGGCTGCAGTCACCATCTGCAGTGATTTTGGAGCCCAAAAAAAGAAAGTCTGACACTGTTTCCACTGTTTCCCCATCTATTTCCCATGAAGTGATGGGACAAGATGCCGTGATCTTTGTTTTCTGAATGTTGAGCTTTAAGCCAACTTTTTCACTCTCCTCTTTCACTTTCATCAAGAGGCTTTTTAGTTCCTCTTCACTTTCTGCCATAAGGGTGGTGTCATCTGCATATCTGAGGGTATTGATATTTCTCCCAGCAATCTTGATTCCAGCTTGTGCTTCTTCCAGCCCAGCGTTTCTCATGATGTACTCTGCATAGAAGTTAAATAAGCAGGGTGACAATATACAGCCTTGATGTACTCCTTTTCCTATTTGGAACCAGTCTGTTGTTCCATGTCCAGTTCTAACTGTTGCTTCCCGACCTGCATACAGGATTCTCAAGAGGCAGGTCAGGAGGTCTGGTATTCCCATCTCTTTCAGAATTTTCTACAGTTTATTGTGATCCACACAGTCAAAGGCTTTGGCATAGTCAATAAAGCAGAAATAGATGTTTTTCTGGAACTCTCTTGCTTTTTCAATGATCCAGAGGATGTTGGCAATTTGATCTCTGGTTCCTCTGCCTTTTCTAAAACCAGCTTGAACATCTGAAAGTTCATGGTTCACGTATTGCTGAAGCCTGGCTTGGAGAATTTTGAGCATTACTTTACTAGCGTGTGAGATGAGTGCAATTTTGCGGTAGTTGGATATTGTTAGTTTCAACTTAAATATTGTTGGAGTTTCAACTTGGAAATACAAGTTGCTTCTGTCTGTTCAACTTTTCAATAATTGAAGAGCATCTGAAACTCTAAGACGGTTGTTCAAAATGTTACTATTTTACATATGTTAGTGTATATGCTTCCATACTACTTTCCATTCATCTCACCCTCTCTTTCCTCTCCCCAGCCCTTGTTCATAAGTCTGTTCTCTATGTCTGCATCTCCACTGCTGCCCTGAGAATATGTTCATCAGACTCCGGGGACTCAAACTGGGGTTCTGTAACAACCTAGAGAAGTGGGAAAGGGTGGCAAGTGGGAGGGAGATTTAAGAGAAAGGAGACATATGCACACCTCTGGCTAATTCATGTGGATGTATGACAGAAATCAAACCAATATTGTAAAGCAATCATCAATCAATTAAAAAATATAATTAAAATGTTACTATTTGTAACCATTTATCTAATCTATGAAAATCAAGAATTTCTTGATCTACCAAAGCAAGATATAAAAATAAACCAGGTAATGAGTGAAAGATAAGAATGTGTGATCACCATAACCCCTGATTCCACATACAGTATCTGTGTATCAAAGCAACTGTGGCATTTTTCTTGACTGTTTATATTGGTAAAGGCTATATACTTAAACGTACTCAGTTCTTCTGAATCACGAAAGTCCCTTCCAACTCTGAGGGTTTTTGTACAGAGAGGGAAGATGGTCACTATTTCTACCAAACGTCCTTCAATTCAGAGAAGGAAAAGCAGTTGTTTTTGTAGGTAAGATTGTATTAGTTTGCTAGAGCTGTCATATCAAAGGAGCACAGATTGGGCAGCTTAAACAAAAGAAATTTATTTTCTCATAATTCTGGAGCCTGGAAGTCCAAGATCAAGGTGTCAATAGGGTTGGTTTCTCCTTGGCCTGTAGATAGCTGTCATCTCCCTGTGTCTTCATGTAGTCTTCCCTGGATACCTGCCTGTTAAAATTGCCTCTTTTTTCCCCCTAATATTTATTTATTTGGCTGCATCAGGCCTTAGTTGCAGCACGCAGGATCTTTGATCCTCGTTGCGGCATGCGGAGGCTTGAGTTGTGGCATGTGGGATCTAGTTCCCTGAACACAGATCGAACTCGGGGCCCCTGCATTAGGAGCGCAGAGTCTTAGCCACTGGACCACCAAGTAAGTCCCCAAATTTCCTCTTCTTAAAAGGACATCAGTCTTATTGGATTGGGGCTACTCTAATGGCATCCAAATGCTAGAGTACTGGGGATTAGGACTCCAACATATGACTTTTGGAGGACCTGATTCAGCCCATAACAAGAGGAGGGTAAGAAAAATTGCTCAAGAACTTCCTCTTTGGCTACTTGTGAGGAACCTGTTCCTCCTGGTTTTTCCTGGGGCAGTGATGATTTCAAGTATTTGTTTAACAAAGAGTTTAAAGCTGGAGAAAGCTGCCTTGGAGTTATTGGAGTGACAGTCTACTGGACAAGAGAAATGGCTTTCTGGCTGGGCAATAGCAGGTATGCGCCAGCAGTTAGGGACTAAGATTTGTTTCCTTTGAACTTCTCTCTTTCCAACTCGGTTTTCTCCTGAAACACGAGCAGTGACCAAACCTTCTACCTACCCCCACCAAGGCAGCAGCTCCAGTTTGCCAAATTCTCTGCTTGCCCTTGGCTACAAGTAATGGTGCACATGAGTTGGTCTGCCCTTCAGAATTTTAGTGCCCTTTAGCATTGCTGTGGAGAGGCATGATTCGGAGGGACCTCTGAAGCCTACTCACCTTCAGCTGTCCCTGACTTACTGTTAAGCATCCCAGTCACGGGCTCCCCTATCGGGCTGTGTTTCCCCTCGCGTTACAGTCATTCTGTTGTCATTGCCTGCATGATGCCTTCCGCGCCCCAGACTGTACATACAACCTAGTTTCAGCACAATAGCACTTGAGAATTTGTGGAAAGGAGAAATGACCCCTGGCATCTACTGTTTACTTTACCCCATGTGCTGTTGCTCAGCCTTTTATATTCATTAACTAATTTAATCTTTGCACCATCCCAGTGAGGTTGGCAAAGTATTCCCACCTTACACATAAGGAAATTCAAATAATTTAAGTAAACTTGCCTGAGCCACGTAGTTGGTGGGTGTAGAGCAGGAGTTCAAAGCTGGGCAGAATTACTCAGAGCCCAAAGTCGTTTACATTCAGATGCAGAGAATCCATAAACCTAGAGATGGCACCAGGGGATTAAGGAAGGGGACATTTCTTTCCTAAACATTTTGTGTCTAGAAAGTGTGAGAGACAAGTTTCAGAGGGGGTACTTTCTGGAATGGGGCCCAGCCGGCGCTTGAGGAAGTCATCCAGTTCCATCATCAAGTGAGGTCAGGCTTTGGGGACACAAGATTTTTTTAAAATTGAGATATAATTTCCATACAATGCAATTCACCCTTTTAAAATGTACAGTTTGGTTTTTAGTATATTCACAAAGTTGTGCAGCCCTCAGCACTGTTTCTGAACATTTGTTTCACCCACAAGGAAACTCCATACTGGTAGTCACACCCCTTCTCCCAGCCCGAGGCAACCACTGATCTACTTTCTGTCTTTGTGGATTTTCCTGTCCAGTTCATTTTATATAAATGGAATTATATAATATATGGTCTTCTGTATCTGGATTTTTTTTTTTTTTTACTTAGATTCATCCATGTTGTAGCATGTGTATTTCTTTTTTATGGCTGAATAATAGTCCATTATAGGGATGTACCTCATTTATGCCTGCAATGTAGGAAACCTGGGTTCAGTCCCTGGATCAGGAAGATCCCCTGGAGAAGGGAATGGCAACCCACTCCAGTATTCTTGCCTGGAAAATTCCATGGACAGAGGAGCCCGGCAGGCTGTAGTCCATGGGGTCGAAAAGAGTCAGACATGACTGAGTGACTAATACGTTCATTTTCTTTGTTCAGTCATCAGCTGATGGACATTTAGTTTGTTTTTAGTTATTAGCTATTGTAAATAATGCTGCTATGAATCCTTGTGGACAAGTTTATGTATGACATATGTTTTTATTTCGTTTGGGTATATACCTAAGAGTGGAGTTGCTAAGTCACATGGTAATTCAATGTTTAACCCTTTGAGGAACTGCTAGACCATTTTCTAGAATGGCTGAACCGTTTTACATTCCCACCAGCAATATCTGAGGGCTCCTCTTTTCTGCACATCCTCCCCAACACTTGTTATTCCTTCTTTTTTATTATAACCACATTAATTGACATGAAGTGGTATCTCATTAAGGGTTTTAGCTGCATTTCTCTGATGACTTGTGATTTCTGGCATCTTCTCATGTGTTCATTGGGCATTTATATATCTTCTTTGGAGAACAGTCTGTTTAGAGCTGGGTCACCTGTTCTCAACACCTGTTTCCAAGCTGATAAAATATAAAATACCTTGGTGCTGACTCCCTTTTCACTCCATTATTTCCCCTCTTCCTTGCTTCTGAGACACAGGTTCATTATACCAGAGCCTAACCTGGAATAATTGTTTTGTAACAGAAAAACTGCCTGTTGTCCTACGGAAACAATCCCCCTACTGAAGACGGAACCTGGAGGATTCCATTTGGTGCGCTTCGTTACAGATTCTACCTGGAGCAGTCTGGCTCCCCTGCAGCTGTAACACTGTCCTTGAGAAGTACTTGGTGTCCTTTGATTTTCACACTCAAGTTATGTGTTTTGGATGGAACTTGAGTGCTTTTTTTACTTTTTCCCAAAGTCAAAAGTGATGTATGCCAAGAATTGCTGTGAAGGGTGAATTGGATATGCGTACGTGCGTACCTGAGTACCCAGTTGTGTCTGACTCTTTTCAACACCATGGGCTATAGCCCGCCAGGCTCCTCTGTCCATGGAATTTTCCAGGCAAGAATATGGGAAAGGGTTGCTATTTCCTACTCCAGGGCATCTTCCCGACCCAGGGATCAAACCCACATCTCCTGCACTGGCAGGCAAATTCTTTACCACTGAGTCACCTGGGAAGCCAGTTTAGAGATTGTTGCTGTTGTTCAGTCCCTCCGTTCTGTCCAACTTTTTGCGACCCATGGACTCCAGCATGCCAGGCTTCCCTGTCCTTTACTATCTCCTGGAGTTTTCTTAGAGTCATGTAAGTTTTTCTTCTAAGAATCAAGTGTCTTTTAATTTCATGGCTACAGTCGCCATGTGCAGTGATTTTGGAGCCCAAGAAAATAAAGCCTGTCTCTGTTCCCGTTGTTTCCCCATCTGTTTGCTACGAGGGCTTCCCAGGTGGTGCTAGTGGTAAAGAATCCACCTGCCCAAACAGAAGACATGGGTTTGATCCTTGGGTTGGGAAGATCCCCTGGAGAAGGAAAAGCCAACCCACCCCAGTTTTCTTGCCTGGAGAATCTCATGGACAGAGGTGCCTGGTGGGCTACAGTCCATGGGGTCACAAAGAGACACAACTGAAGCGACTTAGCACACAGATTTGCCATGAAATGATGGGAGCAGATGCCATGATCTTAGCTCTTTGAATGTTGAGTTTGAAGCCAGCTTTTTCACTCTCCTCTTTCACCTTCATCAAAAGGCTCTTTAGTTCCTCTTCACTTTCTGCCATAACTGTGTGTCATCTGCATATCTGAGGTTATAGATATTTCTCCCAGCAATCTTGATTCCAGCTTGAGCTTCATCCAGTCCGGCACTTTGCATGATATGTACTCTGCATATAAGTTGGATAAGCAGAGTGACAGTACACAGTCTTGGCGTTCTCCTTTCCCAATTTGGAACCAGTGTGGTGTTCTGTGTCCAGTTCTGACTGTTGCTCCTTGATCTGCATACAGATCTCTCAAGAGGCAGGTCAGGTGATCTGGTATTCCCATCTCTTAAAGAATTTTCCACAGTTTGTTGTGATTTACACAGTCAAATAATCAATGAAGCTGAAGTAGATGGTTTTTTGGAATTCCCTTGCTTTTTCTGTGATCCCACAGATGTTAGCAATTTGATCTCTGGTCCCTCTGCCTTTTCTAAATCCAGCTTGTTCATCTGGAAGTTCTTGAGTCGCATACTACTGAAGCCTAGTTCATGACAATATCTGCAAATTCCAGAATGCTGGGCCAGGAAAGAACCTTGGAGGAGCACCTCCCACAGGACTGAGTCCCCCAAGACAAATGAAATGATATGTATAATGTTTATTTCCTTATTCTTTTGAATCAAGCTATAGAGTGTTAAATCATTAGACTCTTCAGTTTATGGCACCCTATCCTCCATCCGTGCTAGGTTCCACTTCTATTTGGATTTATTTAAAAATTGTCTTTCCTTCTTCATCTCTATCCCCATTCATTCCCCTCCCATAGATTCCCAGTGAAAAGTGTTAAATATATGTCCTTAGACATATCTTTGAAAAATGGAAGTTTCATCTACAAAAAAGCATGTGTTTTTATGATTTCAAGCTAGTTCTTTGGTCCTGACTGCTGCTTAATCATTGGCTATGTGGACGGGTAGGCGCTCCATGTACCTGTCTATCACCGGTTGATGGAAACCAGGCTGCCTGCACTTCCTGCTACCAATGAGGCCACTATGGCCTTCACATACTTTTCCAACCATTTGGATTCCCTCTTTGGGGGACAACTTTTGCGCGTATTATAAAATTTGAAGTTGCCTCCCCACCCCCAGTTGTTTTGAAATGTTCATGCACCTTCTAGATGCCAGTCCCTGTTTTGGTCTCAGAGATTGCAAAGCTCTTCTCACACTTTATCACCTTCTGTTAACTTTGAGGTGCCCTACAAACAACAGAAATTCTTAATTTTGCTGTAGTTAAATCTATCAAGGGTTTCCCTGGTAGCTCAGCTGGTAAAGAATCCGCCTGCAATGCAGGAGACCCCAGTTTGATTCCTGGGTTGGGAAGATCTGCTGGAGAAGCGTTAGGCTACCCACTCCAATGTTCTTGGGCTCCCCTGGTAGCTCACACAGTAAAGAATCTGCCTGCAACGCGGGAGACCTGGGTCTGATCCCTGGGTTGGGAAGATGCCCTGGAGGAGGGCATGGCAACCCACTCTAGTATTCTTGCCTGGAGAATCCCCATGGACAGAGGAGTCTGGCGGGCTACAGTCCATGGGCTCCCAAAGAGTTGGACACTACTGAACGACTAAGCACAGCACAAATGTATCAGTTATCTTTTGGATGCTATTTAACAAATCCATCTTACCCCAAGTTCACTCTTACAGTTTCCTCTTAGCTTCTCAGTTGTGTAATTTTATCCTTCACATTTAAATTTTCACTCTGTCTGGAGTCTATCTTTGAGTAGGTGTGAGGTACAGATACAGTTTTGTTTTTTTTTTTTTAGTCCCAGGCACCAACAACTTGTTCTTTACCCACTGATTTGTCCAGGACCTTTATTATCCTTTGTCATACGTGCGTATCACATTTGATGTGTGTCAACTCCTATGCTTGGGTGTTGTTGCCACATTGTTGTTAATATTGGGGCATCTGGTCAGGTAACTCTCCTTCTGTGTTTTTCGGCTTAAAAAATTCCCTAACCATAGAGAACAGGAGTGGCTGCCTCGGCTCTGGATTCCTGGGGTGGTGGGTGTCTGACCCCAACTGCAGGCGGCTGTCAGATGAGAGCCTGGCCGCTGAGCCTGGCAGGGATATAGGCTCCCAGGGTGGTGCCAGAGAGGAAGCAGGCATGGGGCCATGGGGACCATGGTCTCACTGGGACCGCTTTCCCTGGGTCGGGCCCCGGCTCTGAGAAGCAGCCCGGGCTGCTTAAGGGAGGGGTTGTTCCAGGTGCCTAATTCCTGTTTGGTGGGTGAGGTCGCATGGATATGGTGTGTGGATGGGTCCTGTGGAAGGGGCGGGAGCATCCACGGGGCTGCTCCCCATGTCAGGTTCTGATCAGAGGGACAGTGAAGAGAGTCCACTTTTTGTGCAGGCTCCTGTCAGCTCCTCCACCAGTTGGAGGCTTCGACCCTCTTGCCGCACTGGACAGACACAGGGCCAGGGTTGTGTCTGTTTCGTCATCATCCTGCACACCCGCACGCCACAGGCTCTCACCAACAGTAAGAAGAAAGGGGGAAGCAGGCAGAGTCTGGAAAGGGCTTTGGAGCCAAATCTACCGGGAATCCCGCCCATTATTAGCCTTGTGGCCTGGGGCAGGCTGCTTAAGCAACTGAACTTTGACCGCCTCATTTGATAGGGCCTGTGACACTGCAAACTGGCTGGGCAGTGAAGAGGGTAAGAGGTGTATATATAGCACCTGGGCAGTACAAGGTAGTGCGCAGTAAGTGGGAGTTGGCATCTGGGGGTTATCTCACAGGAAAGCTCTCCAGTTCATTAAGCATGTCCTCTGCCGGGCTGTACCAGGCATTCAGACAGAGATGAATGCCCTAGCCCCGCCCTTTGATGAGCTCACAGTTCAGCAGTGAGATAATTACAAGCAGACAATAGCTGACTGAGATCAGGGTGTAAACTCCAGCTGTGGAGGATGCATCTTTTGGCCCAACTGGAGGGCCTCAGGAGGCTTTCGAGAGGAGAAGCAGCCTGAACTGAGTCTTGAAAGGTGACTGAAGTTATTAATAGCTGAGGAAATAAAGGTAGAAGGGCATTCCACACAGAAGGGCTGGGAGGAGCAAAGCCTAGAAACAGGAAGTGAGTACATGCTGGGGGAAAAAAAAACCCTAAACACTTAAGTTTTAGAATCAGTTTGAGTTTCTCAAATATCCTTTTGGAATTTTGATTGGAATTACATTGACTTTACAGGTGAAATTTCAGAAAATCTGATATCATTACAATGATAAGTCAACCTTTCCTAGAACATCTATATTTTCTTTATTTAGTTACATTTTCTTTTGGAACTTTTAATAAAGCTTAACATTTCTCCATGAAGGTCCAGTGCATTCTTTGTGAGGTTAGCTCTTAGATACTTCGATTTCTGGTTTTTAAAATTTCCAGAGAATAAAATTCTAGAGTTTTCTTTGTTAGTCATTTCAGTTTTTAACCGTTCTTATTATCACAGTACTCTTCCTTCACCTACATCCCTTATTTGTAATTTATGCCAATTTTTCTAAGTCTTTTTTAGTAGAAGTTACAAGACAGCCTGTCAGAACCTCTCTGAGGCTCTCTCTGTATGTTTGGAGACCTCAGTTCAATCTCCTTCCACCTTATATTCTCACCCTGAATAATTTTAGTTCGTTTTGCCTTTCTCCATGATTTATATTTTTCAAGCATAAATCAATTCTCTGGCTTTAAATCACAGGTTGTCCTTATATGAATAGATATACAAATATGAGCATGCCTGCTTTAAGAACCAAAACACAGATGCTGGTTTATACAAAAAAACAAAAGTCCCCAATAGTGGCCATAAATTATAAAATGTTTAAGTTTAAAATTAATTTTCCTTGTGCAGAGCAACCCTCGCAGTGAGTCAGACTTTATGTCAAATTTGAGATCAAAGAACTCGGAATTATCTTTTATTAGTTCAAATATCATTTATCGAGTCTCATTTTTGCAAATCTTTTTTGCTTCTCACGTGTCCATAGATTCCTGCTTGTCTGACCACAGACAAATGTCTGTACATGCCTCCACCCACAGAGTGTCTGGGTATGCAAGTTGTAAATATACCCATCTTTTAAATAGATCTTTATCTTTAGTGTTAATTGCATCTTTGCTTCTTGTACTTTCTCACTGAGTAAGTATGGTTGGGAAGACCTGTATGCAGTTGGCTACACACTGCCTTCTAATTATTTGCAAGCTCTCCTCTATGGTTAGTATCAGCCAAGCTGAGTGGCAGTGGCATCTTATTTCACCTAAAAACAACCCATGTGGAAATTAGAAATTTTCTTTTTCCCCAGGTTTCCAAATAGCCTGGTGGCTGCCCCCATGACCTTGGTCTTTTGCATGTTCTAGGCCTAACTGTGGAGTTTGTTTTTTGGTTTCCAAGTGGGGACCTATAGTTTTGATATGAAACATACAAAAAATATAAATGATACTTGGGCCTTTTACCCCCTTTTGTCAATGTATTTTGTTTTCTTGAGGACTCAGGGGACTTATATCTTGCTATCATTCTTTGAAATCCCTCCCACCTCACACCTTCTATGCTTGGAAAGTTTACTTCCTTATGGACTTGGTGGGGAGCTGAGTCTAACACCCATGGAGAAAGCTGGAAATACAAAGGCTTGCTTTCCCAGCCTGATTTGCAGCTAGGGCCTGGACTCAGCAGGTCAGTGTGTCTAATCTCTGAGTTGGGAGCCAGTGGCACCAAGAGTTCAGGAACTATGAAGAGGTCACTCTGTAATCTATAAAAATGTTGAGTCTCTATGTTGTACATCTGAAACCAATGTGATGTTGTAAATCAACTGTGCTGTGCTGTGCTTAGTTGCTCAGTCGTGTCCGACTCTTTGAGAGAATCCCCATGGACTCGAGCCCTCCAGGCTCCTCTGTCTGTAGGGATTCTCCAGGCAAGAATACTGGAGTGGGTAGCCATGCCCTTCTCCAGGTGATCTTCCCAACCCAGGGATTGAGCCTAGGTCTCCCACGTTGCAGGTGGATTCTTTACCATCTGAGCCACCAGGAAGTCCAAGAATACTGGAGTAGGTAGCCTATCCCTTCTCCAGGGAAACTTCCTGACCAGGAATTGAACCGGGGTTTCCTGCATTGCAGGCGGATTCTTTACCAGCTGAGCTACCAGGGAAGCCCAAAACTATACTTCAGTTTAAAAAATTAAATATCTAAACATATCTAAACTTCAGATAATTCGTAGGGTCTTTATATAAAGAAGGAAGAGGGGAGTTCCTTGGCAGTCCAGTGGTTAAGACTCCATGCTTCCAATGCTGGGGGGCAAGGAGCAGGGGGAAGGAGAGAAAGAGAAAAAAAAAAATGGTGCAATTAAAAAAAAAGAGCTCCCTCTGGCCATGGGGACAATTTGCTCAGGATTGTGTCTCTGGGACAGCCAAGAGTCACTAGTGGCAGGGAGTGATGTCCAGGGCTGGTGCTGTCCACTGCACAGGCTGCTGTGTCAAGGATTTGGCATTGCAATAGTGGGGTCCTTTCTACCTTAGTTCTGGGTCATGTTTGCTTCTTGTTCCTGATTGTACAGTCCTAGCTCTTTAATATCCTTTTAATGAATTACTATTCTTCTTAATTCAGCCAGTGTTGGGATATGTAACTCCTGGACCCAGAAGTTGCTCAGTCGTGTCTGACTCTTTGTGACCCTCATGGACTATACAGTCTGTGGAATTCTCTAGGCTAAAATACTGGAATGAGTAGCTTTTCCCTTTTCCAGGGGATCTTCCCAACCCAGGGATTGAACCCAGGTCTCCCACACTGCAGGCAGATTCTTCACCAGCTGAGCCATCGGTAGTCTCATATGGAAGTACAACCTATAAAGTCAGTTAAAGGGGGTCTGCTCACAGTTAGGGGCCCAGAAGGGGTCTCCCCTACACAAAGTCCTGGACATGTTGAAATCCCCTGCCCTGGACATGTTGTGATCCAGGATCAGTCACTACCTCCCTGCCCATGTTACTCAGGCCCTGTTCTCTGCCAGGAGACCCGTGGACAAACAGAGGATGGCATTTACCTACTGGTTCTTCATGGTCTGTATTTTCAGGCTCTTTGTGTGCTCCCCATTCTAAAACCCTGGACTTCTCTGCCTCCGGTTGTTCTCTGAATGGTGACATACTTGGCCCATGCCTGTACCCAAACCTCGCACATGTGTGGACATCTGGATCAAAGGACATTTATTATATGCCCCTCTTGAGAGCCATCTTCAAAACACAGATTCATTTATAAGATTTTTAAAAACTTAACAACTGACTAATCAGAAAGGGCTGAAATTCACCCTCACTTGTAAAGAAGGATGTGTTTTATAGGAGAGTCTCTCAACCTTGGAAGTTCTGAATTTACAATTTTTTTTCGTTTTGAGGTTATCATAAATTCATGTTCTAATGACATTTTTGAGCCAGGTGATTCTTGGTTGTGAAAGCTGACCTACAGGGTGTTTATCGACATCCCTGGCCTCTACTCACGAGATACCAGCAGTACCCCCAGCCCCACGTATGACAACCAAAACTGTCTCCAGATGAATATCCCCTGGGAGACAAACTTGTCCCTGGTTAAGAGTCATTGCTCTAGAGGCATTCATAAAGGAGACATCAACAGCAAATGTGACCACTCTGGGGACTAGGGCCCAGCCTGGTGGCATTTCCATGACTTCATGGAAATGCTGGACCCTGGGGCCCAGGCTAAACAGGCAAAAGGGGAAGTCAGAGGGGCTGGGAGGCAGCCTATCCTGTCCCAGCAAGGTTGAAGAAGTGTGGGTGACTTCTTTTAGCTGTAGGCTGGGGGGATGGAGGCTGGGGCATGTACAGTTTTAGCTGTGGGGCATGTACAGTTTTAGCTGTAGGGCATGTAGAGTTTTAGCTGTGGAGCAGGTAGTGTGGATAAAGTTGAAACAGAAGTAGAAGATGTAGGCTGAGGAATAGAAAGCGAGGCTGAGGAGGTGAGGCCCAGGGACTGCTCTGTACCCATGCTCCTTGTTGGGCTTCTGAGTAAAGGAGGAACTTAGGAACCACAAATGGACCCACCTCCCTGGTGATGAGGGTGAGCCCAGCACGGGGTGAGGTTGGGGCTGTGAGAAGGACAGGGAAGCTGATCAAAGACCCCATGGAAGGAAGTTTCCCAAAGAGGATCAAGCCAAGCCTTCTCGGCATAGGTCAGTGCACTTGCTTGATGGCAAATTATTTCAAGAATGGCCTGGAGAAGCCTCCCTCCTGCACACAGCCCAGAACAGAGCAGAAATTTGGAAGGAGGAGAGAAGAGTTAGGGCCCCTTATCCCTGGGCCTTATTTCACGTTAGAAAAATCGGGTCTCATGGGAGCCCGGTAAATGCAGCAAGTTTTCTTATGCAGTAGCTATTTGAATAAAATTTATTCAAATTACAGAATAGAAAAAATATTAATATTTCCGTTCAGATGCTGGGAGGTACCGCTGTTACAGTTGTGAACATGTAGGAAAAACATTAGCAGAGATTGAGATACTCAAGTATTAACGTTTGTATTTCTGTGGGAGACACTATAATATTGCCTTAGTAATGGCTTCCCAAGTGGCTCAGTGGTAAAGAATCCATCTGCAATACAGGAGATGTGGGTTCAATCCCTGGGTTGGGAGAAGGAAATGGTAACCCACTCCAGTATTCTTGCCTGGGAAATCCTATGGACAGAGGAGACTGGCAGTCTGCAGTCCATGGGGTTGCAAAGAGTTGGACACAACTTGGTGACTAAAAACAACAACACCCTTAAAATAAAAATGAAAGCCTAATTGAAATAAAACATTGGTTTTTTGTGTAGAGAAACATCTCAAGTTAATAAACGGCTGTGTTTAACTCTAGATCATGCTAGTTTGATATGTGCTTGACTCTATTATAAATATAATCCTAAATAAACTGCTAATGCCAGAAAGCAGAATAAATCATTTTCAGTGAGGAACAAAGAGGTGGGAGGGACATAGCATATGGTGTAAAATTGTACAGCCTAAAAATAAAGCTGCCTGATTCTCCTCAAGTAGCTCTTAGGAGCTTTGAATGTCTTTTGTGGAAGGAAAAATAATAAATCCCCAAATGATTCAATGTATTTTGACTTAAAATGTCACTGCACACATTTTTAGAGAGAGAAAGTGGATTGGTGGTCTGGGCTGGGGGTAGAACGGGGACTGACTGCAAATGGGCTGAAGGAAACTTGGGGAGGATCGAAGTGTTCTAAATCTGTACTGTGGTGATGAGTGCACAGCTATAGATTTTCTGAAAATCATCGAATTGTACACTTAGTGCATCTTATGGTATATAAATTTTACCTCACTAAGGCCGTCACAGAGTTTTTGCCCTAGGCTTTAGGATGACATCTTGTTAGACTTCTCAACTGTTCCCGGGTCTCTTTGTTTCACTGGTTTTTTCAGGAAATGCCTGACTTAGAGTGTCACATAAGCTCCCCATACCTCGTTTTGTCCTGGAAGAGGAGAGTGATGGTGGACCTACCCAGAGATACTTGGGACAAGTAATTGAATGGATAAATGTAAAGCGCTGACAGCAGCTGCTGGTTCCTAGTATCCTCATCAATATGACCGTCATCTGCATCATCGTTTGTCGTTGTTTTCTCTCTCTCTCTCTGGCCGGGCCTTGCTCTGGTCCAGGCCTCCTGCAGAGCCTCCCACCGGCTCTGCCCCACATCCTGCAGTCAGAGGATGACTTCTAGAAGAAAGATCTAACCTTTCTGAAAATGCTTCCCACAGGGCTTTACATAGATTCCACACTCTCCATGCTACGGAGCCCTGCCACCATACACACAGTCACCTCCTCTTTTGTCTCCTGTCTCATCTCAAGCTCTTTAGCCGTCTCTCAGTCCTTGAGACTCCTGCTAGTAAGGAATTCTTCCAGTCCACACCTGGGCTCTGCCTGGAATCATCTTTCCTCCCTTTCTCTTCCTGTCAGTGACAGCCTAGAGCCCCCGTGAGGCCCTCTTAATCTTGGGCCCCAACTTTTGGCTCATGGTGCATACATGAGTAATTATTAAAATGACAATTCCGGAGGATTTGAAATTACTGTAATTAGTCATGTATCCACCGTGAGCCCCATGAAGTAGGGCATGCCCTGCTCCTTGCTGGTTGGATTAATAGCTTCCTGCACAGTGCCTGGCACTTGGTCAACAGCCCTTGAACACCAACCATCCCTCTGGAGTGCTGACTCGCCTTCCAGCTCAATCACCTCAGGGAAGTAACATGATCCCAGGTGTTCTGTTCCTCTCGGGAAGCCTTAGGTCTAGAACCCTTTCTCTCTTTGTGTCTTTGCTCAAGAGAAAACTCCTTTCAGTCTTCCAGAGGTTTAACTTAAACTGGAAAAGAGATTATAGGCTTGGCATTTTGCCTGATGGTACTTTTCTAAGGGGAAGATCCTTTTTCCATCTGATCTCCTGGAATCTTAAAGCCCTAAATTAGAAATGCCTTCTTTGCATGAAATAAAGAGCTTACCCATTAACCATCTGTTCACCTGCAAATCAACTTTTTCCTATGGTGATCCTCTTTATTTTTCCCACTCGTGTGTCTTTAAAACATATCTAAGTGAAGCAGTGTTCCAGGGTTTTAATCTGAGAGTGTCCATGGTTTACCTCCCGCCCTGGTAATCAGCCTTTCCTTCCCCTTCCACTGCTGGACCAGTGGGGGCTGGTATTCCCTGAACTTGTATTATCTCATCTATTTAATATTTGCATTTTAGCTGTATTTTATAATGTGCATACTGTTACATTAATACTTCTATATGGTTTATAGATATAAAAGTAATATTTAAGTAATATATGAATAGGCCGCATGCTCAAAATTACTGAGAGTGCTGCTAGGATGGTTGAGATAGTGATGCTTTATTTTAAAATTAAGAACAGAATTATGATTACATAGAAAATTATATGTATGCAGTAGTTTTCAGGCTTTAAAAATCAGCAGAAGCTTTCCTCAAAGGAAATAGTGGGTAAACTCCGGAATCTAGCCGTAGACTCACAGAGAGAAATGCTGTAGGCTGGGACTGCGGGTCTCACCCGCTTCACTTCCCCAGGCAGTGATGCTCAGCCCTCCACTTGTTTCCTATGCCTGCTGCCACCAAGATGCCCCCCTGCTGGCTTCAGGAGGCCAGGCATGGCTGTGCTCCTCAGAGCTCCCTGCAGATTCTGAGCACAGGGGGTTCTCCCCAGTGTGGGGAGCACAAGAAGCTTCTCCCCAGCCTGGTGAGCAATGGTTCCTCTTGAGACTCCAGGCTGAGCCACCTGAATACCAGCACTGTAGTGCCACGGGGGGACTCCACGGAGACTCTTTCCCACCAAAAATACATTTTATAGATGCAGGAAGCAGGTAGTTGGCAGGGCACGGGAGGCTTAGGACAATTCTGCAACGCTTGGAGGAAGTGATTCTGGGTCATGCGCCAGCTGTGCCTAGGTGTTCCCCCTTTGTTTTGTCACCACCAAGTGTCACATTTCATTGTACCCTTTTCTATTTGGGGTTGACAAGAGAGGTTATAGGGCAGCAGCTCTTCTCTTCCTTTTCTCCTTCCTGTCCCAGCCACTTGCTCACTCCCTTTTCTGAGTATGTGCGAGGTTGGGGGAAAAGTTTCCAGAAAGGTTGCAGGGTCTCCCCTTCTATTCCATTCCAAAACCGAGGGCTACAGTGCCCTTCTCTGGCACAGCTGTTGGGATATTGGGGGTTCTCTGTATCCATAGCTGTAGCTTGTCCCAGAGCAGGGCAGTAGGCAGGAGAAAGTTTAATAGATGTGCTCAGGGCACACACAGTGTGGCTTTGTGGCAGCCCCAGAAAGTTTGGTCATATAGCTGTAGAACACTGGCTCTGAATTTCAGGAGCCTGCATGCATCTGCCTGGGTATCTCACTAATGCCAGCTCAACCTCAGATCCCAACTTAAAATCCCTTCCTCTGGAAAGCTGGCCCTACCCTGGGCAGATCAGGCTCCTTCCCAGCTCTGCACCTGTTGGGACAGTGGGCATCAGTCATAAGTCAGTTCTCCTCTGACTCTATCTTTTGCTTTATAAGCCCCATACCCTCAGCCCCATTACTGTGTACTGGCCTCATATAGCACCATCCCCCTTACTGGCCTCCCTGCCTTCCATCTCCTCGTAACTTTCTAGCTCCAGCGTGACCTGGATCGTTATGGCCTGCCTGTCATTCCTGTCATTACACACCTCCATTGCCTTCAGCAATGGAGTTTCCTAAAGTCCGGTTGGATAATCTTCAGAATTTACTCAGAGCAATGTTTTGGTGTGGATTCCAGAGTCCACTTAATACCTATGAGATCTGACCTCCTTGGGGTGGTTCCCCAGGAAATGGGCATTTGACAAGCTCTGCGGTGATGCTGATGCAGGCAGCTGAGGACCACTGAGTAGGATCCACCAGGTGGTCAGCAGTTACCTGTCCACATGTCTTCTTCATTTTGTGACCCTACTTCGCCCCCTACATTCCACGGCCACATTCTGCTGCCCTAATTTCCTTCCTCACCTGGAAACTCTTCAGTCAGTGCCACACAAGTAGGTCAGGTAGCCTCTCCTCACTGAAGCTCTCTAATTGTGTGAAATTGAACTGCCCATCCTAGGGTTGACTTTTTGTAGGTTTCTCAAGATGAGCAATCATGGAGCTTCCCTGGCAGTCCAGTGGTTAAGATGCTGCACTTTCACTGCAGAGGCCATGGGTTCGATCGCTGGTTGGGGAACTAAGATCCCACATGCCACATGGCACAGCCAAAAAAAGAAAAAAAGATGAGCGATCATATCTTTGCACTTTCTAACATCTCACACAACCTGACATGGAAGGAATAAAAGAAGTTTTGAGTTGAATTTGCTATTTGAGGCTGGCACCCCACTCCAGTACTCTTGCCTGGAAAATCCTGTGGATGGAGGAACCTGGTAGGCTGCAGTCCATGGGGTCGCGAAGAGTCGGACACGACTGCATGACTTCACTTTCACTTTTCACTTTCATGCATTGGAGAAAGAAATGGCAACCCACTCCAGTGTTCTTGCCTGGAGAATCCCAGGGATGGGGGAGCCTGGTGGGCTGCCGTCTCTGGGGTCGCACAGAGTCGGACATGACTGACGAGACTTAGCAGCAACAGCAGCAGCAGCAGGGTAAGAAGTACTTTGAGTCTGGTCTGAAGGACCTCGTGCATCCTTCATGCTCCTAGCCTGCAGCCACCCTTCCTCATTTCAGAGGGAAATGTGGGTATATGTGGAAATACTTTGGTGTAGGAGATAAATAAATGTGATAGCAGAGTTAGGAAACAGCTGAAGTTTCTCTTGGTGGGTGCCCGCCTGACCTCAGTACCTCAGATCAGCAGGGCAGTGGGGCTCAAGCCTTCCCTTTGCATAGATTGGTTAGGAGTGTTTATTGCTATATCCCCTGTGATATGATCCCAGTTTTTTCTTTCCTCAGCTCCTCATTAGTCAGTGTTAATGAGGAGAGGGAGGAGAAGGCACAAGACAGTCTTGCCACACAATATTATTCTTTCTCTATAATTGCCAGCAAAAAAAAAAAAAAAGATTCCAAGACTTTTGCTACCCCAGTTTCCATCTCTTGTGTTTCTCATCATTGACTAAAGCCATTGTGAAAAGCAAAGGAGAAAAGGAAAGATATAAGCATCTGAATGCAGAGTTCCAAAGAATAGCAAGGAGAGATAAGAAAGCCTTCCTCAGTGATCAATGCAAAGAAATAGAGGAAAACAATAGAATGGGAAAGACTAGAGATCTCTTTAAGAAAATTAGAGATGCCAAGGGAACATTTCTTGCAAAGATGGGCTCAATAAAGGACAGAATTGGTATGGACCTAACAGAAGCAGAAGATATTAAGAAGAGGTGGCAAGAATACACAGAAGAACTGT
>NW_011495076.1:2591502-2592105 GCF_000754665.1 Bison bison bison
TTCAATATGCCAGTGAATTTGGAAAACTCAGCAATGGCCACAGGACTGAAAAAGGTCAGTTTTCATTCCAATCCCAAAGAAAGGCAATGCCAAAGAATGCTCAAACTACCACACAATTGCACTCATCTCACATGCTAGTAAGGTAATGCTCAAAATTCTCTAAGCCAGGCTTCAGCAATACATGAACCATGAACTTCCAGATGTTCAAGCTGGATTTAGAAAAGGCAGAGGAACCAGATATCAAATTGTCAACATCTGCTGGATCATTGAAAAAGCAAGAGAGTTCCAGAAAAACATCTATTTCTGCTTTATTGACTATGCCAAAGCCTTTGACTGTGTACTATTGCTATTGCTAAGTCACTTCAGTCGTGTCCTACTCTGTGCGACGCCATAGACGGCAGCCCACCAGGCTGCCCCGTCCCTGGGATTCTCCAGGCAAGAACACTGGAGTGGGTTGCCATTGCCTTCTCCAATGCATGAAAGTGAAAAGTGAAAGTGAAGTTGCTCAGTCATGTCTGACTCTTAGCGACCCCATGGACTGCAGCCTACCAGGCTCCTCCATCCATGGGATTTTCCAGGCAAGAGAACTGGAGGGGGTGCCAT
>NW_011495076.1:2592373-2594055 GCF_000754665.1 Bison bison bison
AAAGTCACTGCAGATGGTGATTGCAGCCGTGAAATTAAAAGACGCTTACTCCTTGGAAGAAAAGTTATGACCAACCTAGACAACATATTAAAAAGCAGAGATATTACTTTGTCAACAAAGGTCCGTCTAGTCAAGTTGTGGTTTTTCCAGTAGTCGTGTGTGGATGTGAGAATTGGACTCTAAAGAAAGCTGAGCACCAAAGAATTGAGGCTTTTGAACTGTGGTGTTGGAGAAGACCCTTGACAGTCCCTTGGACTGCAAGGAGATCCAACCAGTCCATCCTAAAGGAGGTCAGTCCTGGGTGTTCATTGGAAGGATTGATGTTGAAGCTGAAACTCCAATACTTTGGCCACCTGATGTGAAGAGCTGACTCATTTGAAAAGACCCTGGTGCTGGGAAAGATTGAGGGCAGGAGGAGAAGGGGACGATAGAGAACAAGATGGTTGGAGGGCATCACCGACTCAATGGACATGAGTTTGGGTGAACTCCAGGAGTCGGTGATGGACAGGGAGGCCTAGTGTGCTGCGGTTCATGGGGTCGCAAAGAGTCGGACACGGCTGAGCGACTGAACTGAACTGATTGAGAAAAATAAACAATAAACATAATCTATAAAATAGTAGCCTGGAAGGAATGGGAATTAAAATCTCTGATATGCTTCTGGAATTTATCTTACAAACAAACCTGTGCCCAGAGAGTAAAGTCCAGATAAGGTTGTATGTTGTCTGTGACAACAGGGCCTGGAAACAGCCTGTGTCTACTGAAGTACATGGGGGCCAGCAAGGGGACAGTCTGCAACTGTAACAGAGGAGAGAGAGGGCCCAGGTGGAAAGATCTTCCTTCTGTATTGTCAGGGGAAGGAGTAAGGTAGAGAATAGCATATATATTTGTGTGTAAGAAAGGGAGAGAAAAATAAGGCTGGGTATTCATATTTACTTGTAAATGCATTAAGAGAAGTTGAAAGTGAAAGTTTCTCAGTTATTTCCTATTCTTTGCCACCCCATGGAATTCTCTAGGCCAGAAGACTGGAGTGGGTAGCCTTTCCCTTCTCCAGGGGATCTTTCCAACCCAGGAATTGAATTGGGGTCTCCTGCATTGCAGGCAGATTCCTTACCAACTGAGCTGTCAGGGAAGCCCCAAGAGAAGTTGGGTAAACACCAAAAATCCAATAAAATGATCATCTATGGTAGGGGGATGCCTGGGGGACAGGGGGTGGGAGCCAGATTTCTCAGTGTGTCTCTCCATAGCATTTTGATTTTTTGAACTGTGTGCATCACCTTCCAAAATTATATAGAAATAAAATAGCTGTAATATCATTTAAAATATGTTATATAGATGAACTGATTAGTCTTTTGTAATTACATTTGTCTCCTTGTATCTATGGGTTCCACATCCGTGGATTGAACCAACTTTGGATCAAAAATCTTTGAGAGGAAAATTCCAAAAATATAACATTTGAATATACTGTGTGCCAGCAGCTATTTACATAGCATTTGCATTCTATTAGGTGTTATAAATTATTATAATCTAGAGACGACTTTATAAAGGAGGATGTGCTTAGGTAATATGCACAGTATTCTATGCTAATTTATATAAGGAACTTGAGCATCCTTGAATTTTGATATCTAAGGGCGTCCTGGAACTAATCGCCGCCCCCCACCCCGTTCCCCCACCCCCGCTCCCGT
>NW_011495076.1:2594155-2639091 GCF_000754665.1 Bison bison bison
CTAAAGATGATTGTAAAACCAAACTGGTCTCAGCAGATTTTACCCTAAGTTCCCACCAAGCTTTCAGGGCAGGATTAGAACTCTTGAAACCCCAGCCTGGGGCCCCATCTGTGCCATTGTACAACAGAAACAAAGAGGCTCCTGTGTTGCAGGACCAACACGCAGGGGCAGGCGCTAAAACAGGCCCTTGAAGTTAAATCCAGCGTCTTGTACCTTTCTACCCTTTTAAAGGTTTGCTTCACATCTCTAGGTGCTCTTTTGGGTGTCCACATCCAGTTAGTCTCTACTCTTTATGTCATGTTGATCCTTCACCTCTTGCCTCTTCCTTCCTCAGTGGACAGTTTAGGTTACCATAGCAACCCTAAAGCTCCTTGGGGGTGAGTCAGGGCTTCTCTGTTGATGGAGTCAGGCAGTCCTCAGAGACGAGGCCCAGAAGGGTAGTAGTCCCCGTTTCTAAGCCCCGTGCCGGAGCCAGCTCACATGCCAGCTGACCGTGGGCTGTTCTCAGTGTCTTAGGATGTGCAGATGGTATGCACATTTCGTCTTGTTCTCCACGGGCGCCAAAACCTGGCTTGCTTGGCACAAGTTTTGTACTTGGCAAACACACAGTCTAGCTGTGGTCCTGGGAGAGAAAGAAGGTAAAAGAGACCCAGTAAGCCTGACTGTGGTCTCTTTTTGATAAAATCCAGTCACATCTACTTAGCAGGCCCACCTGACCGAGCTCCACAGAATCGCCGCTTCCCTATTGTGCTGTCCAGTTGCATAGTTGGCTCAGATCACAGGAAGCTGTCACTGTGGGGATGTTGGCAGGACATCACCAATCAGTGCTATGACTTCAACCTGATGAAAGAACAGCTTTGCTTAGAATAACTTCTGTTTTTGTTTGTTTTCCTCAAACTATGTGACTTTTTCTGCAATGGCATACCTTTCTGCTTTGGTTGCTCATAACACAGATTGGTATTCCAGTGTTGATAGTTGTATAGATCTCATGTCTTGGACGGAGAAGGCAATGGCACCCCACTCCAGTACTCTTGCCTGGAAAATCCCATGGACAGAGGAGCCTGGTAGGCTGCCGTCTATGGGGTTGCAAAGAGTTGGACACGTCTGAAGCGACTTAGGAGCATGTCCTGGATGGTCTTTCCATCTGGGCTCCTCTCCCCATTCCAGCCAGATTTTTCCTTGTTTTTTAAGTTTGTACTATAATTTCTTACATATTCTCATAAGCCACCATATATTCCATATGAAATGAAGTCAGATATAAGCACAGAAGCAAATTTTGTGTCTTAGGTTGTGTACCTGACCTGATTTAGTCTTTAAATTTTTCTTTAGGACAAGGGTGGCAAGCTTTTCTGCGAAGGGTCAGGTAGTAAATAGTTGAGCCAGTCACTCCCATTTTCTGCTGTAGCATGAGAGCAACCACAGGTAAATGAATGTGGTGATGGTCCAGTAAAGATTCATGGAGAGTAACATTTGAATTCCGTTTAACTTTCTGATGTTATAAACTATTAATCATTTTAATATTTTTTAACAAATGAAGTCAAAACTATTCTGAGCTTATTGGCAGTACAGAAATGTTTTTTAGGCTGGATATGGCACCTGGGTTTGCAGTTTGCTGATGCTTGTCCCAAACCACTGCTGTGTTTTGGTCACTTCTAAGAAAGGGGAGGGATTCAGTTCACTCAGCAGCCCCCAGACCATGTTTAACCCAGAATTCATCTTAGGTGAGTGACAGTGGCAGAGTCAAGAGTCAAGTCTACCCTGGAAATATCAAACCCGGGACTAGGTGAGGACAGGAAAAAGCCCTGGAACCATAGCCCTTTGGTTCTTCCTTCCATTGAAAATTTTCAATCCCTTCAGTTGGAGGCATGAATGATTCTATATGAAGTTCTCTCTCATAATCAGGCAGCTTTTAAAAATAGTAGTTTTGTAAAATGAGTTACTAAAAAACTTTCACAACATATGTATAAGATATAGAGAATAAGTGATTCCAGGAAAACTCATATGCCTACCAATCAACCTAAGAAAGAGAGCACTGTTATTTTGAAGTTTTCTTTGTGTCCTACCCACACAGAAATCACTACTTGCTAGAAATTTCATCATTGTTCATCATTTCTTGGCTTCTCTGGAGAGTTTTAACACATATGTTTGTATCCCTAAACAGACACATTGTTGAGCCTCATGTAAATGGAGTAACCGGCGGTGCATTTCTCTGCACCTCTCTTTTTGTTTACTCAGTCTTGTGCTCCTATCATCTGTGCAGAGATGCATGCCTGTGTCTCTCCATTCCCCCACTGTGCATCACTGTGTGTGTGGTGGGCACACCACAATTGACTTGTCTGTTCTGCCACTGACGGACATTCAGGCTGTTTCCAGCGTGGGGTCATCGCAGCAGTACTGCTGCTCTGTCTCTTGGTGCCTGTGAGCGAGAATTTCTCTCAGGAATAGGCTAGAGGAAGAGTGGCCAGCTTTTGCTGTCTGATTGAAGAATTAGTTCATTGATCACACCGTCACCAAGCAGCCCTGTGCCAGACACGATGTAACAATGGCGAGAGTGTGGATCCCCAGATCCCGTGCCCTAACTCCCATGGACTGTGGTCCATCACACTGCCACCCTGGAGGTGCTGCTCTCTCCAGCTGGTGAAGGTCACAGGTAGGATACCAGCATCATGGGTGGGGGATGGCTCCTGTCAAGGAAGTAAAATCGTGCCTTTGTGGCTGCTCATAGTTCCTAAGCAGTCTTGATGTTCCACCTTGTGCCCTTTGTATTGATGGCAGTGTGTTTGTTTGGTGTGTCATTAAGCTTTCCAGGGATCATGTGTTCTGTATCAAGTTTCTTTTAGGCTCCATAGACAACTTTTACCTTGGACAGACGTGTATAACATAAATCAGAATATTCCTTTACCAGCTGGAACAAGTATAACTGACTGTTATAGATACTTGAAGTGCATTTACCTTCACTTTTTCCTTCGAGGGATGTATTTTTGTTTCTTGGTAGGTTGGTTCCTTCCTGGTGAATGTAGAAAACCAGCAGCATGGAATCCTAGCTCTGCATGACCCAGAGGCCAAGTGGCCGAGAATTTTTAGCACCTGGACCTCACCCCAGCACCTCTCAGGGCCCTCCCCTTCTCCACCATTTTCCTTCTTTCTGTCTTTTGCCCTCCTCTTCCTCAAAAGTCTAGTCTCTTATTTCCTTTGGGTTCACAGTTAAGGTTGATAACAGCCAATGGGGAAAGCACTTTCTGGCATATTAGCTCTCTGACCCCCAGAAAGTGTATCCCAGGTGGGAGCAGTCTGAAATTCCAATTGTGATTCCCAGAGGAGAAGCAGTGCCTTCTCACCTCTGGCACTGAGTCTAGACCTTCAACCGGAATCCGCTGGCTTCCAGAGAGGGTTCTACAGCCTTATTTAGAGATAACAAGGACTTCCCTGGTGGTCCAGTGGTTAAGACTCCATGCTTCCAACGCAGGGGGTATGGGTTTCATTCCTGGTTGGGAAAGTTCCACACAACCATCCTGGGGGAAAAAAAAGACAACAAAGATGCTTTACCACATCCTCCTATTGAATTTTGAAATAGCAGCAGCCTACTGGTAGGACTCAATAATTATCTGTTTTCCCCTTTATGACTAAATTAAGATGTCTGCATTGATTTGAGGGAAGTAAAATGATTCAAGGTGAGCAATTAAAAGTAACTAAAGATAAAATAAAAATATAAAATTGAAGAAGTTCAATTAAAAAAAACTCAAGATAAATGTACATATAAGGATGAATGGGTGCGTACTTGTGTGGGTGGAAGTATAAGCAAGGTCATTGTCGTGGCTACAGTAAATGCCAGATTTGGACTGATTAAAATTTAGTACACTAACCATCCTGTCAGTAGTCTTAGGAACTATTATTGGCAGTGTTAAATACCAAACATTTTAGCTGCAATGTGTATTTCTATAAGACAGTTAGCTCATATGGTATTATGATTATAAATATGGGAATGATGTCACTATAATGTGGAAGTCAGTTGTTCCCAGAGTATTACTATTTTGCAGCAGTGCATGAATCCAGAAGAGCTCTGCAAGGTAATGAAGCACACAGAACCCGTTCCCCTTGTTCTTGGTTCCTTTTGTCTGTGTGTTCTGATTTTGCATGGCTCCGTCTGCGCTGTCTGCATTTTGCCCTTGTCCTTACAACTCAGTAGCCTCAATTCCTCTGTGCCTCCTCTGTCGTCGAGCCACCTTTACCTTTAAGAATTTTAAGTGGGTTTTCCTTTTTTTTTTAATTTTTAAAATTGTGGTAAAATATACATAACATAAAATTTACCACTTTAATCATTTTTAAGTATACTGGCATTAAGAACATTCATGTTGTGCAGCTGCCACCACCATGCCTCTCTAGAAGCTTTTTATCTGCCCAGATTGAAACTACAAACTCATCACTCACTCACTCCTCATTCCCTTTTCTCCCCAGCTTCTGGCAACAATTGTGATCTTTTCTGTCTCTGTGAATCTGACTACTCTTACGTACCTCATATAAGTGGAATCATACAGTACTTGTCCTGTTGTGACCGGCTTGTTTGACTTAACATCATGTCCTTAAGGTTCATTTGTACTGTAGCATCTGTCCAAATTTCCTTTCTTTTTATGACTGAGGAAAATTCCTCTCTATGTATATACCACATTTTGTTTATCCATTAATCTGTCGGTAGACACTTGGGTCATTTCCACCTTTTGGCTATTGTATGAATAATGCCTCTAGGAACATGGATGTACAGATATCTATCTGCTAGTCCCAATTCTCTACCTTTTCATAATTTTACTTGTTTCTAACTGTGCTCCTAATTTTTAACTTGTAATTGTTACTTGCTTTGTTAATTTCTGGGTACAAATTTGCATCAGGCTTGAACGGTCTGTCTCTTTTTATTTTTGTCAGCCCTGTTATTTTTACTACAGGATTTTTAGAACATGTATTTTTTTTGATAGTCAATATAGCAAAAAAAAAAAAAAAAAACCAAAAAAACAAACTGGGCTTCCCAGGTGACTCTGGTAAAGAATCTGCCTACCAATGCAGGAGAAACAGGAGACATGGGTTCAATCCCTGGGTCAGAAAAACCCCCTTGAGAAGGAAATTGCAACCCACTCCAGTATTCTTGCTTGGGAAATCCCATGGACAGAGGAGCCTAGTAGGCTATAGTCCATGGGGTCACAAAAAGTCAGGCATGAGTTAGCAACTAAGTATACATGCACATAGGAAAAATGATTGTATTTGAGGATGAGGCTAGAAATGAGTAAGAGGAGGCACTTCCTGTTCTCCCCGCCATCTGTCGTTATAATGATGTCATTTTATCAGTCTTCTCGTGTGTCTGGCACCTGCCAGCACTGTGCTGGTGTCAGTCTGGATGGTCTGGTAATGGCTTTCGATTCCCACCACTCTGTTGAGAGGTAGGATGCCACAACCAGCAGCTTTTTGACTGCAACTGAGACAGACGAGCTGGGTGACTGTCATCCAGGTCCTGCGAGAATGGAGAGCCCTGTGATCCCATGGGCTGTGTATCGGTTTATTGTTCTATCACTCAGTTGTATCCAACTCTGCGACCCCATGGCCTGCAGCATGCCAGGCTTCCCTATCCTTCACCATCTCCCAGAGCTTGTCCGATTCATGTCTATCCAGTTGGTGATGCCATCCAACCATCTCATCCTCTGTCGTCCCCTTCTCCTCCTGCCTTCAATCTTTCCCAGCATCAGGGTCTTTTCCAGTGAGTCGGCTCTTCGCATCAGGTGGCCAAAGGATTGAAGCTTCAACATCAGTCCTTCCTGTGAATATTAAGGATTGATTTCCTTTAGGATTTACTGGCTTGACCTCCTTGCAGATCAGTAATCAGCTTCAGTTAAAAAAAAAAAAGCAAAATTTCCATCAGGACTTTGCCTTTGCTCAGATGAGTTCTCCAGTCAATAGTTGAAAGTTAATTCTGCATCCCTTTCTTTGTGTCCTGGTTCCTAGTCATCTGCTGAAATAAGTGGTTTGCATTTAAAAAACTGAGCTCTGAAATGTGTAGATGGATGGCTATTTATAGACATTTATTTTTAAATGTATTTGGAAAACGAGTAGATGAATGCTTATGAGGCCCATTAGTTACTTCTGATGTTTTACTATGAAAATGCCAAAGGTTATCAAGGATTTAAGTAATTTCATATTTAGAAATGCTTCACAGCAACTCGTTATCCAATATTGACTTCCACATTATAGAAGTATCTGTTTAAGGCATGACAAATTGAGCGTCATGTAGTGGGTTTGATTTGACAGATGTCAGGCATCTTGAATAGTCTGATGTAGTGACCAGTGCCGTTGAGACGTTCCTGCCCTTCACTCTGGCCTCTGCAGGAGGAAGTGGGTTTCTGACCATTCCCATCACCCTGCCAGCGAGTGAGGTTTCAGTGAACAGCACACTGCAGGGTCGTGAGGGGGCACCTAGCCCAGTGCCTGGCATGATGTGCTTCTCCAACCTATATTTGCCGATTCCTTAACCCAGTTTATAGAAATTTCAAGATGAGTGGTAGTCTAAAATGTGAAGCCTGGAACGTTTCTCTGGTTGAAAACTATGTTGTTGTTGTTTTAAATATCAAATCCTAGCAAAAATAAAATCCATGAATAGTGTTATTTAGTCTTGAAATATTAAGACTGATGTTATTATTAAATGCGCAGATAAATTGAACTTCTTTATGTTATCAGCAGACATTAATTTCCCTAAATCTTTTTGGAGTTATTTGGTTGTATTAACTTTTGGAGGTTAATGTGAAAATGTGAGAATCTTGAATCTTGAAATCCAGCCAGTCAGTCTTTACTGAGTACTTGCCCTGAGTTAAGAGCTCCAGTCAACATAGGTGCTTTAGGGATTAAGAAAAAAAAGTGCACTCCCCAAAATGACCGAGAAAGAAGGCTTGCGCAAAATGACCTACCCACGTTTCCTTCCTGAGGTTATTTAACCCTGGATAGGAGTAGAGGTCTGCGATTAGACTTGGTTCATGTCCTGTACCCCAGGCTAGCTGTGTCTGACAGTTTGGGAAACTTCCATAACCTTTCTGTGCCTCAGTTTCCCCATCCATAAAATGAAAGCAGCAGGCACCCCCTTGGTTTTGATGACATGTAGGTGAGAGGTGCACACAGGAAACCCGCAGTCCATGCTGACCACTATTTTTAGCTCAGGTGACCCTTGGAATAGCCTCGGCGTCCATCTTCCACTCTCTATTCCTGTGACATACTCAGACAAAAATCGATCAGTGAAGAAGAAATATTGCATGACATCCTTTATACGTGGAATCTAAGAAATGATACAAATGAACTTACAAAACAGGAAGAGACTCTCAGAGAATGAACTTATGGTTGCTGGGGAGAAGGATGGGGGGAAGGGGTAGTTAGGGAGTTTGGAATGGACATGTACACACTGCTATATTATTATTTTAAATGGATAAACAACGAGGACCTACTATATAGCACATGGAACTCTGCTCAATGTTGTGTGGCAGACTGGATGGAAGGGGAGTTTGGGGAGAATGGAGATATGTGGCTGAGTCCCTTTGCTCTCTACCTGAAACTATCACAGCATTGTTAATCGGCTATACCCCAATAAAAAATAAAAAGTTAAAAGAAAATATCAATCTGATCCTGACCGAGAAATGATTCTTGCTTGGTTTTTCAAAGGCTGTGCATGATTTCATCCTTAAGCCCAGGATTACTTTTGAAGGTGACATGATGGGAACAGCGACCAGCACACAGGGTGGCCTTCACAGTCTGGCAGGCGGGAAAGCACCTGGCCCCTTCCACCAGCCTCCTTTGTTCTTTGAGGTTTATTTTAGTCCTCTGAGTCTGATACCTAATGGAAGCCTGGCACGTAAAAATAACTCTCATCCGAGTACAGTTGTAAAACAGCTAGCTCTTTGAAAGTGAGAGAGTCGGGGATGAAGCCTGTGGCTTGATCATCCCCATTATTTTTAGAGAGAAGCCCACCTTCAGGTGCCCACCCGTCCTTCCTGGTCCCTGCCCCCTGGGGTTGATCAAGGCCAGCCGGGAGCGTGACCTGAGCCCACCTCCCCGCCCCCCAGTCCCCCGCCAGTGCTCCAGCTTCCTCATTTTGGTCTTTTGCCAGCCGTCTTCCCTGAAGTCATTACTGGTCATTGACCTCTTCCCCAGAAGAATGCTCAAGAGGTCTCTGAACTTGAAACAATTTCCACATTTGGTTTTACACAGGAGCCCGTTCCCTTGTTTGGGCTGGGTGGTCTAAAACCAGGCCACGCAGGGAAATAACCCTGGCAGCACCAAGTCACGAAGTGCCCGTGGCTTGTCAAGGAAACAGTCTCTGAGAAGAGTTGGTGTGTGCCAGAGCTCATTACCTGGGGCAGCTGGGTTGTTGGTCCTCAAATTAAGTGCGTGGTTGGACCGACAAGAGTGAGTTCATAGGATAAGGAGTCGGGACCCCAAAGTCAGCCAGGCTGAGATGGGTCTGATCGAGAATCTAAAACCCACTGTTTCAGCCTAGAGCCGCTGCTGCGGGTGGAACCTTCCTGGCACAGCTGTAGGTAAGCGTGGGTGAGGGTGAATACTGCACACTGGAGAGGTGGGGGTGGAGGAGCCCGGAGACAGCTGTCACCTGGCCTGCTGAGTCCCCCTCCTCTGTTATACCGAGACAAAGGTGGCCCTAGCGGGGGCTGGCTGTCATTCACCTTCCACATGAGACTTGAGCCCACACTGAAGGAAAGCGACAAGCGCTCAGACTGGGAATGACTAGTGACATTGACCTAATGACCCACTGCCTGGTCTAGTGCACTATCCCAGGAGGTGTAGATCTGGGCACTTAAAACCATCCCAGATGCCAGTGCTGGGTCTCTAACCAGACGTGCTTCATTTTGTGACTCAAGGTTGCACTTTTTTGTTAGTCTGAGGGAGCTTATCCTAGGGACAGTTTGTAGCCAGAGAACACAGCCTTTTCTGGCTTGGGAATACAGGATCCTGAGGCTGTTTGTGACCCCTGCCCCATGCCCTTGAGGATGTATGGGTGGGTTGGGGAGGTCAAGGTTCAGGGCACTGAGACTCTTCCGGGTTATCAGAAGCCTGCAGGTTAAAATGCCTTGTCTCTGCCGGCTCTGCACAGGCACGTGGGGCTGAGTTGCATGGACAAGAAGGTGCTGGGCACCCAAGTCTCTCAGTTCAGTTCAGTTCAGTCACTCAGTCATGTCCAGCTCTTTGCAACCCCATGGACTGCAGCACGCCAGGCCTCCCTGTCCATCACCAAATCCCTGAGTTTACTCAAACTCATGTTCATTGAGTTGGTGATGCCATCCAACCATCTCATCCTCTGTCATCCCCTTCTCCTCCTGCCTTCAATCTTCAACCCTTTTCTAAAAGCAGAGCGCGTGAGTTTTGCATTGCAGATGTGATACTTATTTTTAAACGCTGTGTGCAAGCAGTGACGCATCCCCTGCCAGCTAATCTGTGTTGTGTAAAAGCACATAAACCACAAATTATTGTTAAAAGGGAACAAAGCCAAAGAACAGATGCAGTGAACCCCTTGTATCATGTGACTCGAGGGAAAAACTCTGCAAGAGGCATTTCTGAGCAGCAGCAGAGGGAAGACCCATGTGACCAGAACGAACAGGCAGCAGATTCTGCCCACTTGTCTTCTCTGGGGTAGCTGACACCTTCCTTTGTCTCTGATTTTCAGGGCACTGATGATGACCATTTCTCTGTGTGTGTATTCCTTATTGCTCTTTCATTAAAGTGAAGTGCAATAATTGGCTTGTACATGCTGAGAGAAAAAAGTCAGGAGTATAGAGCTTGCAGTATCATCACAAAGGGAACAAATGTGGGACTTGAGTGGGAGAATCATGCCAGGCCTGCATCTCAGCACTAGGTGATACTAGGCAGGCTGGTTTACTAAAGTCAGAGACTGTCGTATAACCCAAGCCCCCTTATAGTAAAAAAAAAAAATTGGTATTAAAATCTAAGAGTAGAAACGATACTCCTTGGGCCAGTAGTAGAACTGTGTTGTGTTTCCATGAATGAAAGTTGAGACCTTCTGGATCAAGAAACAAAAAACATGTGTGGGAGGAATTACTTCTTCCCTGTCCAGAGGTTAGGGGCTGGTTGGTCTGCATATTCTCCCTGAGGATGAGTGATGCCCTGATGCCCTGGGTGGGAATGGAAGG
Source organism: Bison bison bison (assembly GCF_000754665.1). NCBI lineage: Eukaryota > Metazoa > Chordata > Mammalia > Artiodactyla > Bovidae > Bison > Bison bison. Next base: position 2,604,340 of record NW_011495076.1, read on the forward strand.
CTGTGGCCCAGGATCCCTTCTGTCCCTTACTTTCCCTCATGGGGCTCAGGTTGCTGGAGGGAGGGCACCTGCGGAGGGACTGTGGGGCCCGGGCCTTTCGCTCTCCCTCTCCAGATAGTTACAGCCTGGCTCTGCCTGGCCCTGACCCCATCCCTTCTCCGAAGAAACTCCTGGTCCAGTGCAGGAAGCAAGCAGGACACAAGAGTTTGAAGTTAGCAGCAGGGATGCTAGTGAGTCTTGGGGTGAATTGGGTGTCAAGAAAGGGTCCTGGAAGAGCTGATGATAAACGCCAAGATCCGAAGTGCCCACCAGGAGAAGTTAGACGGGGAAGAGGCCCAGAGCTCCTGAGAGGAGGAAAGTGCAGGGGTGTAGAGTAAGAAGACAAAGCATGGCTGGAGTACAGAGAGAAAGTCTCAGGGGAAATAGGGCAATAAGGCTGGGCAGGAAGAAAGGGACCCCTTCAAGCAGGCCTTGAGAGGCCACCAAGAGGTGCGGAGTTACGCCAAGGGCAGAGGGACGAACAGAGGAGGGGCAAGAAGACCAAATGAAACTCTGGATTTTTCATGTGTTGATGGAGGTGGCTGATTCCCCCTCCTAGTAGAGAGTGTCTAGAAAAGTTTCAGGGGCTGCAGCGTCTAGAAAGCCTTGCCTTTGGACATTGTGGGATATTGTTTCATGTTCCATAAGGAGCAGTCTTGTTAACATGAGCCCAGGGCTGTGTTTTCTAGGAGGAACTTAGGAATCCAGGCCAACACTGAGTGGATGACCCAGTAGCAGAGCAGCTTCGCTCATCCTGGTACACTGTTCTTAAGGTTGTTTTCCCAAATAATCATCATCTCCCTCTAAGGTGCCCTTTAGGGCCATATCACAGCGCTGGGGAGAGCTGACAGGAAAATTAAGCCTGGACACAGCATGGAGGGGGTTGGAGAATTTTGCCCAGAACCTCTGGCTCCACCTGAGTCCTTTGGGCCAAGCAGCCCCCACCAATCCTGAGACTTCCAGTCCTGGATTTATTTTGGGTGGCCTTTGAACTTCATGTTTTGAATCCTTTTCGTTCCAGAAGAACTGTGGCTATTTCTGTTTTGAGGTCAAGAAAAGATCTGAGTTCATATATGAGGGACCTTCAGGTTTCTGATTCCATGTAGGAAGATGAAGATGTCTACAGTGGACATCATTGTGATTTCTAGGCCCTGAGGTCCTCCTTGGCAACAACTTGGGTGCATGTGGAGCCAGATTCATTTTTTAGGGTCCGATCCAGGTCCAGGCATGTTAACTACATGTTGAGGGAAGCAATCCTGGAATGATGAATGAGAGAGTGAATGCATCAGTGAATGAATGCCAGCTCCAACCTGAGGTACAGTTTTCAAGTCGACGATTTTCACCCCCGTAGTTCTTTCGACCTGCCTCTCTGTCCATTCCTGTGGCCCCCTCCAAGGTGAGTATCCCCTGGGGCAGGGGCGCCTGACAGGGCTTCTCCAGGCCTGGCCCCTCCTGCCGCCACCTTCTCTGTGCAGCTTGTTACCTCTGCATTTCCCCTGCATCAAAACATACGTCTGAATCACATCCCCCAGAGCTTGTGAAGACTCAGTTAAGATCTTATTCTCATGGGAAGAGCCCCTATGTGGCTTTCCAGGGATACTATTCCTAGCCCAGGGATGGAAAATGGGACAGCCTCTAAGTGATTGTTAGTTCTTGCCAGAGCAGCCATCCTCAGTGACCCTCTGCTGAAGGGCCACCTGGGCATCTTTTTAGATGCAGATTCCAGTCTGAGTGAGTCTGACTGAGCATGGGATGCCAGCCTGTGGTCAGAATCCCTAACAGACTCCTAGGTGTTTCTGGGTCAAGTGAACAGCAGGGTGGACAATGCACGTAGTGCTGGGTGGTGGGGTCCCCGGCTACATCTGGCCTGGCCTGGGAAGAATGCTGGGAAAGACTGAGGGCAGGAGGAGAAGGGGGCGACAGAGGATGAGATGGCTGGATGGCATCACTGACTCAATGGACGTGAGTTTGAGCAAACTCCAGGAGATCGTGAAGGAGAGGAAAGCCTGGCGTGCTGTAGTTCATAGGGTCGCAGAGAGTTGGACACAACTTAGCGATTGAACAACTGCAATGACAACCATGAGAGAAGTGAAAGAGAGAGGTTGCATTGGGTCCTAAATCAGCCCTCCTCATCCTAGCTCACCTAACTCTTTAGCTCAGAAGTACACATTTTTAAAATGTGGGCACATTATCAGAAATCCATGTTTCCCTGTGTGTGCCAGGATTTGTTAGTTGATTCCATTGGTGATTTGGGTGTATCTTTACCTGGTCTCCAGTTACTCAACATGAATACTCACGCCCCTGGAGACAGCTAAACTTTCTTTTGAAGCTAATCCTTCCTAATGCCCCAAATGGGACTCCTGATGCAGTGTCTTGCTGACTCGTTTCTTCTTTTGCCCGTGTCTATATTCCTTCAGTGATCAGGTGTTGCTGAGTGCCCGCTGTGCAGGAATCTGACCAGTCCTGGTGATACAGTGACGCTCAAGGGGCAGGGCCCCTTTCCAAGTACTCTAAGCAGTCATCCTGTTTGTGTGCAGTGTGAGATGGGAGGGCTAACAGGGCTGGCTTGTTGGAGGGACACTGAGGCCTGACAGACTTTGAGGCGAGAGGAGGGCAGGGGGAGACATGTGATTTGCTCATGAGAGCTAAGAGGTGACCCAGAGCTGCCCTGACCCATGGCACCTGGGTCAGAGCCAGGCCTGGTACCCAGCTTCCCTGATGGGATGCTGTTACTTGCTCCTCACCGTGAGATTAGGGGTGGATCTGAAAAATGCTTCCCCTCTTAATGACTCACAAAAGAAGCTGAGAAAGCCATCCTCTAAGTCCTGATGCCTTTATGAACTGAGTTTGTGATGTCTTTTCCAATTTTAGTTAAAGACCTCTGACAAAACGTGCAATGGTGAGCGGGAGACTCTCTGGGTCTGCCCACAAAGTGCAGAGCACTTGAATGCGGTGATGTCAAGGACCTTCTTCCCTGAAGATAAAAAGGAGGCTTTACAAGATTAGACATCCTGCATCCCTTCTGTGTGGGAGCACGCTGGATGCTGTGTTTCATTAAGGCAGGGCTATAAAATCGATGAGTGCTCTGGTCATGATTGTCTCTTTCCTAGAGGCCCCAGTCAGACACATTTTCCTAAGTGCGTGCTCATGGTCACTTGGGTGGAGCCCACCACCCCCCTTCCACTGACTTCCTATTGCCTTGTGGTCTGAGAGGGAGGCTGGTAGAATGAGAGTGCCCTGCTGGCTGCGCTGGGAGCTCTCTCTATGAGGGGAAGGACCACAGGACCGGGGAGCGGGGCCAGTGGGCAGGCAGGGGGAGCCTCCTTGCTGTTGCTCCAAAGCAGAGGAGCACCTTATACATCAATGAGAGTCTCAGGACACACAGCTTTGTATGGTATCTTTGACTGACATTCCTGCCCAGAAATGCAGGCTTGTTCTCAGAGGATGGGAGCTCTCTTTTCTCTGAGAAATCTTTAAGAAACTTTTCCAAAAGGTATAGTGTGTTGCCCACACGCAGCATATTCTGCCTCAGACCCATTTATCTGGGTAGTGTGCCTCACCAGTTTTTCACTGGGTATCAGGAAACTGAGTTGCCTTGGTTTTCCAGTGCAAGGGCTATCTGAATGATAAGGATTTTCTAGGAAGGAGGGGTTATCATTATTACCATTGTTACTAAAAGCTCATCATCCCCTCCCTTTAGAATTTTGAAAGAAAGTGTTACTCAGTCTGACTCTTTGAGACCTCATGGACTGTAGCCGACCAGGCTCCTCTCTCCATGGGATTCTCTAGGCAAGAATACTGGAGTAGGTTGCCATGCCCTCCTCCAGGGGATCTTCCCGATCCAGGGATAGAATCTGGGGCTCCTGCATTGCAGGCAGATTCTTTATCATCTGAGCTACCAGGGAATCTCCTAAGCTTTTCTGATTACTGGCATGGCCCTTGGAAGGAAGCGAGGAGGATGGGGACTTGCTGAGAGATGGGGGGACATTTTGGTTATAGGAAGGGAGGCCTCATGCTTGGGATTAATAGTAAGTAATAATTAATAGTAATGTTTGGGGTTAATAACTCCATGACTCCTGAAATTTCCAGGACTCTGGACCAGTTTTGCAGAGACTTTGGGGAAAAAACAGAGGTAGAGAGACAGCCTGTCATTGGATAGGCCTGGTTCAGATCCCCATTTTCCCTCTCCTGGTTGGGTGATGGCATCCTGTCTGAATCTCAGCTGTTGCTTCCCTAAACTGGGACTCATACCCTCTGTCTCGAAGCCATGGTACCCCCAGAACCCAGAAAGGAGAGGGAAACTTCCCCTGGGGACGGGAGCTATGCGCATCAGAAGGACCAGAACCCAGGGGACTGTGATGAACGCCCCTCACCTGTACAGGGCTGTCACAGGACCTGCCCCAACACATGGCACACGGAGCACATGGGCCTCCGCAGGTGTTTATAAATGACAGCCGTTGTTTATCACCTTGTAAATCTTGAGTTCTTAGTGCTGTTTTATACGATTTGTGGTTTGTTTGTTTTTCCAGCATCATATTTCCTTAAGCGAGCCCAGGCTCCGTAAGAGCTCACTAGAAAGAAATACTCGCTTTTGGGAATCATTGCCTGCACTTTGCCTTTTCTAGGTCAGATGCCATGAGTGTTGGATTTGCCCTTCAGAACAGTCCTGCTGGGAGGTTGACACTGAGGGTGTTTTTGGTTTATGTTTTTGGATTGTTGTTTTGTTACTGAGATTACCAGATTTCCCAAGCTGGATTCATGCCTGAGGCTGTTGTTGGACGTTTTTGTCTGTTGTGCCAGCTGGTGGTCAAATGTGTACTCCGTTTCTTGAGTTCTGTCTGGCTCTCCTCACGGCTCCTCCAGCCCCGCAGCCCTTGAACATGAGCCTGCCCCAGAATCACCCGTTCAGACATTTGGGCCGTCTCCAGGTAACTCCTCTTGGGTGGTTATTCGTAGCAAAGGGGAAAGCGGTAACTTTGCAGTGGGAACACGTGCAGACGGCGCCATGTGGGACACAGCAGCCCCGAGTATCTTCTGATACGACGTTTCCCCTAGAAGGGTACAACCTCAGTTCTTTGGCATTTTTACCGAAATGCATGATCCGAATTTAATCACAAGGAAACAATGAACAAACCCGAATTGAGAGACTTTCTACAGATAACCGGCCAGTACTCTTAAATCTGTCAGAGTCACGAAAGATAAAGACTGTCACAGGTTGGAGTGGACCCAAGGGGCATGATGCATTGTGGGCTCCTCAACTGGAGTGGGAAGGAACCTTAGTGGACACTTGGCAAAACGTGAATATGGTCTGTAAAGTACTATAGTTAAAAGTTAAGGTAATAGTATTGGGTCACTTAAGGCCCTGATTTAGATAATTACGCAGTGTTTCATAAGGTATTAACTTTGGGAGAAGTTGCATGAATGGTCCCGGCATCTTTTTAACAACAGGGTGTGGAGTAAAGTGCTTGCAGTTTGGAGCCGGAAAGGCCTGGCCTGGGTTCAGATCTTGCCTCTGATAACTATTAGCTGAGCGACACAAGGCACGTTGCATTTCCTGTGTGAGCCTCTGTTTCCTCATCCGTCCCCCCACTGGAGTTTCTCTGAGGATAAATGCATGTGCAATCCACAGTGTGTAACATTCCCTTCCCCAGTGATAAAAAAGGGATTTGTCTTCTTTCCCGCCTTCCAGCCTTTCCCTGACCTGCCCTTTATCTCTTGTCAGCCTCCACTGTGCACCTTCTCATGAGGTATTTTCCAAAACCTACACGTGCATTTACACCCAAAGTCTAGAAAGCAGTTTGTTATTGTTCAGTTGCTATGTTGTGTTCTTTTCGACCCCGTGGACTGTAGCATGCCAGTCTCCGGGGTTTGCTCAAACTCATGTCCATTGAAGTCAATGTTACCATCCATCCATCTCATCCTTTGTTACCTCCTTCTCCTCCTGCCTCAGTCTTTCCCAGAATCAGGGTCTTTTCCAACAAGTCAGCCCTTCGCATCAGGTGGCCAAAGTATTGGAGCTTCAGCATCAGTCCCTCCAATGAACATTCAGGGTTGATTTCCTTTAGGATTGACTAGTTTGATCTTGCTGTCCAAGGGACTCTCAAGAGTCTTCTCCAGCACCACAGCTCAAAAGCATCAATTTCCAGGTTGTAGAGATGAGAAACTCTTTGACTGGCTCTTGCTGTATGAAGCCTGAGCCAGGATTGAGTCCTGGTCCATCCTGCTTCAGCAGCCCTTTTGCCATCTCAGGCATCCTTTAGGATTCTCAGTCAAAGCCTTCTAGACACTAGGCCAACAGCATTGGCATCACCTGAGAGTTTGTCATGAACGCAGAGTCTGAGGCCCCCACCCCAGACCCAGAGACTCAGAATCTGCATTTTACCAGGTGATTTGAGATTCAAAAAATCCTCTGCTCGAGGACTCCACATAAAAGGACTTGACTTGCAGGAGAGCAGTGTCTCCTTGTCTGTATGTACAGAGGGGGCTAGATGAGAGTCGATGTGAGAGCTGAGAAATGTGAGCTCAGAATAGAAAAGTCTTCAGAATACATCATTCCAGGTCCATCCTTGTGTGGAATTCTCTCCCCTAAAGACTTTAGAGGCCTGAAGTCCTGCCAACAGCCTGGGATTCCAGCTGGGGGCCTCTTCATGGGATTCCCTGGCCAGGGTCTTGCCTGGATTGTTTGTTTTCTGTGGGACTTGGGTTTCTTGTTCTGTTTACTCGCCTGTGCCAAGCATGCCTGGAGCCTCCACACAGAGGCTGGTGGCATCCAGCTGCAGAGGGTGCCCACAGGAAATGGACAGCAGCACAGGCTGCTTCTAAGCGACAGAGGCTTTGTGGCAGACCGGATTCCTCTCAGCTGGACTCAGGTGCTGTGCAGGCTGTCTTTTAAATGAAATTAGCCTTTGTTGGATGATCCAGCTTTAAGTGCCTTTAAGTTTAACCACCAGTAGGCTCTACGAGGCAAAGGCAATGGCAAGTACTCCAGTACTCTTGCCTGGAAAAATCTCATGGACAGAGGAGCTTGGTAGGCTGCAGTCCATGGAGTTGCTACTAGTCGGACACGACTGAGTGACTTCCCTTTCACTTTTCACTTTCACGCATTGGAGAAGGAAATGGCAACCCACTCCAGTGTTCTTGCCTGGAGAATCCCAGGGATGGTGGAGCCTGGTGGGCTGCTATCTATGGGGTTGCACAGAGTCGGACCCGAATGAAGCAACTTAGCAGCAGCAGCAGCAGGTTCTACGAGGTGAGACCACCACTAGCCCCATTTTGTAGCCTTGGACTCTGGGACTTAGAAAGGCTAGTAGGAGCCTTTGATCATGTGGCTTGTAAGTGGAGCTGAGATTTGAACCCAGAGCTTCCTTCAAGCCCAGTTCTTGAACCTTATGTTGTACTGGCCCAGGTTCCCTTCAGTATCTAAAGCAGTACGGCCATCCCAGTGCCCTCTCATACACGGCGTGGTGGTGGTGATCCTGCAGTGTCCTTCCTGTCTTTTTGTGCTTGCCCTGGGTGGACCACTTGCCAGGCTCCCTGACTCCACTCTCCAGCGGGGCTGGACATGCTGATGGTCACTCTTGGCACATGGGACAGATATTGGATTTTGGTTATACAACTGCAATTCCCAGAGAAGGAAGATTGGCAGGCTGGGAGACCAGGCAGAATGTAGGGCAGTCGATGCTTGGCATGGTGCAGCTCCTGGTGGAAGGGCTGGGCTCTGCACAGTGCCTTTGAAGTGTGGACACTTAACAAGGTCTGGGGCAGTCAGAGGGCGGGCTGCACCTGGGCAGGAAGCAGCTCAGGGAAGCACCACGGGTCGAGGCTGTGCTGTGCAGCCGCTGTTACCGTTCTATAGTCGGTTTCCTTCCGCGTCTTCCCCCTTTCTAACAGATGAGCAGAGGAAAGCACAAAACCACCAGAAATTCTAAATTAATACCCAGCCAGTGTGGCTCATCTTTTCGCCAAGACTCCGATGAGGGAGAGGCTGGTGTTTTTAAAAATCTGGTTCTCTTTCAGATGCAACTGAAAAGCTGAGAGGTAATTAGCTGTTCTAGAAAGACTGTGTCCTCACCTTAAAAAGCTGCCTCCTGGGAGTACCCATTATCTGTAGTGGGATGGGAACATGGCAATAAAAATAGACTGTGGACCCTCCTCTGCAGGAGCTGAAGAAAACCAGCCTATTGGTTTAAGGAAAATTAGGCAGTGGGCCAAAAGTTAACCACTCTTTCAGTTTTTAATTTGAAAAAAATCTCACAAAATGAGTACATTTTACTATGAAAATTTAGAGGAGTCAGAAAAGCATAAATAATAAAGAAAAATACCACCTTAATACTACCATTTGTATGAATTGTTCTGAGCATCTTGGCAAATACACCTCCGATCTCCATTTCTTTTGTTCATGAATGAATGTTTATTTGTATGAAATTGGGATCATGCTGATGTACAGTCTTATAAAACACTTTTTCCCCCCTCAGTATTGTTTCAGTCTTTCCCTCATGTTATTAAATGCTCTTTTTAGTAGTGAAATGGCTGTATTAGATAAAGGCATCATAATTCATCTAAGGATGGCAGCAGCCAGGATAAGGATGACCATGAGTAGGATTTGTATAGAACTTGCTTTGTGCTGGGTGCTATTCTGAGCTCTGTTCTGTTAACTCACTTTATCATCACACAGTGCTGTGAGATAGGTACTCTTGTTATTCCCATTTAGCCTTTGTTGTTTGGCATTTAAGCTTTTCCTTTTAAAAATATATATTTTAAACAACTCTGTACTAAGCATACATATTTAAGCACACTCTTGGTTACCTGTAGGTTGCTGTTGGGTCTAAGAGTCTGCATATTTTAAAGCTCTGATGCCTGTTGCCCATCATCCTAGAATGAGTCTCCACTCTCTGTCCCTTTTCCTCTTCCCACTCATTTTGGTCTGGAGCCAATAAGTTGGCTCTTCACATCAGGTGACCAAAGTAATGGAGCTTCAGCATCAGCAAATGTCTATTGATACCTTCCTGGGCACCAGAACCCATGCTGGACACTGTAGGTGTACCGATGAATGAGTCGTGGCTCTTTAATCTCAGGAACTGGTAGCAAGACCATCTTGGAATGGTTATTGACTGGGTGGAAGGTTCGCTGTACATAAAGCCAGGAACAGTGGTTCAAGCTCATTTCTGTTCCCACCAGTGGCCTGTATACACAAGTTACCTCTCTGGCTCTCAACTATGCTGATTCTCAGCAGGGAAAGGGTTAGCTGTGCCTGGTGTCCTGGCCCTCAAGGCAGTGCAAGGTGGGTAGGGGAGAGGGATGGCAGCTGAACACGACACACAGACATCACGTTTCATCAGGAACGAAAGCCGAGAACGGCGTGGGGGCGCTGTGAGCTTCTGTCACTCACTCCTGGGCTCTTGGGAGATAAACAATGGGAAGAAATTAACAGTCTTGGACTCCAAAGACTCCTCTCCTTTGAAAACTGTATCGTATGTAAGTCACTGCCCCATGATTATCTTGCAAATTAGGAAGACATGTCCTATATTTCACATGGGAGGTGGGGAGTGGCCTGCAGAATATTTCTGGCCTCTCTTGAGCTCTGCAAGGGGGTTCAAGTTTCATGGGCAATGTGGCTCTTTGATTCTGGGTTCCAGTGCTGTGTGGGGAAGTGTGAAGGCGTTTGTCTCAAGTTTGATTTAGAAAACAGCTGCAGGTGGAAAGCATGTAAAGTGACTCTTTTCCCCCAAATGATGTGGCTTTCACATGTTTCACTTTTGAAAATGGTTAACAAATTCCCGAAGTGAGCAGGCGATTTTATCAGGATGGCAGAGTATATAGCACTTGGAAACCAGTTTTCCAGCTATTTTTTATAGGTTTAACACCTGCAAAGTGGCATTTTCTGCAAAGACACGACAAGGATAGCAAAGAGTGTAAAAACAAAATTCCATAGAAACTCTTTCTCAGACTCTGGGGTAATGGGGCCACTGACCTAAATAAGAGCAGAAATCCTCCAGTACAATGAGCTCATACTGCCAAGATGGGCTGAATTGAGGCCGTGGCATCCTCCACTCACATGCCGGTCCATGTGCATTCAAGCCCAGACGACATGCAGGCTGCTGTCTAGAGACAGCCAGGCTGCCCCAGACCCTCCCAGAGAGGGTTTCTGGCTCCAGGACCCTGGCTGAAGGCTGGGTGATAACAAGGCTGTATCCCTGGATGGAGACACTAACTAAAGAATAGAATTTTATCGTAAGAATCCCAGAAAATGAGCAGACCTCTTCAGGTTCCAGGGCTGGGTTGGAGAGAACTGTTCTTGGTGGACTATCCAAGAAACAGCACAGACTCAAAATACAGCGCCACAAGTGGGAGCGTGGCATTAATTTTCTGCGAGCACATTTTTTAAAAAGTAAGAACAGGTGGCATTAATTTTAATTTAACCCAGTAGATCCAAAATAGTAACATTCAACATTTATGTACATAATTAACATAAAAATTACCAATGAAATAGTTTACCTTCTTTTTGTGTGCTCTTCTAAATCCAGTGTGTTTTACCCTTAGCAGCACATCTCACTTCATAACCATCACATTTCAAGTGCCCAGGAGCAGTATGTGGCTCATGACTGCTGTCTTGGGCAGTGCAGGCATAGAAGCTGTATCACTCAGCATCTTATGAGTGAGGCCAGAAGGCTGCTAGGATGCCGTCTGGGCCTGTAATGATCACTATAGCATTTGATGTCGAGTCTTTCATAGCATTCTTCTGCCACTGGGAGAAAAAAAAAAAAAGCTTTCAACCTTAATAACTTAAACTGTAGACTGTAATACTTTCCATTTTCATAGGGCTTTTCCATTACAGGATACTTTAGTATGCTCTCCTAAAACTGTGAGAGAGGCCAGGCAGGAACCATTCCTTTGGCACATGTTTATTAAGGGTATGCTGGGTGCCAGGGACAGAGGAGCCTAGGGGGCTGCTGTCTATGGGGTTGCACAGAGTCGGACGTGACTGAAGCGACTTAGCAGCAGCAGGTCCTGACTGGCAGACAACTCCTGCCTTCTTGGAGCTCAGATTCCAGTGGAGGGGAAAAGCATCATGCATCACTGTAGTTAGAATTGTAGTGGGTATGAGCAGGGGCTGTGGAAGCACAAGAGTAACACTCCTAATTTTGCCCAAGATGTCCAGGGAGCACTTGAGAGGCGAGAGATTTGAGCAGAAAGATCGAATGATATCTTTGCTAGGAAGATAAACTGAAGTGAAAGGTAGATGCATTCTGAATGTCATCCATTTGGGTTAGAACTTCTGAACCTGGAATGTCCGTTTTACAGCCCAGACAGGTGGCAAGTTAGGTCACCTGCTTGAAATCCTACTAGATGTCCGTAGGCTATAGATTCCGGAAGAGTTCCGATTAGCTAGTTCTGGAGCAGCTTTGCATCTAAAATGTGTCCCTGGATGTGGTCTTTAGGAAGGAAGGAAGTGGCGGGAACAGCCCTGCCCTGAAACTTAATGATCAGCTGATCTCCATTCCATTGTCCTTTTCTGCCTTCAGCTACCATTTTTTTTTGGTTTTGAGATCTGACACGAGAACATTTTGTATACAATTCTGTAAGATCGCTCTGTTAAAAAGTGAAGTCCCTCAGTTGTGTCCAACTCTGCGACCCCCTGGACTGTAGCCTGCCAGGCTCCACTGTCCATGGGATTCTCCAGGCAAGAATACTGGAGTGGGTTGCTGTTTCCTTCTCCAGGGGATCTTTCTGACCCAGGGATGGAACCCGGGTGTCCCACATTGCAGGCAGACTCTTTACCGTCTGAGCCACCAGGGAATCCCTTCTCTCTGTTAAAGTTCATGCTTTAAGTGCTGTTTGTAGTGTTTCTGTTGTAGTTACTGGGGAGTCCTGGGGGAGACAGCACCATTTCTGGATGTTTCCATTCCCAAGCGAACCGACCACCCATCTGGAATTTCAGTGCAAAGATTTTAACCCACACAAGGAGCTGGGCTCTTGCCTTTTGTCCATACAAGGCCGTTGGCCACCACTAGGGCAAGACAGAGCACACACACGCCTGCCTGGGGCCTGCTGCCCTCCAGGAATGGTGAGCCTCCTCTGCACTCAGCAGTTTTTATTTTTATCTCATCAGCGTGTTCCTCCTTTTAAAGTGTGAATCCTAGTGACCCGAATGAGCTGTCTGTCTGGGCCTGGGCCAGCAGGCCTAGGTTACTCCAGTTCAGAGGCGGCCCTGGTCTAGGGTGGCAGGGACGGGGGTTCCCAGTGTGACTGGATGGGGCGGGGCAGGGAGCCAAAGTGGCCTGCCAGACGGACAAGTTCTCAAACTAGGAGAAGGTTATTCTTGAAGTAAACCAGACCCTGTACTCCTCTCTCCCTCATCCCCTTCATAACAGCCCTTTTAAAAGAACAAGCAAAGTTTGCAAAATTCCGATGTTAATATTTAGAAACACAAAATCAAGTGGGCATACCTCTTCCAGTTTGGTTGTGGGTGGAATTCAGGCCTGTTGGCTTTGGCATCCACACATGAGGCTCTGCTGAGATTTCATCCATGCTGATGCATCAGAACAGCATGGTTTCATACTTAGAGGTTGGGCACAGGAGCTGGGGGGTTGCTCTTTCCTTGGAATTGAGTGATGGCTGCCCCAGGCTCACAAGGGAGGATGTGGTAGAGTTTTACAAACAGGAAGACAGAAGGCCTACCCTACCCACTGCTGGCTCATGGAGCTGGCATGAGTCAGAGGGAAGAACTGTAATATTTGCGGGCCTCTTGTGCTGTACCATGGAGAAGGAAATGGCAACCCACTCCATTATTCTTGCCTGGGAAATCCCATGGACAGAGGAGCCTGGCGGGTTGCAGTCCATGGGGTCGCAAAGAACACACACACCCACCCACACACACCCCCCTACCTGTGTTAAGTGCTTTTCCTCTGTAGGCTCATGAATCTCGCACAGCTGTTCTGTGGGCTTATCATTATAGAGGTAGTTTTGCTTCCATAGGGCAGTGGTTCTCCAAGTGTGGTTCCTGGACCAGCAGCATCACCTGGGAACTTGTTAGCAATGCAGGTTCTCAGGCCCCACTCACGCTTTTCAGAATGAGGACTCTGGAGAGGCGCCAAACTATCTGTGTTTTAACAAGCCCTCCAGGCAAGCCTGATGGACTCTGAGCTTGGAAGCTTCTACCCCAGAGGTTAAAAACACAGGCCTAGAGCTAATCTGGGCTCAAACCTCAGGCTTTTGGCAAGTCGGGCAACCACTCTGCTTTGGTGTCCTCATCTGTAAATTGGAGGTATGGAAAGACCCACTTCACAGGGCTGTGTGGATTACATTAAGGAGTATATGATGAAACTAGGGCAGTGCTGGCACGTGGTGAGCACACCCTAAGTATTTGGTCTCCTTCACTCGGAGTCTGCCAGCTTCGATCCCGGGTCTGCTGAACCTCAAAGCCATCTACCCATCTAAGGGACCAGCCATCCCTTAGAAATCAAATTCAGTTAACCATCACCATGTCTCATTCTGCAAACACTGCAGGCGGCTCTGTAGGCCTGCTGGCCAGGGGGGTGTCCTCTCTCCCTGCCAGCTCTAGTTCCTTAGTAGGAGCTGCTTGAACAGGGAGAGAAAGATTTTAAGACCAAGGCCAAGTTCAGCATGTGGCTGCCTTTATTGATTAATGTGTCTGTCTTGGATACACGAGGGGTTCTTTCCTCTTGCTGTTGCCGGTTATCAGGCAACTTAGTGTGAATTTCTGGGCTTTAATGGAAGGCTATTAGGAGTGACTGCTTAATGTGGCAAGCCAGAGGAGTTGTGTGGGCTGTACCTGTTCAGGGTGGGTTGGCAGGAGGCTGCGTGTGGTTTGTGGGCCTTGCCTGGCCTAGGAATTGGTCTGGTGCTGTTGCTTTTGGGAAATGTGGGTGGCTGTAGCCATGGGAAAGGGCTGGTTGAGAATCAGTATTTTCTGAATCCTGGCCACTTATCTTTTCCATTTTATCATGATTAATAGAAGCTTTCAGCCCCATTTTGCAGCTATGGGAAGGACTGCCATAATGAAGTACCATAGAATGGGCAAATTAAACAACAGAATTTGTGTCTTCATGGTTCTGGGAAGTAAATACCTGAGATCAAAGGGTCAGCAGAGTTGACTTCTGAGGCATATAGATGACTATTGTGTCTTCACATGGTCTTCCCTCTATACTCAGCTGTGTCTGAATTTCCTTTTTTTTTTTTTTTTTAAGGGACATTTGTCATATTTTATTAGGCTTCCCAAGTGGCACAGTGGTAAAGAATCCACCTGCCAATGCAGGAGATGCAAGAGATACAGGTTCGATTCCTGGGTCAGGAAGGTCTCATGGAGAAGGAAATGACAGCTCATTCCAGTATTCTTGCCTGGAAAATCCTATGGACAGAGGAGCCTGGCGGGCTGCACTCATATTTTATTAGGGCCACTCTATTGGCTTCATTTTAACTTTAGCTTTTTAAAGACCGTTGATTACAGTCACATTCTGAAGTCCTAGGGATTAGAACTTCAGCATATGGATTTGGGTGGAGTGGGACACTATTCCACCCATGACACCTGGCCTCAGATCATCCATGTGGGTCTTTCAGAATGGGGTGAAGTGACTGAGCTCACTGAGGACAAAGAGGAGGAGGAAGCGGGGGGCCGAGAGTCGTGTGGACAGTGTGGGTTCACCAAGCAGAGGGGCAGCTGGGGGGCGGGCCAGGGTGGGGCATGGAGGGAAGGGGGTCCCCAGTTTTAGGAGGCGATTGGTTGTAACAGTGCAGGCAAGTGACAGTGAGGGTTCAGAAACAGGTTGGATCTGGAGGAAAATTTCAGCATTTTTACTGGTAGATTTTTGAATGACTTGAATATGAGGAAAGATAAACTAGTTTCCTAGTTTCCTGAGAATATAGCATTTTGCAAAGATGATATTTCTGCCCAAGTCAGTGCCTAGAGTGTTTAATGATTCCAGTTAAATCCCAGTGGGCTTTTGGGAAGATGACAGAATGAGTCTAAGATTCCTTTGAAAGGATAAACAGCTGAGAATAGTCAAGACATGTTTTTCATGAAGAGGGGGTAATGATATCCCTTCTAGTTTGTTGCCCACGCACTGTCCAGAGTGATCTTTTTAAAGCATGCGTCAGGTCCCATCTGATGGTGCCATGCTGTCACTCAGAATGGAATCTCCCTCCATGCCCGGACCTGCGGGCCCTCGGTGGCTGGCTTCCCGAACCTTGCCTCCCGCCCCCCTCTCGCTCAAGCTCCAGTCACACCGGCTTCCTCCTTGTCCTGGAGAACACCCCACCTTCAGCTTCGCTGTTGCCTGCACATAGAACTGTTTCTTTCTGGTCTGGACTGTTTCCTGCCTCACTCTTTCTTTCGACTCAGGTTTAGGCTGAAAAAGCACCTCCTCTTCAGGGGAGCCTTCCCTGATCACCCTGTCTAAAACACTCTTTCCTGTCATTCACACTTCTCCGCTTTTACCTGGATTATGCACTTTATTTACAGCGAGGTGGGCTCTAATCCACACTGCCTGCATTATTGTTCACCTTTGCCCCTTTTTGCTATGGGGCTCCCTGGGTGCCAGTTTTCCTCGTCTGTAAAATGGAAATGACACTGCCTATGTCAGGTACTGTTGGGAGGATTCGATTTGACACATAAAGTGGCCAACAGCCAAGTACTCTCTGGCTGGCACACAGAGTAAGTATTCATTGAATGTTATTATTACTTGTTCAATGTAGATTCCCCCAGTAGAAAGGGAAAGCAGACAGACAAACGCTTTGCCTGGTTCACTGGTGTGTATTTGGTGCCCAGAACTGTGCTTGGCACACAGTAGGGGCTTGATAAATGTTTGTTGAGTGAATATATGAAAGCATGATGGTAAAACTATTATAAATGCACAGTAATAAAATAGTGTTTGTTGTATGAGTAGATCTTCCCTGGGTTGAGAAGATCCTCTGGAGAAGGAAATGGCAACCCCCCCACTCCAGTACTCTTGCCTGGAAAATCCCATGGAGGGAGGAGCCTGGTAGGCTACAGTCCATGGGGTCGCGAAGAGTCGGACACGACTGAGTTTGTGACTGGCCTGGCCTGTATGAGTAGATACAAAGATTAAAGGAATACAAAGATAAAGGAATACAATAATATCTCAAAGCCAATCCTAGTGTTTGTGAGAATTTAAAATGGGATGATGGAGCATCACAAATCAGAGGGGAGAAAGGATGGATTATTTAGTAAGTGATTACTTACTAATGCAAATGATTACATCCTCTTCCACAGTGTACACCAAAATAAATTCCGATTTGATGTTTTGAGTTAAACCACAGAAAAATAAGGGAATATATGAGATTATCTTATTTTCTAGGTAAGAGTTGGTTTTCTAAGACAAAGCACTGGGGAAAATAGGTGACTTGGACTGTTTTACAAATCAACTTCTGTGTATCATAAGGATTAAAAAAGAGGTTATAGTCAATGTAGAAAAATTGCCACATATAACAGATAACAGTCCTTTACTATATAAATTGTTGCTTATGTAAATCTGTAGGGGAAAAACATTAACATCTCAGTAGAAAAATTATCCAAAGGGAAAATACAGATCATGTACAGAAGAAATACATGCAGGCATAGGGGGTGGTGTTGGGGGGGATATTTAACTTATTGGTAATCAGTGAAATGGAAATTAAAGTGAGATAGCATTTTTTTCCACTCAGGTTACCCAGCCGGGGTTGTGTTGAGAAAGGTACTTTTCTAAATTGCTGGTAATGGTATACCTGGGTAAAACTTCTCTGGCACAAAGTTTGAAGAGGCTTAACTATATACATACCTTTTGACTTGTAAAGTCAACTCTAGAAATCTAACCTGAGGAAATAAGTAGAAATGCATCTGATATATGTAATAATAAAGATAGTCATTATTCATAAATAATAAAAATATGGAAAAGAGCTACATATCCAACAATAGAGAAAATAGTGAGTTATGATACATATACGCAGGAGATATCATCCAGACTTTAAAAATATTTTTTCTAAGGTTATTTACATATCCATTCTTAACCAGGACCTTTTTTTTCATTATGCTTACTAATGTCCCATTGGCCAAAGCAAGTCATATGACCAAGCCATTGGCTCAGGGAGAGCAGCCCACACGAGAGGTGACTGCTGATAACCACCTGCATAACCATCTACCATATGTGTTCATAGTATGATTGCAGTTCCTAAACATGAGACACATAAAGACACATGCACATATGGAAATATGACAGAATGTTATCTGTGGTTATTCTCTAATATCTTATTTTGTACATTTTCAAAATTTCCTGTAATGAGTATATATTTTATTGTCATAAATTAAAAATATGTTAATTTTAAAGAATGGCTGTGGGTTTGGAGATCTTAATATATGATAAAGGGCAGATTCAGGAGAATTATTGGATGAATAGAATTAACTGGTGTTGGTGACTTTTTAGATGATGGATGAGGCTGAGAGTAGGTGGGTTCAAGAATAATATAGCTCAGGCCTTATACTGGATGGTGTCCAAGTTGGAGGAAGGGATGTAGGATATCTTTGTGGGGGGGAAATCTCCTCTAACAAGTTGAATTTGAGGTCCCTCTGTGGCATTGTATTTAAGAGTCCAGCAGCTAATGGAAATATAGAACTGGAGTTCAGAAGAGAAGTGGGGGCTGGAGAAAAGAACATCTTTTTGAATCACTGATGGTCACTGTGAGAGAGAAAATATGATTGAATTCTTGAGCTCACTAATATTTAAGGCCTTGGCAAAAGCAGTGCCAGACCAGTTCCAACCTATGACACTTCTTCCTTATCCTTTCCTGCCCCAGGCTGAATAACCCCATCCCACCCCCATCATCTGTGGTCTTGGCACTCTGTTCTTCTCTTTTGGAGCACTCGACTTGTTTGTAGTTAAGTGACCACTTGTGCAATTAATTGATTAGTGGAGATGCCCCCCACTGGATTGTCAGCTGCATGAGAGCAAGGCAGGGTCTGTCTTGTCCACTGTTGTTAATCAGGGTTGCCTGACATAGGGTTTCCAGGAGGATGAGTGAATGAAAATAGCAAGCAACCCAAAGAAGTAATGGATAAGAAAGATTCAGAGAAGGTGCTGGGGGCCCAGGAGAGTTTCAGGAGAAAAGTTTCAAGGAGAGAGCAGGCACCAAGTGCCAGTGGTGGTAAGAGACCGAAAAAGAAATCAATGGAGAAAGCAGTGTTAGAGTGGGGCTGCAATCAGGTCCTGGGGGAAAGGAATGTGATCAGTCATTCGAGCAAAGGTGAGCTGTTTGGTCTTGGAAAAGAGGACTTGAAGATCTGAGTGGAAGGATAGTAAGGAGGGAGGGACAAATACAATTTGTCCCTTAGCATCTATGGGACATTGGTTCCAGGAACCCCTATGGATTCCAAAATTCAAGGATGCTCAAATGTCTTACATTAAATGGCCTAGCACAATGGCTACAGTTGGCCTTCGTATCCACAGATACTGGGATTCTCTCAGAGCAAGCCTCCTCAAGTCTAGTCTGGAGATCTTAGATGTGAACCATGTGAGGTTGGCTGTGTTGAAATCTTTATGAAATTGGCATTCTTAGCTATTATACCCTAATTCGGGAGTTCTCAAAGTATGGGTCCCAGTCTGGCAACTGCCTCTCCTGGGAACTTGTTAGAAATGCAAATTCATATTTAAACAGAAGACCCTGGGGTTGGACTCAGCAATCCATTTTAACAGCCCTCCAGATGATGCTCACTAAAGCTTGAGAACTGCTGCCCTAACCCCAAAACTACAAGCAAGTGGTTGTTAGAAATTAACTTGCTCCCCTGACACTTATGCAGGAGCCAGCAACAAAACAATTCCAAGAGCAGGGATGTCTGTTCTCTTACTGCCTGCTTTCTGGAAGAATTTTTGAAGTTGTCAACTCAAAACCTGCTTTGGAATTCCCTGAGGTTGGAGAATTGGGCTGATAAGAGAGGCCCCTGTCTTGCAGAAGCTTCTTCCCTGTTGTGTGGTCAGCAGTTTTTGCTGGGATTCCGGGCAGCTTTCCTGGCCTGACTCTGAGTTTCTGAGCCAGCCAGTTAGGGGAGTGGGGGTGGGGAAAGGGAACCTCCTGGGCCTCCCTGAAATCGCTATTTTAAATTGAAGACAGTGAAGGACCCCAGGGGTTACAGACTAGAGGATAAGGTTTCACACCAAGCAGCTGGAATTCATAGCCGCGATGTCCGGGACCTGTAGCTTTGAAAACTTGGTGAGATGCTGTTTCTTAACAAAACCCAGCCTCAGCCCACTGGCCTCTATCCTCGCCAGGACTTGGCACCATTCTGGGTCACCAAGCTCCTGCTGCACCTTGGGATTCCCCAGAGATGAAAGCTAGGCAGCCCTGATTACTGCTGTTACTTTCAAGAGGCTTGACTTAGCTGCAGCTTGCAGTATGGGCACTCAGCAGCAAATGTTAATTGCTGGAGGCATAGAGTGGATTTTTTCCTCTTTGTAACTCAGAGGGACAGATATCCAAACACTAGCCAGATCCCCACACATTTGAAGGTGACCCGCAAACCAGGGGTTGAGATTTCCCAGATAACCAAGGCTCTCAGCCAAGAGTAAGTGCCCATTTGCCCCTGCAGTGGGGTGCCTCTGGCATTCTAAAAGCCTGTGGACACGATGTTTTGGAGGCTTTGCTGCCTGGGATTTGTGTTCAGTCTGTCCTGTGTTGAGCACAGTGTCATGGGTAGATTCTGAGGAGTTGGAACCTACCCTGTCCCATGTTGGGACTATTCATGGGAGGGAGGCGAGAGCAGGTAAGTCCCTCCACTGTCCCTGGGAGCTCCCTTTCCCCTCCTGGAAGAACTTCGGGCTTCCCTGCAGAGCACAGACTTGTGTCCAGTCTAAGTGCTTTCTCATTTTGCACACTTGTAAAGGTAAATCTTCCTCTGCTGCCAAAATCACAGGAAAGATTTGGCTCTGGTTCTGGTTTATTCATATAATTTTGAGAAAATGATTACATCCAAATACTTTTTTTTCTCTCTCCATGAATGGGCTTTAGTCCTACTTTTTTCCCACCAGTGGGCCTCTATATAAAATATTGGGGGCAAAATATTGGAAATAATTATTTATCAAGAGTATTTGGAAATCTAAAATTCCTGTACCCCCTACTCTAGTGTCCCCAGAGAAAATTATCCAGTTAACAAAGGAGAGGAAGGAGATAGTTCCAGAACTTCAGTTAAGTGACAGAGGTCTGAGTGTTCATTGTACAGGGCTGCTAAAGCTCTTGTGGGCCTTCCAGTGTCACTCATTGGCGCTGGAAGACATTTCCCAGGACTGACACCCCGCTCCCCTGTCATTCACTAGTTCTGATGAAAGAAGAGTTGAAAACGGCCAATAAAATGGTGGTCAAATAAATGTAAACTTGAGTAGCATAATAGCACCTTTCCCACCTATTGGATTAGGGAGGATCTGCAGAAATTACCCAGGACAGGGGAGTGCGTTGTAGAACTACTGGTGGAAGTCTAAATCTGCCAAGCAATTTTGCAAACTTATTTAAAATCTTAAAAATGCACATAGCCCTTGACCTCCTGGAAGTTTTTTGTTTGAAACAAAGTTATTCAGAAAGTAGTATGTTCCAAGTTTTTCACCAAAACGATAATTAGAACAGTAAAAAATTAGAAACAGCCTTGATGTCCAACAAGGATTATTATAGCATATATCTATATTTATATCTGTATCTATATGTATATCTTTATTACAGTTACATCAGACAGTACTTAATAACATGTAGTCATATCAATTAATAAAAATGACAATAACTTATAACTTAACAGTTTAAAAATAATAGAAATAACATTATGATTCCAATTTTATAAACTATGTTTTCACTTTTTTTTATGTCTAAAAGGATTTATATCAAAATGTTAATGGTAATTCCTAGGTTGCAGAATTATGGTTAGCATTTCCTTTCTCTCTCTTTCCTTTGTATTTTCTGAATTTTCTGCAATAAA
The DNA here is from genome assembly GCF_000754665.1 of Bison bison bison. Taxonomy (NCBI): domain Eukaryota; kingdom Metazoa; phylum Chordata; class Mammalia; order Artiodactyla; family Bovidae; genus Bison; species Bison bison. Next base: position 2,625,341 of record NW_011495076.1, read on the forward strand.
TATGGGCTTAGTAAATTATTTCTTTTAAAAAATAAAGAAAAGACTCTTATGAAATATGCCCTCATAATTGCTGCTTTAAACAACTTCGTGCCCAGAGCATCTAACTGGCTGGTTTGCATTACAAGAAGGAATAAACGTTCGCTTTTTACTGATTAATGGGGAAGGAGGCCGTTGCCTCTGACAAAACGCAGAGGTGAATTTCATCTGGCCTAAATGGAAGAGAAGCCTTTGGTAAGAGGTGAAAGTTCAGCACTGAAAGCCAGATGAAGAATTTTGGCTGGAGCATTAAGCTGGAATCACAGACCCTATATTGTGTTAGATAACTTTCAGATTTCCAGTGTGTTCTGAAAGTGGAAATTTTTTTCTCTTGCACATTCAGTTAATGGCTCTTATTCTGTCCCAGAAAAATGAAACAAGAAACTAAACTCTTGAGACGGTGGCAGTGACCGTTGAAAGCAGCAGTAGCTAAGTCTCACTGGGCACAAGTGACGCTGCTTGTTCCTAAGGGTTGGGTGATGGGCTGGAGGGGCCAAGAGCAGAGCCAGGCTCATTTCCTTAAGAACAGCTGGAGGGATCATTTATACTGAGAACTGTGTGAAAATACCACTCTTCTTGGCTGAAATCAAATGTAAAGTTGGGCTTTAGAAATATTCATTTCATGGTAGCCTGACAGGCTTAGGATGGAAACATTAGATGGTTGAAGAGGAGAGGGTGAGGGTGAATGGTGATTTCATCCAGGGTAGAAAGGGCTAACAAAAGCCTCAGACAAAGCCCCAGACAAAGGCCCTGAAGGAGAGGCATTCATCAGGTCTGCAGTGGTGTTAGAGACTGGGGTTTCACAATGGGACCTGGGGTCTGCAGGGAGTGGGTCAGTTGAAAGTGAGAGGAAGAATTATTTTGAGGCCAGCCTTTGTGTGAAATATCAGAAATCAAATAATTGGACTGTAGCATTACTTTGAAATGTATCAATAATATTAATATATATATGCATATATGGATTGGTAGGTGGTTAGAAGGACAAATATGTGAGAAAAGAAATATGGTAAAATGCCAACAGTTGTGGAATGTGGGCGGTAGGTGTGTGGGTGTTCACTGCATAGTTCTAGAAACTTCACTGAAGGTTTGGAAAAAAAACATAATTAAAATATTGGGATCAAAAAGAGTAACTAGATGGCAAAACCTAAACTCATGACATTTACAGAAAAGATAGGTAACATGGAATCCCACAGGAATCCCCAAATACAAAAACCTGGGATCTAAAAGAGCCCCAAACCCTTAGTTATTGATCCAGGAGTTGGCCAGCACACATTTAAAATGTGTGTGTATATGTGTGTTACCTCCGTACTCACAGGATTTGGTACACAGATCCTACAGTGCAAAAGATGAAAATGTCAAAAGGAAGCCTAATGAATGGAAAGGGAAAATAGGAAAATGTGACAAGATCACCCCAGAGACACCTCACATGGTTCTGAACCAGCTGCTAAGAGAAGACCACAGGAAAGTGGAAGTGCAGAGGGAACAGGCTCAGCTACAGCCCACCTTTTTCCAGGTGAGGCCACGCTGGATGGGGACACAGTCCCCACTGTAAATATTTGATCTGGTGCATTTGATCTTATTGGTTCATATACCACACCCCTGAGCCCACCGCCACCATGAAAGCCAAGGAATAAACAAAAAGCTTTCAGGAAAAGCAGTTGGGGGAAGGTGGTGAAAAGGGTTTCTTCAGGAAAAACTATCTTCAAATGATATTTGCAGCATTTTCTGATTGTATTAGCCAGATGTCTCCTTCTCGTGTAAACATGTGTTGAAAAAAATTGGAGGGGAAGCCTCAGGTTCCAAGAAGTCCTCAATTCACTTGGATCAGAGAGATGAATGGTAACAACTTGAAAGCCTCCTTGACTTAGGGATGAGTGGACCTGCATTACCATAACCACTTGGATTAAGAACGATCAATAAGAACCTCATCCAAGGTCTAAGGCTTCATCTCTAAACAGTTAAATATGACACTGGGGAGGAAGTTTAGGATGAAATTAGGAGGTACCAGTTAGGGCCCTGAGCTGAGTTTGAATGACCACTTTGCTTTTGAGTAGTGGGAGTAAAGATTTTTTGTTCATTGCTCTGTCTCTGGTGCCCAGAGTCATGCCTGGCATGTAGTGAGTGCTCAGTAAATATTTGTCGAATGAATTAAGAAAAAAATGTGAGTCCTTTTAAGTCGTACGGACCTGGGCTCAAGTGTCTGTTTCTAGCTCTTGTGTGGACCTTACACAAGCCAACTAATCACTTTGAAGCTGCAAAATAGGAGTAGAAATTCCTGCCGCTTCAGTTGAGAATAAAATATCCCAAAGCCAGGAGTAAGAAAAACTAATTTTGTAGTATCCAAATCAAAGAGCCACTCCCTGAGTGCTCTTTAGTTTTGGGATCTGCAGTTTGTCACCACTGTGTCGTTGAGGAAAAATGTTGAGGTATGAGTGAAACAAGAATAAAGCCTTAGCAGAGAACCTGACATCTGGAAAAAGCATCTTATTTCTCACCTTCATTGGTTCTGTCCACATTTCAGTCTGCTCCTGTGTCTTGTCTTCCAAACTTCCCAGGGATAAACCCGCCCAGTCTACTGTAATTTTCTCTCCTGCCTTTAAACCATGCCGTTAACTTCCTAATGGGCTTTCTTGTGGGGCCTGAGACCTTAGATTAGGCCAAATGTTTTAACCTTTTTAGAAAGTGGCATGAAGTAGGCAATTTGCTGCTGCAGAGGAGAAGTGTTGGTTGGAAAAGCCTTTCTCAGTCTCCACCAGGAGCCCCCCTCCCCTCCACTGTCCACCATTAGCCCTGCTCATCTTCAGCCATTTTCAGTTAAAATTGCCTTTGGCAATTCCTGTGGTTTGTGCTTGCTGTGATTTCCAGGGGGCACTGGCCTGATTCCACACAACGGGGCTTCCTGAGAGCCAGGATCTGGGATGCCTGCCAAGTACTCAAGAGCCTGGAGGCCTGAAGCGCCCGAAGCTTGACTGAACCTGCCCTCAGGAAAACGGGTTCTCTTTGGGGAACTTCTCCACATGTGGAGGATCCAGAGCCCTGCACTTTGAGGGGGAGCCTGTCTTCCCATCTGCTGAACAATCCAGTTGCTAAAAATAGAAGACCAGACATCATCTTGCCCTTCAGAGATGCTCTCTGGAAGCATTTGGCTGTTGCCGAAACCATCGTCCTGTTCAACAGAAAGACACAGGCTCCACCCTGGTTCCAGGTGCCCTGTGACTTGCAGCTCCTCCTGATTTCTCCCTGATATACCCATGATGACACAGAAAAATAACAAAACTCCCAAGTCAGCAAAAAACCAGGGACTGACAAATGCCAGGATCTTGGAAGCATCAACTGATGATGTCGAGAAGACAGAGCTGGGCCATGGGGCTCTGTCTAGGATGTAATTGATGACATGAAGATTCATGGAAAGGAACCCTCAACCCCCTCTCCCTGAGAAAAGTCAGAAAGTACTTTATACCTTCTCTTTTGTTTAGTTCCTGACTCATGTACTTGAAGTAAATTCTAACTGGTTGCCCTCCCCGCCCCACACACACACTTTATTTTTCCTCCTCTCAGCTGCAGGCCCCAGATGTGGTCTTTTGTAAATTCATCTCTCTCTGTCTTTGTTACTCCCTGTATCCAAGTAGAGAAAGAAACCATGGGAAGAAAACCAGATGGGGAATAGGAGAAACTGGCAGGGTTTCAGTGCATTCTAGTAAGTATGTTTCCCCAAAGCAAAGTGCTGTAAGGAGGGTGCCCTGGGAGCTGTGCATGCGGGAAAATAGAAAGCTTTCTGTCTTGAGTTAAGTCTCAGGGAAGGAAATGAACTTTGTTAGAGCAAGGGTTCTGAATCACTGGAAGCTATGTCTTTGCCCTGTCCTCTCCCACAGTGGGTACAGAAAGATCCATTCTTTATGCAGGTGGGCAGAAAATGGAACCATTGCCAGTCTACTCATAACATCTGTTGAACTTTCATCACTGGTCTGGACAAACTTTTCCTTATTCAAGGATGAATGAAGACAAAAAAAGGGCTTCTCTGGTGGCTCAGGGGTGAAGAATCCACCTGCCATTGCCAGCAATGCAGGAGACACAGGTTCGATTTCTGGTTCAGGAAGATCCCCAGGAGGAGGAAATGGCAACCTCCACTCTAGTATTCTTGCCTGGAAGATCCCATGGACAGAGTAACCTGGCGGCCTACAGTCCATGGGATCACAAAAAGTCAGACACAACTGAACAACTGAGCATGCACACAAAGACAAAAAAGACTGTGGGGAAAAGTCCTCCAGGATAAGGTAAAGGCAATAGCTTCTAAAGACCCAGAAGCAGGTCTGTTTTTGGAAAAATCACCTACAGCAGGCTCCAGAAGAGCATTTGGGGGAAATGTGTAGCATTCGCAGTATCTACAAAAAGACATGGCCTCCCTGCGGTAGGAGCAGAAAACTGTAAGGCAAAGATGGGTTGATACGAAAAGGCAACAAAAAGGAAACAAAAAAGATACAGATTAAAAATCCAGCTGCAGAACTAAGATCCAAATTTGCAGGAGTATTAACAGAAGAGTATTAATATGTGAGAGGCTGAAGAATGGCCCCCCAAAGATGCCCATATCTTAATCTGGAAATCTGTGAACACTAAATGCAAAACCCGACTTTGCCAATGTGTTTAAGGTGAGAATCTTGAGAGATGGAGAGGTTATCCCGTGTTATCCACATAGGTCCTAAATGCAGTCACAAGTGTTCTTTTGAAAGATAGGCCGAGAGAAATTTGATGATAGAAGAGAAGGCAGTGTGACCATGGAGGCAGAGATTGGAACCATGTGACCACAAGCCAAGGAATGTCAGCTGCCACCACAAGCTGGAAGAGGCAGAGAACAAATTCTCCCCTGGAACCTCCTGAGGAAGTACAGCTGTTCTGACAACTTCATTTGGTCTGGTGACACTGATCTTAGCCTTCAGGCCTCCAGAACTGTAATAAATGTGTGTTGTGGCAAGTCACCAAGCTTGTGATAATTTGCTAGGGCAGTCAGGGAAAACTAATACAAATGCTATGGAATATCAAATCAGTGATGTGGGTGAAGGAAAAAGAAACTTGAGAAACTATTCTGGAAAATAGAAGATAGAGAACAAGAGTCAAGGTTTAGATACAGAATATGGAACTGACAGCCCACATTTGGCTTATTGGTATTGGTCATTATTGGGGTTAGTGCCCTGGACAAACCTAGACAGCATATTAAAAAGCAGAGACATTACTTTGCCGTCAAAGGTCCGTACTGGTTTTTCCAGTAGTCGTATATGAATGTGAGAGTTGGACCATAAAGAAAGCTGAGCACCGAAGAATTGATGCTTTTGAACTGTGGTGTTGGAGAAGACTCTTGAGAGTCCCTTGGACTGCAAGGAGATCCAACCAGTCCATCCTAAAGGAAATCAGTCCTGAATATTCATTGGAAGGACTGATGCTGAAGCTGAAACTCCAATACCTTTGCCACCTGATGCAAAGAACTGACTCATTGGAAAAGACCCCGATGCAGGGAAGGATTGAAGGTGGGAGGAGAAGGGGACGACAGAGGATGAGATGGTTGGATGGCATCACTGACTCAATGGACATGAGTTTGAGTAAGCTCCAGGAGTTGGTGATGGACAGGGAAGCCTGGTGTGCTGCAGTCCATAAGGTCAGACTGAGCGACTGAACTGAACTGATCAGATACTTCCCTGAGCCAATGAGAGACTGTGTATAAATGTAAAGCGCTCACTAACCACATTCTAAACAAACTCAAGTGAAAGAGGCCCATATGTGGGCATACCCTGGGGCACATACAGAGTACAAAAATAAAGGGGAAGAAAAAAACACATTTCATAAGTGCTCAAATAGAAGAATCATAAAAATCAAGATGACTTTAGATCTGTTCTCTATATTGAACCTATCAGATTAGAATACCAGGGAGTTTTTTTTTTTTTTTTTAAGTTTGTATATATTCACACCTATCTGGGTTGGGAATCTGAAAGAGTAAAAGCTCTTCTGCTTCAAGTAAGTTTGCAAACCATCTATAAAGTTTTTTTTTTGGGGGGGGCTGGGGAGGTTATGTTGTAGCCCAGCTACTTTATACTTACTGAAGTGTCTTCTGTGTGTGAAGCCCATCAAGAAGGACATTCTCAGACATGCAAGGGCTTAGGAAAATAAACATGTTCCTTTCTTTTAAATTTTAAAGATATATTGCAGAAGCTGAAGTGGTAAGGAAGAACAGAGCTCAAGAATAGGTCACATAGACACTGTAATCAGTAAACCTACAGAACAGTTTAAATTATTATTTTAAGTCTGGTTATCCAGCACATACAAATGTCAGAAATTGTTCCTAAGATAAACTGTAGAATGGAAAGTCAACAGTGTGCCTGTGTTCTGGGTCTAAAGCCTAGAGTGTTGTTAACAGAGATAAACGAGGGAAGAGGAGGTAAAGGTTTGTTGTGTTATTTATCTGAAATAGGTTGGTACCCAAAAAAAGTTATTTCCTGTATTATTTTAATCTTTAGAGAATTGTTAATGGCTAAAGAAAGATTCTGAATAGTATTGGTACCAGTAATTGCCATTTACTCTGGTAAAAGGAGATTTTTACCAGGTTTTTACCTTTTACTAGTAAAAGGGGGTTTATTCTGAGCTAAGCAGCATGCTAAAGGCTCTACCTTCATCATCTCTGCTCACAGCCAAGCTGTGGTTGCCAGGTCCTTTCCCTCCCACCCACTGTTCTTAAGGTTCCTAAGGTCCTGCACCAGTAGGTGGTGCTTGAACCCCAGGCTGGCTGATCCCAGAGCTCTTTTCTGTCCCTGTGCTAATACGAAAAACTTACAGGTAAATCCTGGAAGATTCAAAAACAACCGGAACCTCTCAAACACTGGAAACAGAAAAACAAAACTCATCATAAAGTAGACCAAAAAAAGCATCAATATATTTTTAAAAGCAGAGAAGACACAGGGTACTTTCTTTAACCACAATGTACTAGAATTATAGAAAACACAAAATTATAAAATTTAAAACCCAAATACTCAGAGATTAAAAAAAAAAAAGCATAATCCAAACACTATGGAGTCCATAAGAGACCAAAGCAGACTAGACAGAAAATAACAAGAAGGCTCCATAACCGGATTTGAAACAAGGACAAATACTTACCTGTAGAAAAATTCATGGCTTTATATATACAAGAAATTATCTAGATCACTGAATATTTAACTCAAGAAGGCAAATAGAGAAACCAAAGAAAACAATGGAAGTCGGAGAAAGAAACCAATAAAGATAAATGTTGACCTTAATTAATTAGAAAAAGATGTTAGGCTTGATAAATCCTGTGCTGATTTTCTCAGAAGACCAACAAAATAGACTGATTTCTCAGAAATCCAATTTTTTTAATTGAGAAAAAAATATCTATACACATTAATGAGGAAGGGGGTCTGACCACAGAATCAGAAGTTGTTTTTAAGTTAAAAATGATTACTAGTGCAATTTTGGGCTCAAAATTTGAAAATCTGAAGGGATTAGACAGTCTTCGAAGAAATGGAACTTACTGTAATTGATACAAGCAGTTGAAAACCTGAACAGAACAAAAACCACAGGAAGATCATCAGAGAAGTTTCCTGCCCAGTGTTTTGCAGACTAGTTCTTGCAAACTTGCCATGAAGAGTTACCCAAGCTAAATTCCACATAGACTGTTCTAGTCCTGATGTGCTGATTCAGCACGTGGCTTTGGAGGGGAAGGGTGGGATGCAAGCGTGTTTGGCTGTGATGGGGTTGAAAGGTCCCGTGTGAGAAGAACCCCTCCTTCCCTGGGAGCTGGTCCTCTCTTCCCAAGTCCATGCCCACTTGCATCCAGAGGCTGATGACCACTGTGGTCTCAACCCTCAGCCAGTGGTGGAAAATAATAAAGTATTAGAGAAAATGAGTCTGAACCTAACACCCACGGCAACTTCTAGAATTTGGTGATCGAAAGAGGGAACTCTTCCTTACTTTGCTCAGGGGAAGATAATGGGGAGCTTTCCTTGAAAGGGAAGTGTTCAGACAACTGGATTGATATGCTTTCTGAATTTGACTTTTGTGAAGTTTCATAAGTGCCCCCACTCCATCCTACATGGGACACATGAGCAGAGAGCAGCCAGTTCCCGGGACCAATGGCCCTGCTTACAGTTCTGCCCTTCCCTCCATCCTCTTCTCCTGCCACTCCTGTTCCTTGCTGGAAGGCTGCCTGCCTCCACCCCACTAGTTTATTCTGCTGTGGCCAAGACTCTGGCTTCCTGCTGAAGGTGTGCATGGAAACCCTGCTGTCCTCAGTGGCCTGGCTGCCAGGCCCAGGGACAGTTTGGGCTCCTGCACTGGCATAGAACTTGCATTCCCAGGAATTGCCCACGCCTTCCCCTTTTTCCTTCAGAAGAGGTTGTGGAAATATTGTATTACCCAAAAGCAAAACAAAACCACCCTGGCATTGTTTAGGACTCTTTTGACATTTAGTGTGTTAGTCGTTCAGTCGTGTCTGACTCTTTGTGAACCCAGAAGGCTCCTCTATCCATGGAAGTCTCCAGGCAAGAATACTGGAGTGAGTAGCCATTCTCTTCTCCAGGGGATCTTCCTGACTCAGGGATCGAACCAGGGTCTCCTGTATTGCAGGCAGATTCTTTACCATCTGAGCCACCAGGGAAGCCCCTTTCTGACCTTTACGATTCCCCCAAATTGTACAAATGGTGATTATGCTCTGAAAGAAAAGCTGAGCCCTGTAGATGATACCATTGGTGGAGAGGAATGATGATACCGCAGGGGAGGGCTGGTGAAAGCAAGAGAGGAGGGAGAGAAGGGAATAAGCCCTGAGAGGGGTCATGTCTGCACTTTATTTTATATATATTTATATATATATATATATATATAAAGAATCTGCCTGCAATGCAGGAGACCTGAGTTTGATCCCTGGGTCCGGAAGATCCTCTGGAGAATGACATGAGAACCCAGTCCAGTATTCTTGCCTGGAGAATTCCATGGACAGAGGAGCCTAGTGGGCTACAGTCCATGGGTTGCAAAAAGTCGGACATGACTGAGCGTCTATCACTTTTCCCCCCATATTTATAGTTATATATAATTATAAAACTAAGATCATGGCATCTGATCCCATCACTTCATGGCAAATAGATGGGGAAACAGTGGAAACAGTGACAGACTTTCTTTTTTTGGGCTCCAAAATCTCTGCAGATGGTGACTGCAGCCATGAAGTTAAAAGATGCTTGCTCCTTGGAAGAAAAGTTATTACCAACCTAGACAGCATATTAAAAAGCAGAGACATTTCTTTGCCAACAAAAGTCTGTCTAGTCAAAGCTATGGTTTTTCCAGTAGTCATGTATGGATGTGAGAGTTGGACTATAAAGAAAGCTGAGCACTGAAGAATTGATGCTTTTGAACTGTGGTGTTGGAGAAGACTCTTGAGAGTCCCTTGGACAGAAAGGAGATCCAACCAGTCCATCCTAAAGGAAATCAGTCCTTGATATTCATTGGAAGGACTGATGCTGAAGCCGAAACTCCAATACTTTGGGCACCTGATGCGAAGAACTGACTCATTTGAAAAGACCCTGATGCAGGGAAATATTGAAGGTGGGAGAAGGGGACGACAGTGGATGAGACGGTTGGATGGCATCACTGACTCGATGGACATGAGTTTGAGTAGGCTCCAAGAGTTGGTGATGGACAGGGAGGCCTGGCATGCTGCAGTCCATGGGGTCGCAAAGAGTCGGACACAGCTGAGCAACTGAACTGAACTGATATTTATTTATTATAATAATAATTATGTGCACTTAATATGGTGAGGAATTCTTGGCTTACCTTCCGCCCCTGAGGCAAATTCTGCTGGGGACCTACCACCCTACCTCTTCTACCTGGAGTTTAATCTCACTGTTTCCTGTTCTTCACCTCCCATCCATCCATCCATTCCTCACTGTGAAACCTGGTGCCTCTACCACTTCCTGAAAGCTCTCTCTTCCAGAACACCAGCCCCAGCTTCCCTGGCTTCCTCAGAATCAGAGCCAGCACCCCCCAACTTTGTGTGACGCGCTCTCCTCTTGGCTCTTGGGCCTCGTGCTCTGGGTTTTCCTTAACCTTCCTGGCAGTTCCTACTCTTTCCCCCAACAGGCCCTGCTCCTCTGCCTGCCTCTTATGTGGTGATGGTCCTCAGGCTCTGTCCCTCTGCACAGCCCTCTGGGTGACCTGACTCCTCAGTCACCGCCCTCATGTGCCTGGTGTCCACTGCAGAGCCTGGAACTCGCAGAGGGACGGTCAGCTGCTGTTCATACCCCACTGAGAGTTCCCACAGGCCCCAGCGTCAGTGTGTCCAGGACCTGACTCACTGTCTTCAGGCCACATAGCTGGTCCTTCCAGCCCCCACTTTCACAGGCTGGGAGCCGAGGGGATGTTTCTCTCCCACACCCCCCACGGCTGCTTCTTCATCAGGTTCTGCCAGCTGCTGATCAGTTTGGAAATAGCCCAGTGCCTTTTCCCCACACCAGCCTCCGTCATCTCTTCCTAGGACCTATCTCAGGTCTCGCTACCTCCAGTCTTGTCCTCCATCCCATTCCACCCCCAGGGGTTCTGCACATCAGAGCCATTTTATACATTTACCGGGCATGTTCTGTGTCCTGGGTCCTCTGCCACACCACAGCTCTAGATCATCTGGCCTCTCCTTGCCCCCCAAGTACAGGCCAAGCTCCTTAATGTGGCTAGCCTGGCCCTGCTTGTTTCTGCAGAAGAACCTTTCAGCACTTGCGCCACACCCCAGACACCCCGTGTTCCCCGGTCATTCTGCAGTTCCGGGCTGTGCCTGGCCTTCCACCTCGTGCTATTCCTGCCACCCCACCTCTCCGCCTTGCAAGCCCGCAAGCGTCAGCCTAGGAGTCACTTCCCAGGAAGCCTCCCAGCTGTGTGTTACTAAGTTCTTCCAAAGAGCTTCACAGCAGCGGAGTTTGCCTCTAGAGAGCGCTCTTCACCTGGTTGATGCACTTACCTGGTTCCTCCATTAAACTTAGAAGTTTGAAGGCAAAGGCTACGTTGTATCATTGTACATCATTGTTTCCTCTGCATCCAGGAGTGCCTGGTACATAATACTTACCCCTTAAATGCTTTATCTGGGCAGTGAATGCTGGCTCCATTGTATTACACACTTTCTGCATTTATTGAAACCTACTGTATCTCATGCACTAAGCTATGGCACTTAATAAATGCAATGGAAACTCAAAGTGTCAGAATCCTCAGAGAAAGCTGGCTAGAGTGAATTCTTGACTCTGGTGCCGTGTGGGTCGTAATCTGTTCTGGAAGCGAGAGTTTCTGTATGGTTGGGAGTTTATTCTTTTAAGTGCTTTTGTGCACCCACATAGTTACCTGTTATCTGCCTTTACAGGGTCATTGAGGTTCATTCCGCCTGCCACCCTAAGCAACAGGGAGCCCTCCATCTTCTCTTTAACTTTGCTTCTTCTTTTCCTTACTGTCAGTGTCTACCTGACTCGTTCCCCTTCACTGCTTCAAATTCCATTACAGCCCTCACTGTGCCAGCCACTAATGAGCTCTAAAGACATCTGCCCTCAAGTGCTTCACTTCCTTGTCGCTTACTTAGCAAACATTAATTGCATGCATTCTAGGTCCTTCCAAGTGTTGCCCATCTTGACTTCAGAACTTGGCCTTGAAATGGCCTTTTTTCCAAATAAATCACGGCTGTCAGCTGCTTTTGTGTGACTTGCCTCTCTTCTCAAAGTCAAGTGTGAAAAAGAAACTGAAGCTTCCATCTGACGGGAGCTCTGCTGTTTTCACAGGATGCTGACCCAGCACCAGGTCACCCCACAGACATGCGCTGTTTAGTCCGGCTCTGCTGGTCCATGTTGGAACTCGGAGAGCCTCAGAGAGACATGGCTCCCATAGCCTGTGCCCCAGAAGCATCCTAGCCCCTTTGAGGTCAGAAACAATAGTGTGTTCATCTTTGTTTTCCTGGTGCCAGTTATGTTTGTGGAATTAGCAAAGGATGGAACGAGGGAAGGAGAGAGACATGGAGAGAGGGAGGGAGAGAAGAGGGGCAAAATTGGAATTGAGAGATGAGATTCCTTCCAGGGTAAGAAGTTAGAGGTGTCAGATGGAGGATTTGGTAAACGGGTTCATTGCTTCCTCGTGTGTATGAAATTTCCTCCCAGGGAGTATCTGATGTGCTGGAAGAATCTGATACCATAAACACTGAAACGAATACTCCAAACCTGGAGAGTTTCCAATAAGGTAAGAACTAACAGTAGGAGAGTTATGTAATGGGAAAAATCTTGAAACTCCCGAAGGTTACAACTCTAAGGAGGAAAAAACCCAAGCTTTCTGAAGAAATCCACTGTTATGAGGAGCTGGAGCAGTAACTTCTGATTAACATGTATTGTTTCCATTATGAACCTCAAACCATCTAGATTTGAGTGTCCTGTTATCTTTTCTCCATCTGCCCCTAAAGCAAGCTCATTTGTGTTGCTGGGTTTAAATAGTGTGAAAAGGTCTTTATTTTTTTCTGTTTCCATTCAACACGCAAAACCTATTTGGTATTAATTTTAGAGCAGAAGCTAAATTGGTTTCATCTCACATGCCAGCTTCACTGGATTGGCTGTGGCTTACTGGAGTGTTCAGAAGGATTCTGAAGCTGTATATAAGCTAACGGGGGGAAGTTCCATGCAAAGGGATGAGGAGAGTTGGAGAGTGTGCATGCCAAGTATTTGTTATCCCTGTTCAAGAGGAAAATAATCTGGTGAAAGCAGGGAATAGCGTCCTTCAGATTTTGACTCTGAAAAGAGTCAACAGAAATTGTTTTAATTTCATCTTTATTCAAAGCCTGAGACTGTTGGTCTTCAGATCATGTTCTACAGTCTTTTGAATATAGTATCTTTGTGAATAAGGAGAAAAAGAGAGTTGAGTTTATTAACTGTTTAAATCTTTTCCTCTAACCTGTTGATATCTGATAGTAAATTGGACTTCATGACTGTAGAGAAGGGCAGTAACAACAGACTGTTTTAGAAGTTCCTCCAATATAAGTATTTTCCAGTGGTTATTTCAGAAGCAGTTTAAGCTTCTGAAACTTGAGTTACAGCTGGACTCTCCTTAGCCTGTAACTTGTGTTACATGTTGATAACATGGAATCTAGAGGTGTGCATTGGGAATTAGAGTGTGCACCTGATCTGCCTTTTGGGAAATCTATAGGCAGGTCAGGAAGCAACAGTTAGAACTAGACATGGAACAACAGACTGGTTCCAAATAGGAAAAGGAGTACGTCAAGGCAGTATATTGTCACCCTACTTATTTAATTTCTATGCAGAGTACATCATGAGAAACGCTGGACTGGAAGAAACACAAGCTGGAGTCAAGATTGCTGGGAGAAATATCAATAACCTCAGATATGCAGATGACACCACCCTTATGGCAGAAAGTGAAGAGGAACTAAAAAGCCTCTTGATGAAAGTGAAAATGGAGAGTGAAAAAGTTGGCTTAAAGCTCAACGTTCAGAAAATGAAGATCATGGCATCTGGTCCCATCACTTAATAGGAAATAGATGGGGAAACAGTGGAAACAGTGTCAGACTTTCTTTTTTTGGGCTCCAAAATCACTGCAGATGGTGATTGCAGTCATGAAATTAAAAGACGCTTACTCCTTGGAAGGAAAGTTATGACCAACCTATATTCAAAAGCAGAGACATTACTTTGCCAAACATGGGGTTG
>NW_011495076.1:2639378-2677798 GCF_000754665.1 Bison bison bison
GGATGAGATGGCTGGATGGCATCACTGACTCGATGGACGTGAGTCTGGGTGAACTCCGGGAGTTAGTGATGGACAGGGAGGCCTGGCGTGCTGCGATTCATGGGGTCGCAAAGAGTCGGACATGACTGAGTGACTGAACTGAACTGAACTGAACTGAGGAGTGACCTGTAGCTTTGACCTGCCACCAGACAGAGCAGGCATTTCTACAAATGTGTGTAGCACTGTCCACACCGAGGAAAACACAAAACACACACAGTCATCTCATTGGAGGGCTTTTTTTGTCAGACAGAGAAACTAAAGCTTGACCAGTGATTTTAGCTCTCCATACCAGGAGCAACTTGGTCTGTAAGCCCCTGGGCCCTCATAGGCAGCCAGTAAATAAATATTCCTGAGTGTCCTTCATGTCAGTTATAGACATCACAGATGTAATGAGAAGACCCTGGAACCCCTGGCCTCAAAGAGCTTCCCTGCTAGTGAGAGGAAACAGACAAAAGCAACCTGACAAATCAATGCTTTAGGCTTCCCAGATGGCTCAGTGGTAAAATCCTGCCTGCCAATGCAGGAGACTCGGGTTGGATCGCTGGGTCAGGAAGATCCCCTTGAGGAGGAAGTGGCAACCTGCTCCAGTATTCTTGCCTGGGAAATCCCTTGTACAGAGGAATCCTGGTGGGCTACAACCCATGGGGTCGCAACAGAGTCAGACATGACTTAGTGACTAAACAACAACAACCAGTAAGTACACATAAAAAAAAAAAAATCCAAGGTGACCAGGAATGCTGGTTGGAGAAGTTAACATTTGAACTTAGCCTGGGATGATGTAATTAGATGTACTGGTGTTGTCAAGGTCTTGGGGATGACCTTTCCATGCCAGAGAAACAGCAAAAGCAAACATGTCCAAGAGATGAAGGAAACTCAGTGACTGGAGCAGAGGGAATGCACAGGGTCTTGTCCATTAGCCCTGATGTCTGCTAAATTGGTGGTGGTGGTGGCGGTGGTTTCTTGTAGGCCTTTAACACTTTTATTGCACTTGCTGAACTGCTTTTAGGTAAACCTAGTCATTTGGTTGGGCAGTGCCTGCCTGTCTGTATAGGGAGATTATTAAGAATTCTGTAGGTTGAGGTGAAACTTGTTACAGGCATAACTACCTTTGAGGGAGGTGTGTGGTACAGGTAGGGCCAATTTCTGCCCCAGAGAGCTTGTGCAGATTGGTAGGGGTGCAGTGACCAGTGACCACAAGCAGATTAGCTGGGTGGGGAGGGAGCAGAACGACACCATGGAGAGCTGACCTGCCCCCTAAACAGTCTCACCAAGCTCCCACTTCCTCCTGTGTGCTGGGCCTTCCTGCCCTGGCTGCTTGCTCATTGTGTCCCTAGACACTTCAAAAGCAACTTGTCACAGAAGGGACCTGTTCCCACACATCTGAACTCCCTCATCTCAGCTGCTGGCTGAAGTCTGGGCTCTGGCCCCTAAGCTGGAAACTGGCGAGTTGTATACACTCCAAGCCCTTTCTCTCCTCCGTGGTGCCTCTGTCCCTGGTTGCCTTTCTCCCCAGGCCCCTCCCCTGGCAAGGCTAACCTGGTCCCTCCTAGAGGAAGCCATCTCTGCCCTCGGCAGGCTGGGCTCCTCTCGGCTCCCCAGCCAGTCCACTTGGCACCCTGCTGGTCCTTTCCCTCAGCGTGGCCTCCGGGAGGCTGTGAACTTGTGGGCAAGGAGCAGGTCATAGTCATCAGGTGCTCTTGGCTTCTTGCACCCAGGAGGGCTCCATCCATATGCAGTAACAAATGAGCGGGTGAGCAGGCTGTCTTCATAAGGAGTGATTTTAGTTATTTATTCTCACCAGAGGGACATCAAGGGAAGATTAGTGCTGAACATGGGTAACTGTTTTCTTCTTTATATTCCTCTGAATTTATTGAAGTTGCTTACATAAGCAACTATCAATTGCTTTTAGAAATTTTTGTGGGGAAATGTATGCAACATAAAATTTACTATTTCAGCCATTAATAAGTGTACATTTCACTGACATTAAGCACACTCACTTTGTGTGCAACCGTCGCCAGCATCTCCAGAACATTTTCCCAAACAGAAACTCCGTACCCAATAAGTAATAACTCCCCATTCCCGCCTCCCCCAGCCCTGGGCAGCCACCACTCTACTTTGAGTCTCTTTGGGTGTGACACGTCTAGGGACTTCACGTAAGAAGAATCATACAGTATTTGTCCTTTTGCGTCTGGCTTATTTCACTGAGCATGGTGTCTTCAAGTTTCCTCTATGTTGTAGCAAGTGCCAGAACTTCCTTCTCTTAAGGCTAAATATTTTATCATATGTATGCACTGTATCTTGTTTATCCATTTATCCAATGATGCACATTGTTCTCACCTTTTGGCTGCTGTGAATCATGTTACTGTGAACGTGGGCGTGCAAATATCTGAGTCCCTGTTTTCAACCCTTGTGGGTATATGCCAAGAAGTGGAATTGCTGGATTCTATGGTAAAATCATTTTTACAATTCAGAAACATTTCAGCTAGTTCTGAAATGGTCATTTCAGCTCAAACCAAAGGTCACCTTCAGACTGGGGGTGGTGTAGAAATGCAGGCTGAAATTTCAGACCTTTGTTTTCATGACTTGTCTCATGCTTGGTGACGTGAAATGTTTTGTTTTCAAGTGTGGTTTTACTTTTTTTCTTACAGCATCAAGCTGCTAGCTGTGCAAGAACTACTTGACAGAGAGGCCCTGGAAAAGGTAAATATTTTATTCTTCCTACCCCAGATCCATAAACTTAGAGCAGAGTGCCACACACAGGAAAAACTCCACTTTCTATTGCCAGAGACAGCACTTGCAACAAAGTTGGTCTGTAGTAAACCGTGCAGATTTTTAATCAGAATGCCCCCATATTGCTCATAGGCCATTAACGCTCGCAAACTCTCCCTTGCTTGGCGTTTTCAGAGTTGAGTAAAAGCAGAGGCTCACTTTGCTGTGGGCCAGGCTCTGGAGCAGGCTTTCTGTGCCTGGAAACACCACACACCCGATGCTGCCAGCATGCCAGATTCTGTCCTTCCCTCCATCTCTGCTTGTGTGTGTTTTTGTCTGAGCTTGTGGATGCCAAAATTAAGGCAGCGAGGTGAGGGAACTTGCTCTAATTAGGAAATTTAGCTAAGTGGCAGAGTAAGGATTTGAGGCCCATAGTTTTATTTCTACAACCAGTGTTTTTTCTGTTGAATAGTCAAATTCATGTGTCTGAACTCCTTTGAGGGCTACTTCTGCGGTTTGGGAAACCCCGTCCCACACATGCCCTGGAAGGAGCTGTCAGCGTGTCTCAGTTCTCCACGTTCAAGTCAAGCACTCAGCTGGGGCCTTTTGCCAGTCGTGGGTTCAGTCTGTGTGCTGCGTGGTCCAGGTGCCACCCCGGGGCCTCCCAAGCGGTTCCCTGGGTGGCTCAGGACTCTTGCCGAGTATGTGGCCATGGTCATTAATTAGACTCTCTAAGGGTAATGTAGAAGAAAATGGTTAGCGAGATAAGTGCCCAAATGATATTATTCATATAATTTAAAATATTTTCGTTAGTGGTCAGTCTGCTGGTTGTCACTAAAGCAAATAAAGTCTTTAAGCACAGGCAGCGATGTGTGGGGAGGGAGGTATCTATCTGAACTCTGGCTCTGAATTTCACATCCCTCGAGCCTTATTTGTATTACAGATGGAACAAGGATGGTGCTGCCTGCCTGACCTCAGAGAGATGACATGAGAACCAAATGAGTTAGTGCAGCGGAAGGGCTTCCTAAGTGCCAAAGTTATCGACTCATTAATTCTTAACTACTCCTATCAATTCTTAATCCAGCCATTAAAACATACTAAGTGTACATGAAGATTCTTTGTATATTCTTGAAACTTTTAAAAAGTTACCCCTCCAGAAACAATTTTCTTCTCAGTATTCACTACAGGTATTTGTTTACTCTTCAATTAAAAAAAAATTAGACAAAACTGGTAAACGCATGGCAACCATGTGCTAAGGTGCATCAGCACAATAGAAACACAGGCACCAAAAATATCTATAGCTCTTTAGAGTTGTGTTAATGCCCTTTGTGGAGAGGCCACACAGCCAAGCTGGTGTGGGATACTAACAGCTTGTGGAGTCCAACAGAAAGGGAGCTTATAGGGTGGGGTTTGGAGAGCTGGGCCCAGAGCCACCTCGTCCTTCTTAAGCGGGTTACCTTGAGTTATCAGCCTTCTCTGTGGTTTACTTTCCCGGTCTGTAAAGTGGGACTCTTTATAACCCAAAATTCACAGAAGATTTGAGAAGATCAAGTAGACAGCCTATGTAAAGGACTTAACTCCATACCTGGTGCTCAGTGGTCCCGCAGAGTCAGCTACTGCCCGTGTTGTTTTCCCTTCCTCTTCCTCCTCCCTCCCTCCCTCTTTCTCACCACATATGATGATGGTTTTGTACTGTTCCCCTATCTCCACAAATGAGCAGTAGAAAGACCAATAAGATAGTTTAAATATGCACAGGGGCCAGCTAGGAGCCAAGGTCACTGAGTTTCCTTCTTCCCTCTCTCATTTGTGTGTTCATTCATTCACTCACACTGCAGGCTTTTGTTGAGCTTTCAATATGCAGGGCAAGTAGCAAACATTTCTAGAAAAGTCCAGAAGTGGTCAGTAGACTTGAGCTTGGCAGCCGGTTGTATTGAGTGACACATGGCTTATACCTGGCCTAGTGCTATTTTTTGCAATAAGATCGGTTCAGTTCATGTTAGAATAAGATACATTCCCTAAAGAGCCTTATAAATTACAGATTCTCACCTACCCAGACAAACTAAAGAATCACCAAGGAAAGTTCTCAGTAAACTATAGCAATAGCTTTGCTACTCGGAGTGTGGTCTGCAGACCGACAGTATTGTAAGCATGTTAGAAATGCAGAATCTCAGGCCCCATTGCCTGATTCAGTTTGCATTCTGACAAAACCCCAGGTGGTTCACGTGGACCAAAGTCTAAGAAGTTCTCCTGAGGAGTATCAGTTACTGTCACGATCACTGCTGTTGACTAGTCCAGTTTCATAGAGAACCTCTGAGGTGTCAGCTTTTTGCCTTAGTGGGCAATCAGGCTTGCTTTCTTGCGTCAAAAGAGAAGTAAAACATCAGAAGTCTATTTGTAAGCACTCAGTTTTTATCTCTAGTTTGCCTGCTTTTTCCTTTCATTGAAAAAATAGGCTTAGTTAATTTAATAAGTGGAGCCAGCAAGAATGACCTCAGACACAACATCCGACAAACCTCACACCTCTTTAACTGTCTTTGCAGTTGGGTTTCACGTGGCAACCTGCTTTAGGGTTTTGTAATTACTGAACTCCTTAGATCCTACCACAATGGGGCTGGTCCCTTCCAGACAGTCCCAACAGTGGGAACTTACACATGCCTTTCACTTATAAGATGGAGGCTTTTCTGAAGGAGTCATTTCCCTCACAGCTATTTGTAGGTTAAATTTCATCTGCAAAATATTTAAATTATGTAAAACATAAAAGGCTACAAGCCAGCAGCAGCAGGTTTGTAGCTGCTGCTACAGCTACAAGAATAAGACTTTTAGTGCTTTTTCTTGCTAATGTTAGACAGTGTTGTGATCTTAGCATTTTAGTTCAAAACTAGCAGCCATTTGTCTGATTTGTACTTTCCCTGACTTTAGGTGGAGAGCTTGTCCATTTTAGGAAGTGCCAAGACTTTGTGGGTTTCTACAGAGCTCAGAGGAGCTGTGGGGAGACTGTTGTAGGAGAGTGGGGGTCCCCTTGCAGCCCCGGCTCAGTTTAGCCATTAGACCTGGCAGACTGCCTTCCTCAGAGGCCTGGCCTCTTTCCTTATCCATGTAACAGCTTTCTGTTCCTTTTGTGGATCTTTCCTCTAAAAGTTAAAAGACTTAGGTTTCACAGATGATCCTTGATCACGTTGTGAAGAGAGGAAAATTCTCCTTTTCATGCTCTGTTAATTCTTTCTTTACTCCTTGATCCGGTGATTCTTACTGGTTTTAGGGGCTTCCATGTTTCATCTGAATGGAGAGGAGAGTGGTGAACACCTGCCCAGTGACTGCCATGTGTAGATCAGCAGGTTCCCAGTTTTTACCTCTTCAAACACTTTGTCTTAATTCAAGTGTCATCGTTTGGGATGGAGACTGGGGACATCTGGGAGGTCAAGTCTCTGAATTTCTCTTCTCCATCAACATTGCACAAAGCCATTTCCCAGACAAGTGAAAGTTATTTGTCATTTATTTAAAAAATAAGTTATAGACCAGACAATTAATAATTGCTTCTTGTTCTAAAAATCTGTTAGAACTTTGGAAAGTGTTAGTTGCTCAGTTGTATCTGACTCTTTGCAACCCCATGGCCTGCAGCATACCAGGCTCCTCTGTCCATGGGACTTCCCAGGCAAGAATATTGGAGTGGGTTGCCATTTCTTTCTCCAGGGAATCTTCCTGACCCAGGGATCAAACTCATGTCTTCTACATTGGCAGGCAAATTCTTTATCATTTGAGCATAAGTGTCAGGATATGTGACCTTTCTTTGAAAAAGTGTTCGGGTTTTTGTTTTTTGTCAAATATCCATTAGGTGCCAAAAGCAAGGACTTTCTCTGAGACAGATGTAGGTCTTCCCACCTTCTCTGTTTTCTGTGCTTTAAGAGCAGGATGCTTTTGTTTTTCTGAACTTAAGTCACACAGACTTGTTTCCCAGGCTTTATAGACAGGTCCCATCTAACGCCTTTAAATGTGGCATTGCATGAAAGGAAACAAAAATATTGGTACAGCTTGATTTAGTAAGATCACTTTTCAATGACCCTTTCAAACAGCTTCCTGCAAAGCTGCAAACAATACTTTGGCCGTTCCCTCCAGCTGGAGGTCACCCTCTCCCTGGAAGGGCCAGAGGGCAGGGTACCAGCTGACCCTAAACGAGACCCAACTACACCTGAAGAGCTGTCTGTGAGAGCCAGGTCTCCTGGGGGTTCAGGATGCCCAACTCATAGTTATCGCCTGTCCTACCCCACCTCAGCCCCCATCCTGTTTGCAAAATTGTCTAGGACAAAATGCCTGCCAGTCTCCATGCCTGCTGCTGCGTCTAGACATGTTTCCTAGAATTTCCATTGTGAAGTCCCACTCTTAGTCCAGTTTTCCTGCAGGTAGAGCAGATCATCTCTGTGGCCTCTTATGCTTTCCATGTGAGATGAAGCATGTACATTTCACCAACAAGCCTCAGACTAGAAAAATTGAACTTGGTGTTTGCACACGGTGGCGAAGCAGGGGCTTTTCCAACTGAACCCTGCTGCTGCTGCTGCTAAGTCGCTTCAGTTGTGTCCGACTCTGTGCGACCCCAGAGATGGCAGCCCACCAGGCTCCCCCATCTCTGGGATTCTCCAGGCAAGAACACTGGAGTGGGTTGCCATTTCCTTCTCCAGTGCATGAAAGTGAAAAGTGAAAGTGAAGTCGCTCAGTCGTGTCCGACTCCTCACTACTCCATGGACTGCAGCCCACCAGGATCCTCCGTCCATGGGATTTTCTAGGCAAGAGTACTGGAATGGGGTGCCATCGCTTAGTGGTCAGTAATGTTGGAATTAGAAGTTAGTAGCTTCCTGCATGGAACTCAGCTCAATGTTATGTGGCAGCTTGAATGGGAGGGGATTTGGGGGGAGAATGGATACATGTATATGTATGGCTAAGTCCCCGTCACTGTTCACTTGAAACTATCACAACATTGTTAATTGGCTGTACCCCAAATCAAAATTTTAAAAAAAATTTTTTTAAGTAGTTAGTAGCTTCCTGGAGATTTTCAGAAGGAAACAAGAGGTAAATGATTATCACATAGATTTGTATGAATAAACTAAGGATGCTGAGTGCTTGTATCTCTGATGGTGGTAGGTTATAAATATACACACATCCACATGTGAGTGTGTTTAGTCGCTCAGTCATGTCCAACTCTTTGTGACTGCATGGACTGTAGCCCTCCAGGCTCCTCTATCCATGGGGATTCTCCAGGCAAGAATACTGGAGTGGGTTTCCATGCCCTTCTCCAGGGGATCTTTCCAACCCAGGGATCAAACCCATGTTTCCCGCATTGCAGGCACATATATAAGCTCTAACTTTGTTATTATGCTCTTTTGGAGTGTTTTTCTCTGTGATTTAGACTCCCTGTTAATTTAGTTTGTGCAGCAGTTGAGAGCTTGTGCTGTGCCTAAATCGCACTATATGCCAAGGGAGATAAAATTATAAAAATACACTTGAATGGCACATATGGAATCCCAGAATGTCAGAGCTGAGGGAGACTGTTTAATCCACTGAGTCCAGCCCTGTCATCCATCACTTTGCAGACAGGACACAGAGGTGTTGAAGTGTCCGTCTTGCCTGGGCCCATAGCAGTTGTGTTGGTAGAATCAGGACCTGCCCCGGTGGACTCAGTTCTCGTCCAGTGCTCACTTCAGTGTGACCACTGCCTGTGTTCTCTGGTCTCATTTATCCTGGTCTTCAGCTTCAATGAACTGTATGGGGGCTTCTGTCTCTGCATATTCCAGGACTGGGAGCAGATCCAGACAGTTGGTCCCTGGTCCAGGTGATGAAGAATTTAAACCGAGGTCTTCTAATCCTTGGAGCAAAACAGACATGCACTTGTGCTGTTTGTCTCCACGGGCACTCCTTGGTCCAACATCGAAGACAGAGAACATGGGCTGGAGGTTGGAGGAGAAGGAAGTCGGAGGTTCAGGGTTCAGGATGCAGACACTCTCGGGGGAACATCTGAGCACAGAGGAACTCTCAGTGATGTGAGGGCTACAGAGAGTCGGGGCCACTGCAGAGGAAGGGCCATGAGGAACATGGAAGAGGACAGAGAACGTGCTGCAAACACACCCTCCGTAGGGTCAGTGTCAAAATGAATTGCTTCAAGAATCTTAACATAAAATGTGCCTTTTACAAAACAGTACTCTGTGTGGATTTTAAAATATCAGAGCAAGATTCTTAAGCAACCTGGATTTGTTTTTCTCCCGTGCCTAGTCCTTGCCATTGTTGTTGTTTAGTCACTAAATCATCTCCAACTCTTTTGCCACCCCCTGGACTGTAGCCCGCCAGGACCCTCTGTCCATGTGATTTCTCAGACAAGAATACTGGAGTGGGTTGCCGTTTCCTTCTCCAGGGGATCTTCCCGACCCAGGGATCAAACCCAAATCTCCTGTACTGCAAGAGGATTCTTTATGGCTAAACCACCAAGGAAGCCCATGCATGCATGCACACTCAGTCGCTTCAGTTGTGTCTGACTCTTTGCAACCCCAGGGACTGTAGTCTACCAGGCTTCTTTGACCATGGGATTTTTCAGGCAAGAATACTGGTGGGTTGCCATGCCCTCTAGGGGATCTTCCCAACCCAGGGATTGAACCTGTGTCTTGCATTGCAGGTGGATTCTTTTATCACTGAGCCACCAGGGAAGCCTAGAGAAGCCCATAGTCAGAGCTTCATTTGAATGCCATCTTGAATAATCAGTATTCATGTATCTGTTAGATTTTTTAAGTGGGTTGAGCCAATCAGTGCTTAATTATGGTCAAACTCTTTGTACTCATGTTCCTGGCTAAATCCCTTCCAACAGACAGCTTGCTACTTCCTTGAAGGGCTAATGAGCAGAAATGGGGGCCCCTGTGGAGCTCAGCCTCCCCCTGTTCACTGCTTGGAGTCTAGCTCAGGCCCGCAGGGGCCACTGCAACCAGCTGCTCACCAGCTCTACTTTGCAGACTGCACACTTGGGTCCTGACCCCATTTGGGAAAGGACTCTTGGCTGGAATCCCCTGCAGGCCCCTCAGCTGCCAGAAAATGGAGCATCTTGGTGAATTATGGGCCAGGCTTCACAGTTCATTGAACTCCTTATTTTCTTTATTCTTATTCTTTTAAATTTTCTCCTATTCTTTTAAAACCATCACAATATACCATGTATATTTAGGGGCTCCCACTATCTTTCTCATATTATGAAAAGCTTTTATTTGAAGTGAGCAAAAAGTAAAGTTCACAAATAGGACTTTTAAATTGCTTTTAGCTTTATTAGCTTTCAAAGATAATTAAAGTAAACAATGAGGGATCATTTTAAATGTACTATCACATTGGTGAAGGTTTTTAAACAATAATATGTAATACTGAAGTTGTGATAGCACCAGCCTCCCCGTTCATTGAGGAGGGTGGTGAGAAGGCATTGTCCTTTTGTAAGCTCTGGAGCAGAATATTTCATTGCCTTTGAGATATCCCTACGCTATGACCAAGGTAGGTTTCTGGGAGTGTATCTAGAGGAAATGATCCATAAAAATGTGGAAAAGCATTTGACAGAGTGCTTTATAATTATGAATCATTGCAGGCAGCTCACTGCTCAGCGGGAAGGGTGAGTTTAAACAGTCTATGGTAGGTCTGCCCATGGACTGGTGTGTGGTGGCCATTAAAACTGATAATCATTAAGCTTTGTATAAATTTGATATAATGTTTACAAAAAGGAGGATAAGCAGTTGTGCCTGCTCTAATTACAACTATGTAAAAGAACATGTATGCATTCTTTCAGCCAATTTTTATTAAGTATTTGTGTCAGGCTTTGTGCTGGGCTAGGAGACCCATACAGCTATTACCAAGACTACTATCTTTCCTATCTACCTGTGACTCATGTCAGTGTTGAGGAAAACATTAGCCGTTACACCCATTTCTCTACCTCAGAAATGCTGCAATACCTTCTCTCATTGCAAAATGGTAGCCTAGTAGGAAATGGGTCTCAGAGTGGATGGCTCACCCTTCCCAGGAAGGCATAGTGCTCAAGGTCTGCAGGGAGGGTCCTTCGCGTGGTAAGAAGCCAGTCAGATGTTAGATGAGACTGCATCCCATTGGCACAGAAACAGCATCCCTTGGGTTATCTTTCTGTGATTTATGGCTTGATCCCATATTGGTTATTCTAAGGAGATTATCTGGTTCATAGAATCCCCGTGACCCCATTCTTCACTCCTTTCTTTCTAGCATCATTTTCTTCCCTGGTAACGTGAGACATCTTTAGGGCTCCTGAAATCTGAAATGTGTTGCTATTGTCCTACTTTCCTCTTTGCTGCTGTCCTATTTCTCTTCTTTTATGTAGTCATAGTTATCTTTTTTTTCTTTTTTTGCTGCACCCTGCAGAATGTGGGATCTTAATCCCCTGACCAGGGATTGAACCTATGCTCCTTGCATTGGAAGTGCAGAGTCTTAACCACTGGGCCTCCAGGGAAGTTCCATACTCATAGTTATCCTGAATGTAAATTCCCACCTTACACAACCAGCCTCTATCCCCTTTCAGCTGTCCTTAACCCTTAGGAGCCTAGCCCCTATCCCAGTTAATCTAATAAATCATAGTTTACTCTTACCAACTTCTAACCCAAAGTATTTTTACTAAAAATGTTTTTTACTTTCTATTAAAAATTATTGTGAGATAATTTTATGTTGTACTTAAAAATTATATATGAAATTACCCATTTTTTGGCATATGTACCTATTTCTGTTTCTATCAGTTCCGTTGCTCAGTTGTGTCCGACTCTTTGTGACCCCATGGATTGCAGCACACCAGGCTTCCCTGTCCATCACCAACTTCCAGAGCTTGCTTGCACTCATGTCCATCAAGTCAGTGATGCCATCCAACCATCTTATCCTCTGTTGTCCCCCTCTCCTGCAATCTTTCCCAGCATCAGGGTCTTTTCTAATGAGTCAGTTCTGTTTTTATAATGCATAAATAATGATTTTGTGTTAAAAATATTTTTAAAAATTTTGCAGCCATTTAGATACAGTGCTGTGAATTAAGGAGTGGGAAAAGGAAGGAAATCATTCCTAGAGCTTGTCTTATCCAGGTGAGCTGCATGAACTGGGGAGCCTGAATCAACTGCTGTCTTTTACCTGCGATGGTTGTCCTTGGGGACACTCTCCTTGATGGTTCCATCTCCTTGTCTTCATACTAACATCTTCATTACTTCTTAGCCTCCTAATTGATTCTGGATTTATAGAGCAAAAGAAGAGAAATCATATAATAGCTATCTGGAATGCAAACTTAGGTGGGGGCCAAAACAAGGCCTATAACAAGAGCACAAGGATCATTTCATTCATGCTTGAAAGTCAAAGGGGCCTTGAAAAATCAACCTTCTCCATGCTTTGCTAAGAATCAGTTTATCATCAACTAAAGAGAATTTTGCTGGCCTCATCTGTGGTGTCACTTGCTTTCAGCCTGACAACGTGTTTTTGGTGTTTCTTCTCAGGAATGTCTGCCAGGAACAAATTCTCATAGTTTGTTTGTTTTTAGTCTGGGAGTGTATTTCATCTTCATTTTTGAAAGTTTTTTTTTTTCTGGATATAAAATTCTTCATTGTCAGCACTCTGAATATGTCATTCTGCTGCCTTCTGATCTTCATTGTTTCTGATGAAAATTTAGCTGCTAATCTTGTTAGAAACAGGTGGATTTTGAAAGCTGGCTATATTCCTGGGTACCATGTTTTAATGAAGGGGCTTCCCAGGTGGCACAAGTGGTAAAGAATCCACCTGCCAATTCAGGAGATGTAGGAGTCGTGGGTTCAATCTCTAGTCAGAAAGATCCCCTAGAGAAGGAAATGGCAACCTTCTTATTCTTGCTTGAAAAATCCCATGGACAGAGGAGCCTGGCAGGTTATAGTACATGGGGTTGCAGAGAATCAGACACGACTGAGCCCATACATGCCACATTTTATTTGGGATGGGGTTACAAGTGGCTCATACTTAGTGTTCCAAAGCTCATTCAACTTTAGTGACACAATTTCATTTGTTTGAGGAGACTTCTAAGGCATTATCTACATAAAGTCTAGCAAAAACATTTCATTTGGTTTTGGCAAAGACAGAAATGAAAGTACAGCACATTATGATATTCTAGTAAGACCAGAGACTTCGTAGTAAGAAATATTTGAACTTGATTCTCAAATTATAGGTTATAAAATTAATTGAGTAAGTTATAGCCATCGTTTGTTTCACTATATGTATATGGATGGATGGATGGATGAGTGGGTAGATGGATGAATAAATGGATAGATAGAAGGATATGGATAGATAGATACAGGTATACATACATAGTTGGCAGTAAGACAGCATTATATTGGATTGCTATATAAAATTTTATTTATTGCTATGAGTCATGGTCAGAAATGCTTGAAAATTGATATTCTAGATCATTTTTTTGGCTTGAAAGAAGGGAAGACAGCCTGCTCTAGGATTTTTTTTCCAGCAATGGAAAGGCTCTGCTTACCGTCGGGTATATCCTAAGCACTTTTCCCTCCTGCCTCATTAGCGTCTTAACTCTTTTTTGCTTTTCAACAGTAAGAAAATATGCCCAACTCATTGCATGTAGCCGTTATCTTATACAAACACTCACATAGCCATGATGACAGGAGTTATATGCAATTTCCTATTTTATTTGGCCCACCCTCAAATGCTTCTGTTATCAGGAAATGCTAACCATGAGTTGGTACTGAGAGAACTTTCAATTCACTGTTTTAGAGAATTCTGAGATGTTTTGTGAATGATTCATTCATTCATTTCTTGAGAGCATGACTTTGATTCAGTAATGTGTAAGCCAGTTGGGAATTTTAAATGAAACAGAAGGGCAGGCAAGTGAAACTCTTTGGCTCAGTTGCTAAAAAGATTTATGCTGAATGTTCTCAGTAGGTAAAATCATCCTGATTGAGTTGGTCATTAAGGCCAGCTTTGCCAGAATTAATTCAGTGGAGAGATCTATCAAATTGTTAACTACCCACTTAGAATGAGTGCTTCCTACAGTTGATAAAATATTTTTTGTGAACCTTTGGGAGACATTGAAATGGTGAATTTGGACCTTAACCAGACTCCAAACTTCTGGGAAAGCATCCAGCCCACCTTTAGAGATGTTGATCTATCTTTGTAGAAATTCAGAACAACATACAGATATCCCTTATGAGAATAATCCAAGACCCCTTACTAGATTCTAGACTCATTTCCTCACCACACTCAGTGTTGCCACCCCATTTCTTCTCTTGCCCTGGGTCTGTCCCCACTAACCTTAATGTAGGCTTATTTTCATATGCAGAATTAATTAGTTTGGAAGAAGACAGCCAGAGGAAACAAAGCAGCACCCCATGTATGAGTTACTCTAAAAGTACAAGTGATCAGTCACCAGATTTCAGTGGTCTGTAGAAACACTATGGGGTCACAGAGCATCTTCCTGACACGTCCAGCTCCAGGGATCCAGAGGGACCAGAAGTACTCAGGACTAAAACAAAGTCCCCACCATTTATAAGCTGAAGGGCCGAACCTGGAAGGGAAGGTAACAATTTCTGGGGTTTTGCCTGAATTCCCAAATTTGCACCAGCTCTGAGGTTGAGTGGGGCTGGAGGTGCTAGAGCCTTCCCTCCTGCTTTTTTTATTATGAAATCATGAGACAGGAGTTTTACATTACTGCTCATCTTCTCTATCAGATGTACTTTGTCTCACTCCCTCTCTCCATCTGGCTGAAACCTCTAGTTAGAAAATAAATTGCTGTGTATTGATTGTTCATTTTCTTCCTAATCACCCAGACATCCTTGTTATACACTTAGCTTGCTTTGGCTGTATTTGTGAACAAGAGAGGAAGAAGTAACACTTATTTTTAGCCTTCATGTTAAGATGTGGCAGGGACATTTTTAAATGTCGTTTTGGTGCTTAATTTAGTAACAGCACTTAATAACCTTTTATTTATGAAGAGAAAAGTATATGTGTGTGTGCACTTACACATGTGCTGTATTGATAAAGTTCAAGCCAATTTTAATTGATATTTATAGTATGACTTTCTAGAAAAGTGAAATTTCTAAAAAATGTGAATGCGGAGAGAAAAGTTAAAACATATGCAATTACTACTTGGTCTCTAATTTTTGTCTCAGTGCTTCAATTGTATGGTTACCAGAGTAACCCTCCTGAAATGCAAGTTTGACCCTTTTACTGCCCTGCCTGTAGTTGCTTCATCTGGAAGCCGAGTAGCTTCCAAATCCATTCACGGATGTAGACTTGGATCCTGGCTCAGCCGTTTGCCCTATGGGTGATCTTAACCCCTCTAGCTCTATATTCCTCCTTTCTTGAGCAAGGATACTCCTCCCTCGCAGAGCCATGGTATGGTGGCATCCCATGATGTATGTGAAGAGCCAGCAGTGGTGCTTGGCATGCGGCAAGTGTGCCAGTAAAGGCATCCATCGTTGTGCCTTCAGGGCACGGTCCTGGTGTCCACGTGGCCCCCACCAGGGCGCAGCTTGATCTCTGTGACACTCCCCTGTGTCCTGTTAGCTTTCACTCCACCCACTTCCAGTAATTTAAAGGGAGCCTGGACTGCAAGGAGATCCAACCAGTCCCTTCTGAAGGAGATCAGTCCTGGGTGTTCATTGGAAGGACTGATGCTAAAGCTGAAACTCCAGTACTTTGGCCACCTCATGCGAAGAGTTGACTCATTGGAAAAGACTCTGATGCTGGGAGGGATTGGGGGCAGGAGGAGAAGGGGACGACAGAGGATGAGATGGGCTGGATGGCATCACCGACTCGATGGACGTGAGTCTGGGTAAACTCCGGGAGTTGGTGATGGACAGGGAGGCCTGGTGTGCTGCATTTCATGGGGTCGCAAAGAGTCGGACATGACTGAGCAACTGAACTGAAAAGCCTGTGAAAGTAACATCAGGCAGTTTGGCTAATTTTAATTTCCTTTGGCCAAAGACATGATGAGAAAGGAGGTTAACTGAAAGATAGTTTGTGGGTCTGTCTCTCCATTCCCCCTGTTAGCACAGAAAATTGAGAATCAAGGAGTCTCAGAACATTCTCCAAGATGAAACGCTGTTTCGTGAACTTCCGCCTATAGTTCTTGCTGCCATAAAGTGTCTGGGATTGAAAAATTGTAGGTCTTTCTATCCCTGGCTTGCCACACAGAAAAGATGAATCAAATCTATGTGGTTTGCCCTGAAATAAAATAGGAAATATGCAGGCTTTAGAGACTAGAATTTGGCATAATGCAAATCAAAATAAAATAAGTCATGAATCTATAATACTTTCACCCACAGCTTTGAAGTCTTTATGATTATTGCTCTTGAGGATGGGAGGCTGCATAAACACCATTTAGAATATAGCTGGAGGCTGGCATTTTATAAGAAAAATGGCCACCAGAGCAGTCTCCCTGAGGGTCCATAAGTACTAATTCTGTTTAATGTGACAGTTCCTAAATAACTCTGCATTCTTCACAGAAACACATATAGGAAGTGCTGGAGCCTTGCCGTAGAGTGAGTCTAAGAGAGATCTAGTCTTTAGTGTTTATGGATTGAGAAAATGTATCCTTGGGGTTTTAAAAAATATGTAGGTGTTCGTGTGGGAGGTTAGGGATGGGGTACTGATGTAAGGCGCCAGCTTTGTTCTGCTCCTCCATGCTTTTCTGCGGATTTAAATACCTACGCAGTCGTTTCCCACCCTTTTATGTCGCCTTTCTCCCCCTCTGCCCCTACCCTTTCTCTTGCTGATGAATACAAATGCTGTCAGTAATCAGTTGTGCTGTGGGATGGTTTGTTGGTGCTTAGAGACCGTCCTTCCTCCATCTATACCCATCTTATTCTTTGAGCCTGTTCACTTGAAAATGTCAAAGAGGAAAGAAGACTCGAGAAGAGAAAGAACTGTGGTTGGCTAAGTCACCATGGTTTGTCTTAGGAAGTGTTAACATCTGCTTGATGAAGATGCCTTTTTGCTTTACAAGTAAAATGTTGTAATATATATGGTTGACGTTTCCTGTTGAATTTTTGGTTCAGTGTGTCAGTAGGAAGTACCAACTGAAACTCTATACCATCCACCTTCATTGTTGGTGTGTTTCTCCAGCCATGTAAAAACATTAGGATCTGTGGAATGGCATATTTAGTGCAAGCCATGGCATGACCATCCCAGGGTTTCTGCTGTGACGTGGGGTACATAACTCTGCCTGCAGTTCTCTTGCACACTTCTAAAATAGCTGCAAAAATCCTCCAAAACTCTATTTTCAGAACTGCTTCCACTTAGAATAATTAGTTTCAATCATTACTCACAGGTGTGGTGTCTAATTTGGGACAGAGGACTTATTTTATTTGCCCTAAAACTGTCTTTTTTTTTTTTTAAGCTTCAGTGAGGCTTCTATAGTCCAAAAATTACCAGGCTGTGCAGGTCTCTCCCACGTGCATTATAACCACGTGGAGAGAAGGCTGGGGTAACCCTGTCTAGAGGCAACCTCCCCAGTGCAGTGTTCCTGCTCCCCACCTGATCCAGGGACAGCCCGATGTCACAGCTGTACCTAGACTGCTGCTGCTGCTGCTGCTGCTGCTGCTGCTGCTGCTAAGTCGCTTCAGTTGTGTCCGACTCTGTGCGACCCCATAGACGGCAGCCCACCAGGCTCCCCCGTCCCTGGGATTCTCCAGGCAAGAACACTGGAGTGGGTTGCCATTTCCTTCTCCAATGCAGGAAAGTGAAAAGTGAAAGTGAAGTCGCTCAGTCACGTCCAACCCTCAGCGACCGCATGGACTGCAGCCTTCCAGGCTCCTCCGTCCATGGGATTTTCCAGGCAAGGGTACCGGAGTAGGGTGCCATTGCCTTCTCCGGTACCTAGACTAGCACATGGCATTTATTGAATGAGAGAATGGTTCCTCTGCTTTATCTTAAACATCTAGTCCTTTGCCCAAGTGACTTTTTAAATTATTGACATAAACTATAAAATTAATCGAGTCCACTTGAAAGTGAACAATTCACTGGCATTTAGTAGCTTCACAACTCTGTGCGGCTGCCACCTCGGTGTAGTTCCAAGACATTTTCATCATCCAGAAAAAAAAGACTGGTACCTATTGAGAGGTCAGTCCACCTCCCTCCCTCCCTGGGCACTTGGTGACCACCAGTCTGCTTTGTGTCTCTATAAGTTTGCCTGTTCTGGACATTTCATACAATATTTGGCCTTTTGAATCTGTTTACTTTCCCTCGTATGTTTTCGAGGTTCATTCACGAGGTAGCAGGTATCATTTAAGGGGTCCTACTGCTGCTATTGCTAAGTCACATAATCATGTCTGACTCTCTGCGACCCCATAGATGGCAGCCCACCAGGCTTCCCCATCCCTAGGATTCTCCAGGCAAGAACACTGGAGTGGGTTGCCATTTCCTTCTCCAATGCAGGAAAGTAAAAAGCGAAAGGGAAGTTTGCTCAGTCGTGTCCGGCTCTTAGCGACCCCATGGACTGCAGCCCACCAGGCTCCTCCATCCATGGGGTTTTCCAGGCAAGAGTACTGGAGTGGGTGCCATCGCCTTCTCCGACTTAAGGGGTAGTTCAGTACTATTTCAACATATGGAAATAGCACACTTGTTTATCTGTTCTTCAAGTGGTGGGCACTTGAGTCCTTTCTGTCTTTTAGCTCTGTGAGTAGTGCTGCAGTGAAATTCACATACCAGTTCGTTTTCACTCTTTTGATCCTAGTTGTGCTACCTTCTAGTCGTCTCTCTGATTTGTCCACTGCTCTCCCATTAGCTGGGCTTCTCTGGTAGCTCCACTCCAGTATTCTGGCCTGGAGAATTCCATGGACAGAGGAGCCTGGCAGGCTACAGTCCTATGGGGTCGCAAAGAGTCAGATACGACTGAGCCCCCTTTCACTTTACTTTTCTCCTGTTGTCAGGCCACCTTCATCTCTTGCTGCACTACTTACCTGGTCTGGCCCTTCTCCAGCCTGACTCTACACTGCAGCCCTATGTCCTTGTCAAATGCAGATCTGTTCTTCATGCCCTTCGCTGAGTTTAGGATTGCTAGGAAGGTAGGGAGGAAACTCCTTTCAGGCCCGCAGGGTCCTGCCATGGCCAGGTGTCTAATGATTCCTTTAGGCTTATCTCGACTCTTCTGCCCCTCCCCATCTGGGCTGCAGACACACTGATCTTTCTGTCCTATAAACTCTCCCTGCTCTGCCAACCACAGGCCCTTGGCACGTGCGATCCCTGTTGCCTGGAATGCTTACCTCTCCTCTTTGCCTAATTAATGCCTTCTCATCTTGGAATTCCCAGCACAAGCCTCACTTCTTCAGAGAAGCCTTCCCTGACTCAGTCAAACTCACCTCTACCCCCACTGCTAGCATCATGGAGGCCCACAGGCTCCTAACCATTTCTTTGCAGCACAAGTTCTAGCTGCATTTTTACATTTGGATGATTATTGATTCATAACTGCCTACAGAGACGGAAGGCAACTGTACATGCAGAACCTGGGTTCTGGAGCCAGACTACCTAGGTTCAAATGCTGGCTCTGTCCCTATTGGCGGTGTGATCTTGGGCAAGCTGGTTAACCTCTCTGTGCCTGTGTTTTCTCATCCATTAAACAGGGCCATAATAATACCTACCTTAGAAGGCTGTTGCAAGAATGAAATAAATTCATATGTGTTACATACATGGCCCCGAAATAATCTCAATAGAAGTATAATTAGTATAACTTTTAAAAATAATTTTAAAAAATTTTAATTAAAAAAATAAATAGCTGTACCTACACTGCTATCCCCACACCCCTCATCTCCAGACTGTAAGCTCTGAGGGGCAGGGAACCACAACTCCTTTGCTCCCATTAAAGCTCCAGAGCCCACCTCAAGGTACCCATGTACTTAGTGCTAGTTACATTTTTACTGAACGATTGGATGAATCCATTCTCTTCTTCACCAGAGATGAATATTAACACTATGGTGTCCCATCTCTCCTTCTGTATCTGAGTTTGGGTAGCTCTAGCTTCTGGTGTGCAGTGTGGTGGCGCTTGGCCACAACCCCTCCTCCTGCCCACGTCCCCATCTGGTGTGTTTGGGGAATGGGGCTGCCAGGTGTGGAGAGTCAAGGGTGAGGATCCCCTGTCTGTGGCCCTGTACGGAGGGAGGGCCCAATCTGTATGACCACCGCAGGAACAGACGGGACTTGCCGTGTGCCAAGCCCTGTGCACCCCGTTTTAGAAATATCTGACTCATGAGGCCCGAGTGATTTTTTGTTATAGACGAGGAAACTGAGGCCTGAGCAAGGGGGCCATTTGCCCAAAGTCAAAACTCTTGGTAAGTGGCAGAGCCAAAGTTTAGGTCCTGCCAGCCTTTCTCCAGAGTCTGTGTTCTTCAGATTCTCACCCTTAACTAATGAACGTGACCCACTTAAACACTGAGAATGTGGGAAGGACTCCTCCACTGAAGGAGTTGCGGGTGCTGTCCTGAGTCTGGACAGTTTTGTTAAAGGCCCCACAGTGAACAGTGGACATTCCCACTGAATTCTGGCTTGTGATCTGCTGGCCCTTTGTACCTGAGGGTCCTGACAGGTTGATGTCAGGACAAATTCTCTAAAGAGACATTAAAACAAAGCTTGAGGGAAAAAATAAAAGTGAGACTGGTTTATCTGCAGATGAAAGAAACTACTTAGGAAAACTCCCACCTCTTCTGTCAGTCAGAGATGTAAGAAACAGTCTATTGCCTCCTTTCTGACCGCACAGTTCAGGGGCTTAATGTCTGTGGTCCTTCTCTCCCTAGGCCCCTGAGCTGCTATCTGTTTATCACAAGTATGTACATGAAAAAAAAAAAAAAGCCTCCTGATTTACTTTCAAAAACAAAGACATTATGATTTTAAACTAACTTACTTGGGATCTTTTTTAGACATGTGGATATAAGTAATGTGAGCACGTAGGGTAGAATGGGGAGCTTCCCTGGTAGCTCAGCTGGTAAAGAATCCACCTGCAATGGAGGAGACCCTGGTTCGATTCTGGGTTGGGAAGTTCCCCTGGAGAAGGGATCGGCTACCCACTCCAGTATTCTTGGGCTTTCCTGGTGGCTCAGATGGTAAAGAATCTGCCTGCAATGCGGAGACCTGGGTTCAATCCCTGGAGGAGGGCATGGTTACCCACTCTAGTATTCTTGCCTGGAAAATCCCCCTGGCGGGCTACAGTCCATGGGGTTGCAAAGAGTCAGACACTACTGAGTGATTTAAGTACAGCACAGGGTAGAATGGTGAGGTTTTATTGCTACCATAGTAGGTGATTTCAGGATGTTTATAATGAAATGAAACGAGCCCCTAAATAGCAGAAATTCCTCCCAGCCCGTGAAACATCCACCACTAGGGGGTTAGCATGCTGTGTCCATATGAGAGTGTGTTAGATGGTGCGTGAAGAGAGTTTGGAAGAGTGTGTAATACTGTGGCACCATTAGAACAAAACCGTGTGTGTCTTTATGAATAATCAGCTATGAAAGTGAAAGTGAAGTCATTCAATTGTGTCTGACTCTTTGTAGCCCAACAGGCTCCTCCATCCATGGGATTCTCCAGGCAAGAATACTGGAGTGGGGTGCCATTTCCTTCTCCAGGGGATCTTCCCCACCCAGGGATCAAACTCAGATCTCCCGCATTGCAGGCAGATGCTTAAATGCATAGGAAACATCCTAGAAGGGAATCCACCAAAAGTGTTAGCAGTGGTTGTCTTTGTACAGTGATATTCTGCTTAAATTTTTCTTTGTTTCTCTAATTTACAAACTGTCCTATAATGAGCTTGTGTTTGCTGATACCAGAGCATAAGCCTCCATTTAAAGAGAAGGAAGGGAAAAAGCCACAGAATTACTAGTACAATCTTAACTCCCATCTCAGATTAAGAGTCTTAGCATCCAAAGAGCTTTAGAGAAGAAAAGAACCTTTGGAAGCGTCCCTGAAGGGTGGAAACAAGGGGTGATGAGGTGATGACAAGCACGGAGGCAGCAACATAGGAGTATAAAATCCCCATAGGAGGGCCCCAGGCCCCAGGCCCTGTGCCTCTCACTCCCCATCCTAACCTGCCTCTCCAGGAATCTTCAGTTTTCTCTTAGTCTCCATTTTATAATTTCCCTTGCCAAAAAAAAAAAAAAAAAATCTAACTGCCTTGCAAAGTACCCTCCCTCCCCCTGTGCTTATTTTTAACCATCTTGTCCAGGAAACGTATGCTGAGGAGCTCCTGGGAGCATGGAGGAGAGGCTACCAGAACCGGCAGCCACTCTGTGACAGGAGTGCATGTGGGTATCCCTCCCCTTGACTCTGAAGAAGCAGCTGGTGATGAACTGGTTATGGAGGCAGAGGGAATGCGTCCCTGTTTGCTTTGTGTCTTCCTCAGCATGATAGGAGTGTTTAAACAAGGATGAACAGTCCTCCAGAATCCTTTCGGGTCTCTAGGAAGAGCATGTTCATGGAGCTGACCGAGTAGGGGCTCGCGGGCCAAGTGATGCAAGGGCGGTAAGCCCACTGCTTCTCTGGATGGATGGAGAAGGACGGGCCTGAGCCTTTAGGGCAGGGGCTGCCCCACGAAGCTCTGAACGCTTGGCTGTGTGTCCCGCTGGTCCCTGGCTCCTACCGGGAGGAAGGCTGTAGTTCTGATGTGTTGACCTCCCTGGGAGGGCAGTGTCCCCAGGTAACCTGGAGCATCGGTGAGGAAGTGGACAGTAGCGGTGTGGTGGTGGTGGGGCTTTTAGTTCCAGAGGATCCCAAATTTGGAACACACGTGGTGCAGTACACACACATCATCTCACAGGGCAGTTGGTCTAATTCGTGTTTTCTGAGACTTCGCTCCTAAGTGAAGTGCAATTGAGCCTTCGAGTTGGCTACGCAGGACTTTATCCCACTCGCCGGCATGGGTGACCTTGCTGTGGTCCCTCTCTAAGCCCTGCTTTCCTCACGTGTCAGATGAGAGCATTATTAACTTCCTCGCAGGATTGTCATTGGGATCAGATGTGATAATGTGTGAACAGTGCCTAATCGCTGCGCTTAATAAATGCTGGTCCTCATCTCTTGCCCGCCCTTCCTCAGCCTCTGGCTCTCTTTTTCACAGGAGTCAGAGCTAACTGGTCGGGAATTACTGGCCACCTATGTTTTCTTACAATTGATGGATATGTCCAAACTTAAACCTATTAGAATGACTGCCTAGGAAATGTAAGCTCTTAGTTAGGCAGTTTAGCAAGGGGTCTCCAGGTGGGACTCAGGGCACATTAAGGAGGGCTGATGCTCTTTTTCAAAAGAGTGGAATCTGTTCTCCATGTTTGGGAGAAAGCCTTTGGAAAGTTAACCTGATGTGCTGTCAGAGCAGTCTGCTCCTTTATGGAGTTCATGGGGCGATTACCACAGAGAAAGAGGGAGAAAGGAGTTTTAATGTTTCTGAGAACGCTGTGTTTTCTCTTTTAGTCTTACACTTCTCTTCCCACACCTTCCTCTTTGCCTCTTCTCCTAGCGTTCTAGAACCATGCAGTGTTAGAACTTGAAGTGCCCTTCCAAAGCTACAAGGAAACGAGCCCATTTCTTTCTTTCCATTTTCGAACATGGTTGTCGTTCAGTGAGCCCCCAGGGGCAGAGGAATGGCCGCGCTCTCTCCCTCCACAGACACCTGGGCCCTTGGGACAGGCTCCCGGATACACCCAGTGTGGCAGCAGTGTTGGGTGAGGGGCTCCGAGCAATCCTGGGGGCCCCAGAGTCATGGCTCTCTGGTATACCTCGCACCTGTCTCCCCTCTGGCGTACATGCCTGAGTGTGCGTTTGAGCAAAGGTGACTGCACCTCGTCACGGCTCTGTGGGAATGATCTCTTTCTCTTCCATAGAGACTGGGAAAGGAGGGAGTGACAGACTCTTTGCCCTGGCTCTGTGTCCATGTTACATTTTGCGTGTGTGCCCTGCTCTGAGGAGAGGAGGCCAGGACCTTTAAAATGGTTAAGGCACTTAGCACTTATTAGGACAGAGCAATAAATGAGTGCATTGCCGCCCCATAGGCAGTATGGCCTTACAAAGTATCAACATCTGAAAGTCTAAATATGCCCAGAAAACTTTGTAATTGGCTTATTGTTAGAAGGCCAAGCATGATTAATCCTTCCCAGGTGGTGCTAGTGGTAAAGAACATGCCTGCCAATGCAGGAGACAGACACAGGTTTGATCCCTGGGTCTGGAAGATCCCCTGGAGGAGGAAATGGCAACCCACTCCAGTATTCTTGCCTGGAAAATCCCATGGACAGAGGAGCCTGGTGGGCTACAGTCCATGGGGTCGCAAAGAGTCGGACATGATTAAAGCAACTTAACATGCATGCGGACGTTATTCAGCTTTTGCATGGCTTGGTGTTCTTTGAGAGTATATTGACATTTTAAGGACCCTAACCATTCCATGGTTTCACTCTCCACGTGATCACTGACAGATACCCAGAGATCTGCTGGCTTCTAATGTTGCCCATAACATACATGTGCTTGATGATCCTGGCAAAGCTAAGCCCTTGCTTACTATTAACATTTCAAAAAAAAAGTGTTGTCTGTGTCCTTTGTTCTGTTTCCGGTAGTACTCACATGAAAGAAAGTTGAGTCTCTTGACCTCACCTGACTTAAGACAGGGCTGCTAGGACTTCCCTGGTGGTCCAGTGGTTAAGACCCCATGCTTCCAACGTAAGGGGGCACAGTTCAGTCCCTGTTTGGGGAACTAGGATCCCACATGCCAAGTGGTGCAACCAAAAACCTTTTTTTGTCATTAAAAACCAAATAAGACAGGGCTGCTTTCATCTATGATGGCCATTCATCCCCTTAAGGCAACAGTGCCTCTCCGTCCACACAGTGTGGTGGGCTGCTTTCATCTATGATGGCCATTCATCCCCTTAAGGCAACAGTGCCTCTCCGTCCACACAGTGTGTTGGGCTGCTTTCATCTATGATGGCCATTCATCCTCTTAAGGCAACAGTGCCTCTCCGTCCACACAGTGTGTTGTTTGCACGAGCTGCTGCTGAGTGCACAGAGGGAACGGTGGGTAACAAGTGGAAAGCTAGCGGTCAAAGAGACGTCACCTTGAGAATCAGAAGAGCAACCAAAATAGCCAACTCAGTGAAACAGCTTCATCTGGAACTTTGGCCCTGTGGATTCCAAATGAAAACATACCCCTATAGCCCATCCAGGAAGCAGAAGGGCAGCCATCTGGAGTTTGCTTTGAAACCTGTCTGTCCTCCTGACATTCTGTCTCCAGCTGTATGGTCAGCACGAGCAGTGCATCTTTGTAACTGGCTCCCAGAGCCCCGGGTTTCATTTCACCTTAACTGGACGGGGAAGATGAAGGGACCGCGGAGCTTGGTGGTGGCTGCACAAGGCACTTGGTGAGGTTGGACCCCTTCCCATTGTTATTTACTGGTCAGGACCAGATGAACCAAGGAGCATTCATTTCAGAAAGGGAGAAGGGTAGAAGGGATGAACGAAGTCCAAAAGTCCACCAACCAAGAAAGAGTTTGGTGTTAAGCCTTGGAACCTCTTGTCTCTGCAGAGGTGAACAGTCAGCTGGTCCAGACAGACCTGATGTGTGCAGCACATCCTAAGTACAGCCAAAGGAGTCCTGTCTTTTAGGACTTTACGTTTCTGACTGCCAGCAACTTGGGCATCTTGTAGATTGGAGTTTAAAGGTTTGACTTAGGCTCCTGTTGACAAGCCGAAGCAGAGAGAGGGGTGAATTTGGCCTTGACAATCAAGTTCTGCATCTGAGTAGCCAACTGTGGGGCACATACTAAAGACTGATATTATCCCCTAATTGGTCTGAAGCTCAAGAAACAAGTCCAGCCCATTTGGGGGGTTCTGGGACAGAAAAACCTAAGGTGGGATCCCCAGGAGACATGCCTTTACTCATTCATTCAACAAATGTCCGTTGCACGCCTATGTATACATGGTGGCCGGGCTCCCTCCTTGCCTTTATCTCACAGAGTGTTCTGCAAAGGACCTCAGTCAGATGCTTACACGGGGCAGAGTGGGAGAGCTGAAATAGTATTTATTTGTTTTGAACAATACAAGTTGTCTTTCCTGACCACAGGTATTAAAAATGCAAAGACCAGGTTCGAAAGCAATAATTATCTTTTTTCCTCTGAACTTCTCAAGCTTTAGTTTAAAATTGGGGAACTTGAGAGTGCACAGCTTGGCCCTAACCTCAGATTCCGACTCAGTCAGGGTGGGATGGGCAAACCTGTGGTCTAAAATGAGAGCTGGTGTAATTCTGCTGAATACAGGTGATGGGTTAGCCCCTGGGACTTTAGAAACACAGGTGGTGGGCAAGGGCCCTGTGGTGAGATTGTGCAGATCTGTGCAGTTACCTGGGAGGCTTTTTTCCAATCATACCCACCTTGCCCCTTCCATTTCTACCCATTCTGCCCTTGGGAACCACTTTTGCTTAAAGTATATTTTCTTCCTTCTGGTGTGTGGGCAAAGCAGAAAATTTGAGAACCAGCTGTTCTTTTTTTTTTTTTTTTTAAATCAACTTCGGGCAGAGTTCAGGTTGAGGGCTCTCAGAGGGTTCTTTTCCCTTTGAAGTGTTCAGGAGAAAGAATCTAAGGATCGGTAAAGGCTGGCTGGCCGCACCCCTTGCATCATGTCCAGCCCCACGTGGTCCACCTGTTCTGACCAGGAGGCGGTGCGTTAGGAGACAGACCTCAGTTCACACCTCCCTCTAAACCCTGTCAGCTGTGGAATCTCGCATTCAACTCGCTTATGTCTGGGCCTAACATTTCTGGGCTGCACCTTCCTCCTGAATAACTGGTAGTGTGATCTGTTGGTGGGATAATAGGATTGATGTGGACCAAACAAGGGGGCTGTTGGAGTAGGCTTCTCAAAGCTTGCTGAACTCGCACCCTGGGATCCTGTGACAGCGCAGATTCCAGGGCACTGGTGTTGGGGGGCCTGAGAGCTTGCATTTCTAACAGACTCCCAGGTGAGCTTGATGCTACTGGTCCATGGACCACACCCTGAGCAGCAAGGATTTAAAGGTGCTCTCCTCCTTAGATTTGCTGTGAACTGTTAGTGCAAGCGGTCAGCTAAGTTATCAAGCTGGCAGATTTTTTCTTGCTCTTTTTTTAAATTTCATTTGTACTTGTGGCAATTCTTTTTTAAGTTCTAGAAATAGAAGAAAATACCTACCTGTTACCCAATGCTGATCATGAAAATTGAGGCATAGAGTGCTTTCAGCCAAAAACACTCTTCTCCTTGGTCCCTTATTTTATTGTGTATGTGTGTTCAGTTGATCAGTCATGTCCAACTCTTTGCAGCCCCATGGACTTTAGCCTGCCAGGCTCCTCTGTTCATGGAATTTTTCAGTCAAGAATACTGAAGTGGGCTGCCATTTCTTCCTGCAGGGGATCTTCCCAACCCAGGGATCGAACCTAGGTCTCCTGCATCTCCTGCCTTGCAGGCAGATTTCTTTACCTCTGAGCCACCAGGGAAGCCCCACTTATATTTTTAATTGTCCCCAGTAACATAAGAAATACTTATGTACTAATAAGTAGAAGGATCATCTACTCTGAGGGCTGAGAGAAACATCAAGGGCAAGGCTTCAGATATACAAAATACAGGTGACCCATAAGTTTCAGAAATCATGGTTCCTTATCTTCCAGAGTTTACCTGTGAGGGAAAGACTTTTAAATATAAAACAAAGAAAAGGAAAATATATTTCCTTCATTCCATAACACCAGCTTTTTAAACTTGAATCAGAGTCACCTGGAAGGGATGTTAAAATGCAGCTTGCCAGGTCTGACTCAGACACTAATTTTGATAGCATTTTAAGTTCCCAGATGATACTGATGCTCACACTTGAACCAGCACAAAGCTTTGTCCCCAGAGCCCATCTTTGAGAGAGGTGTGCGTGAAAAACAGTGTCTCTCCTGACCTGTGAGGGTCAGGAGAGATGAGCTTTCTGGCTGTCTGTAGATTGCTCTTCCCAGCACAGCATGGCCTTAGAGGCTGGAACTTTCCAGTAGAGCTGGTTGGCTAATCACCTCAGGGACTTTTTAAGAGCTAGAGGTTCCTGGGGTGCATCCTCAGAGATGCAGGCAAGCAGCCAGGTTCAGGCCTGCCTATGTGGAGAGCAGTGAGGCACCAGATGGACACTGGAGAGCTGTTCTCCTTTTTAATGACTCTTGGATTCAGCTCTAATGATCACTCAGCAAGTGAATGATTCCCCAGCAGGAAATTGGACCCTCTGGAAGTACATTTCCTCGCTGGATTCCTAAAGTTAGAGTCGATAAATTCTGCATGCATTTTCCAGAGTGCTTCATTTCCTACCCAAGGGTGGCTACCAGCCAGGACCATCTGGCTATGGGGATTCATGCAGGGTGAAGTCCCCCTATTGGGGATAACACCATCCGTGGCAGTGTTGAAAGGGGAACGGATAAAAGTCACTGAGGACTAGATCCCAGAGAGAACCCTTCCCAGGCAAACTCAAAGTCAGATTAAGATCAAAGCAGTTACTTAAATAGCCTCAAGAAGAAATTCCTCCTTTTGTCTCTCATACCTGGATTTGAGGATGGTGATTGTCTCTGAAGTTTCCTGGCTCACCAGCTGATGGTTATAGAGTACCACTGGGCACCATGCTCTGCCAGGTGGGCTTTCTAAGGGCAACTTGGGGACGGTCCCTGCTCTTGTGGCGTCCACCACTGGGAAGAGGCAGACGCGTAAACATGTAACTAAAAGCAGCACGATTCCTAGAACCTTGTGCATCTAGAGTAGCCCTCCCGGGGGCTCCATCCTCGCCCGGTTTTGTTTCCTCCATAGTGCTTGTCACTAGAGAAATGATTCATCTTCTCTCTTAGAGCTCGAGCAACGGGAGAGCAAAGACCAGGCCGTCAGACCCTGGCCTCTCTCAGCTGCTGGACGTGAACTGCCCAGGAAGGGTATGAGAGCCGCTCTGTGCAGCCAAGGCATTCCTGGAGGAGGCTGCCAGCAGACCACTCGCTGTCTGCCCACAACACGTGTATCTGAGGCAGATGCTTAGGGAGGAGTGGCAAATGCAGTGGTTCTCAGATCTTAGCTGGCATCCAAATCACCAAAGGGCTTGTTAAAACACATTTACTGGGCCTCACCCTAGAGTTTCTGATCTAGTAGGTCTAGGGTGGGGCCAGAGAGTTTCCTACAAGTTCCCAGGTGATGCTGATATTCCTGGGTCCTGGACCACACTTTGAGAACCACAGGGATGGTGTGTCAGCATAGCCATCACAGCTTACCCAGTGGACAGATGGGAGGGGATTGAATGACAGAGAGGCAGAGAGACCTCTAACAAGCTATGCCAGTGAGCCAGGGGGTAGAATATGGAGCTCTGAAATGGACCATAACAGTGGGATTGGAGAACAGAAAGAGGGTGCTTCTGACAGACGTGATGCTGCATGTGGCCTGTGGAGCACTAGCCTGTGGGAGGAGAGGGCAGAGTCAGAGTGGCTGGAAAGATGCTCATGCCAGGAAATGAAATGCACGTCGGGGAGGGGAATGGTATGTTCCTTTGGGACCTGCTGGGTTTGTACTTCTGTGGAAATCTTCTGATGGA
This sequence comes from Bison bison bison, assembly GCF_000754665.1. Lineage (NCBI taxonomy): Eukaryota > Metazoa > Chordata > Mammalia > Artiodactyla > Bovidae > Bison > Bison bison. Next base: position 2,668,684 of record NW_011495076.1, read on the forward strand.
AATGTTAAAAAGGAAGTCAAAATACAATTCAAAACTCAAGAGAGAAATCTGAGATGCTGGTACAAATTTGGGGGCATTTGGGGTAGAAGTGTAAGCTGAAGCTGTGGGGCTGAGATTATCTAAGGGTGACTCTTTGAGGAGATGGCAATGATGCCTCCGAAAGGAAGCCCAGAGACTGGCTGGTAGGACCAGGCAGAGAAAGGGCTGAGTAGGGTGCCCAAGGTGCATGAAGTAAAGGGACAGGAGGTGTCACCCAGAAGGGGCAGTACCAGGTATCAGAGCATCTCAAACACAGCCCAAATCTGACAAATTCCGGAGACCCTTAAAAGAACCAGCCCCAAAAGATGGGGTTGTGTTTGAGGCATGACTTAGAGGAGCTGGCCCATGGATTCTGAAACCTGTAGTTTTTCAGTTCCTCATTTTATTAATACGTTGTCTGTACGATTTCATTTTGCCTTGATGATAAAGTCACCTTACAGTTCTTTATTGGTGAAACACATACACAAAAAGAAGCTCACCCTGAAAACGCACATGAGGCATAGTCACCACCCACGAGAGGCCTTTCTTCTCAGAGGAAAACCAAGGGAAAAGTATGGTGGTGCATGGTGAAGGGAGGGTCAGTTGGTACTTTTTTTTAAATGAAGTATAATTGATTTACAACATTGTATTAGTCTCAGATGTACAACGTAGTGATCTGGTAATTTTATACATTATGAAATGACCGCAACATTAAGTCTAGTGACCACCTATCACTATTCAAAATTATTTCACAATTATTGACTGCCTTCTGGGGGTCTGTTTTTGTGCCTCTAACAGCGATGGGAAACTACCATGTATCCATGTTCTTCCCTCTGCGTTCGATACTGATCTAGACTCTCCTGGGACCTTAAGCACTGATTTTTCAAGGATTAAAAAGATTCTGACAACTGCTTTTGGACTATTTGTGGTGGATTGCTACAAAGAGGATGGTTTGCTCTAAGCTAAAATTCTCCAGGTGATAATTGTATATTTCACCGGTGGACAGTTTGCTTTTTAATTTTCGAGGCTTGTTTTGTCATCCTGGTCTTCATAAACCCTGGCTTCTGAGAACACAAGGACGGGGTCTGACAAGTGTCTGGATCAGGCTGAGGAGTCAGGGTCCTGCATTTTCTGGCTCCTCAGACTGCCTGCAGCAGGAACTGCTTTAGGTGGGAACACACACCAACGTATTCTCTGTCTTTACAGTTCTGTGTGGAGCTAAACCAGCCAATCCTGCCCAACATCCGCAAGTGGAAAGGGCCCCGGGGATGCTGGAAGGCCGTTGTTTCAGAGACGCCCTCGACTCAGCTCCAAAAGGTACCCTCATCTGCAGAACGGGGATTTTCTTTCCATTTTCTTTTTTCCAATCACAGACATTTAAAATCTTTCCTTTGCCAACATCCTTGATGTAATGTTGTATTTCTGCCCGTTTTTTAGCTCTTTGCCATTTGTTTCAAAATGCCCTGGTTCTTATTTCCTGTTTGGATCAGGAATGGCCTGCTGCCCAGATGGAAATGGGAGCTGGGGTGTTGGGAGGAGAGGAGAAATCCTGTCTGGAGCCAAGGCAGCAAATGGGGTATTTCTGTCCTTTGTCCTTCTAATCCCTTCTCCACGGTTCCAGCCTCTGCCAAGTTTGTAGACAGCCCATTGTTCATTGACTGAGAACTTCAGATTCACTTAATTCATACGTGAAATATTTGCTTTAGTGGTAAGAATTGTGCACATGGAAATGGTCTGTGGAAACTTTCAGCAGACTTTCATTTTGAATTTTCTCTCATTAGTATTGCCCATATGGGTTTAGGTAAATCGCTCTATGTATGTATTTTCACTCCCACATATCGTATTCAAGACCAGTTTTTATTCACTTGAAATATTCAACATCGGTAGAGTTTTAGATTAAAAAAAAAAAAAGGCTCCTGATAGTTAATTATGAGCGGATTACAAAATTTTCCTATAAATGCAGATGTTGTATTTTTATCTCTAGTTGTTGGTGCTGCGTGCATGTCAATTGTGTCTGACTCTTCGTGACCCTTGGACTATACCCCACCAGGCTCCTCTGTCCATGGGATCTTCCTGGCAAGAATACTGGAGTGGGTTGCCATTCTCTTCTCCAAGGGATCTTCCCAACCCAGGGGTCAAACCCACGTCTCCTGTGCCTTTGCATTGGCAGGCGGATGCTTTACCACTGAGCCATGTGGGAAGCCTGTTTGTATTTCTAGTATACCATTATAAACACACATGATATAAATACTTATCTGAGAGATATGGAGATCTGGGACTTTAAAATTGTAATGTTTACTGAATTAAAAGTATCCAGTCACTTACTGAAAATAAGCTTTCTTTTTAGTGCCTACTTTAAAGTGTGCTGTAAACCTTATTTCTCTGGGTTTGGGGGGTAAGTGATTACTGCAGGTGGTAGCCAGGAGGCTGGAAATACAGGATAATTGGAAGGTATCTGGTCTTTACCACTCCAGCCCATGACTGTCCCTTCTCAGTCCACATAGAAATAATACTAACAGGGGACTTCCCTAGTAATCCAGGGGTTAGGACTCTATACTCTCCCTGCCAGGGGCCCGGGTTCAGTCCTGGTTGGATAACTATGTTCCCACAGGCTGCATGGTGCAGCCAAAAGTAAAATAAAAATAAACTTAAAAAACAGGGTTGGGGAGCTTCCCTGGTGGCTCATTGGTAAAGAATCTGCCTGCCAGTGCAGGAGACAGGGGTGCCATCCCTGGTCCGATAAGATCTCACGTGTTGAGGAGCAACTAAGCCCACACCGTGACTGTTGAGTCTGTGCTCTAGAGCCCAGGAACCACAACTACTGAGCCCACATGCAGCAACTACTGAAGCCCTCTAGAGCCCTTGCTCTGCAACAAGAGAAGCCACTGCAATGAGAAATCCATGCACTGCAGCTAGAGAGTAGCCGCCACTTGCCCCAACGAGAGAAAAGCTGGTGTAGCAATGAAGACCCAGCATAGCCATAAATAAATATATAAAAATAATTTTAAAAATATTTTTAATGGCTCAGATGGTGAAGAATCTGCCTACAGTGTGAGAGACCCAGGTTCAATCCCTGGGTCAGGAAGATCCCATAGAGAAGGGCGTGACTACCCACTCCAGTATTCTTGCCCGGAGAATTCCATGGACAGAGGAGCCTGCTGAGCTATAGTCCTTGGGGTCAAAAAGAGTCGAACACAACTGAGCGACTAACACTTTCACACCTTTTTTTAAAAGGCACTTTACATACATGTATATAGGTTCACAGGACTCTTACAGTCCATTTAACACTATTTATCTGTTCAGCAGATCATTAGAAAAGTGTCTTACTGTGTGTCAGGCACACAGTACTAGATGTTCATGGTGAGAAAACTAGACCCAGAAACCTGGCCTCTTTCACTCTCTGCAAGCCCAGGGCCGTGACTGAGCCTGACGGAGCCTGTTGGAGATTTTCAAGTCAGTAACCCTGCTCCAGGTTAGGTGTCAAGGCCACTGGGTAACAGTGTGTGGCTGCCTCTCAGATCACTCAGCCTCAACCCCTTCATCTGTAAAATGGGATCAACAGCTCCTCCCTCAACTCACAGAGTGGCTATAGAATTTTAAAGGATACTGTGCATTGAATCCTTGTTTAGCAGACACAGGCCAGTGCCTGGCAGGGTACCCATGAGGCGGCAGGCGGTGCTGAGCTGGAAGCTGGAAGCTGCTCAGTAACCAAAGCCACCTCTTGGAGTCTTGTATTTGATCATCAGCATTGCCATTTACCGACTGTGGGGTTTCAGGGAAGTTACTTAACCTCTCTAAGCAGCTGAGTCTTCACATGACAAGTGGGCACGTGAGTGGCTGTCCTATGGGATGTGATGATTAAAAAGATAATTCTGTGCCTAGTCTGGGGTCTCCCCCCACAATGTGCCCCTGCCAAAGAAGAGCCCAGGCACCCCAGCTGTGTGAACCTCCCTGAAATTACTGGTCTGGGAAATTTGTCAGGGGGACTAGGAGGAGGAACATGCTGTGGTTTGGGGATGTGCTTTTGTCTCAGAAACAGCCCCCAGGCAGGTCACCCCCAGACCCAGCGTAGAGTTTGCTACTTCCCCTTTATCTCCTCCTGGCCTTGCCTGCTGTTCTTCAGCTTGAGGCTGAGCACCCCACCAGACAGACCTCTCTGCACACTAACACGTCGTCTTCTGCAGGGTGCCGGGTTTGCGGGGTTCCTGTGGGACACGGCGGCCGGGGTGGAGCTGAGAGATGCTGCCTGGCAGGAGAGCTCGCCCGGCAACGGGCATGGGAAGCCGGTGGGCCCCAGCCCATACCTCGCGAGGTTCAAGGTACCGCTGCTATTGCTGTGCGGGGCCACTCCTTCTGAAAAGGAGAAAAGCCCACTTTGAACTGTGAGCCAGAGAAGCCCACCTTTTTGTCTTGGTTTTATTCTCTCTTGGGGCTGGGTCAGCACACACACTTGGGGTTCCCTCAGCTGGGGAGCTTGTCCAGAGCAGGAAGGAGAGGAATTTGGGGGAGATCATAGCTCTGGTAACTTGGACCTCTGGGTGAGAAGGAGGTCAAATGGCTACTTCCCAAACCTGATAAGCAGCAGAATCACCTGGAGAGATTTTCTTAAAATCAGGATTTCCTGGACCCTGCCCCAGGCACACACAATGTCTGGTTTCCAGACTCACCTCCTGCGCTTCATCAGTGCTCTCAGTGCTGGGTAAGGAAGCTGCTCGTTTGGGAATCTCTGGATTAGAGGGCAGCCGAACTGCTCTGAGGACACCCTTCTCTTACTAGGGAGAAGGGGAGCCCTCCAGGGGTCACTGGGGCTTGGAAGGGGCTCAGAAGGAGCTTCTGGGTGGTGGGGCCACTGACACTTCCAGACAAGCCCTCTCTCTCCAGAGTTGGGAGCAGCAAGCAGACTGACCTGAGCTGTCTCTCTGATTCCCCTGGATGCCCTGGAAAGTATTCATGCACGGCAAACAGTCAGAAACTGGGCGTCAGGAGGCAGGAAAAGGCATCAGCCAGAACAGGTCACCAAGTCAGCAGCTGGCCTTACCCCTCAGAAGTCACAGGGTCGGGCGAGAGTGGTCCCTTGTCACAGAGCCCAGCAAGCTAGCTGCTGGGCGTCTGGGACACCCCCTTCTATATGCTCCAGAGCAGTTCTGGAGCCAGAGAGTTGCCGCAGACCTCAGCACAGTTTCTCTCTGGCAGCTCCGGGCTGGGGCTGCCCATGAGCTGGCGGCTGTGCTGACTGTGGTCGGGGGTCTAGCCCACACTTCCCGCCTCCGCACTCGCAAAGCTGCAGAGGTGCTGGCATTCCGTGTGCATGCACACAACCCGGGGTGTCTGTGGGTTGTGCTTTGGATACTGGTGTATCAGTCAGCCAGCTATCACCCCTGAACCCTCCTCCCCAGGTCCCTTTTGTATGTAAAGTGGCTGCACTGGCTTTGGCCAAGCAAGGCAACAGGCAGAACCAGCTAGTGTCTTGAAGAGGTGGGCTGGTTTTAAAGATCATTAAGAAATGCTCTCAGATTGTGAATTATTGGCTCAAATCCTCTGAATGAAGTGATCCCCTGGACAGGTATGAAGCTCCTGTGCTTTGTGTCACATCCTAGGCCAAGCAAGTTGTGGGGACAGAGATGTGGCTTCTCTCCCCAGGCAGGGTTTCCTCGCCCACGGTCTGAAGATGTCTCCCTTGAGGTCAGAGCTACAGCTTCAGAGAGAGCTCTCCTGGCTGGGCGGTGGTGATGGCAAACTGGGGTCACCTCTGTAAGACGAAGCTGGCAGCCCCCACTTGGGGGTGCCCTCTGCACACCCCTGCCATAACAAAAGGGTGGGGTTGCCAAACCCAGAGCAGCTGAGCACTGCTTTGGTGCCCTCGAGACTGACTCTGACATCACGATTCTGCCGCTGCTCTGGGGATGCAGGAGGCGGCATAGCCTGTGCTACCAGGACTCAGCCAGCTTTCATTCTTCATGTTTGAAATCACTGAGCATCAGGCACCGTGATCTCTAGTGGGGAAGGGAGCACATAGCAGTGGGTGGGATGTAGGGAGGTGGGGAACGAGGCGGGGCCCAGCTGCAAATCCTGGCGGGGGTGGGGGGTGACAGGCTGGCCCTGTGGGGAGAGCCCCAGGTCTTCATTAACAACCAGCTGCTAATGTCACCTCTTCCTCCTCCATAGTTGCTCAGAAGGGAAAAAAGCAAAAAAAAATTGGCATTTCTAGACGTGCCTGGTTTTCCAGGCCCTAAGGAGGAGTAAAGGGGTGCAATGTAGGGGGTCCCCGTGATAGACAAGAGAGGTCTCGGTCCTGCAGGGGCCTCAGGAAGCTCTCACGATGCTGCCCCTGCTTCCTCCGGGGTGAGCTGCCCTGTGTAGTTTTACCACCGTCAGTGTTTGCAAAGATGCGTGGGGGCTGGAGGTAACGGACGCAGGCAATAAGAGCATCTCACCCTGTGTCTGGCGCTTTGTTTCATCTTGCCCAGGTAGGAAGTCACGACTTGACGCTGGTGAACCTTCACCTGGCGACCCTGACCCTCCCAGGGGGTGAGAACCTGAGCAAGAATCACAGTGACAGCCATCGCTGGGCTAGCTTCACACAGACCTTGCAGGAAACCCTGAAAGGTAGGAACCATCTTTCTGTGCGGCTGGGCTAGCGGCTCCCACTTCTGCAGGATAGGTGAGGGGTGCCCCTTCCCAGCGTCTCTCCCCTCCCTTAGGCTGGCTGTCCCGTGGGCAGTGATGCGTACTGAGGGATGTACAGGGAACCACCATACTGCCTGCATCCTGGGCAGCTCAGTGCCCCATGCACGCTCACAACTTAGTCTCTGTGGGTCTGGCATGTGGGTTCCGTGGTGGGGGTTTTGTGGCTCTTCAGCCTCTCTTTGATGGACAGGATTGGGAGAAGGAGAAACTAGTGATGACACCCCGTGCCCCCTATCATGGGTTCCACTGCCCCCTGTGTGCTCCCGTGGTGGTGTCCCCTGAAGGTGTGCACCTGCTCTTCTTGTGAAAGAGAGTTGGTGACGAGGGGAGTGGGGAAGTCCTGATAAGTCCTTTCCTTCCTGGTAGATAACAGATCTTGCTGACAGAGCCCTGAAATGACAGAAACACTGGACTTGAATCTTGGCTCCTTCAATGGTTGTAGGATGTCTGGGAGGTCACCACTCTTCAGGGGCTGACAGTGCTAACCTCACAGGGTGCCCAGGGCTGGGTGACCATCTGATGAAGGACTTAGGATATGGTAGGGGCTCAGCAGACTTGAGTTGAGTCAAAAACATGCCAGGGGGATTAAGAGAACACTGAAAAGAGCAGAACCTCAGAAAACAGGTGGACTCTGCTTTCCAGCTCTGCCCCCAATAATACCAAACATTTTCTATGTGTGGCTTACAAGGAGGAAGAGTTGAAAGCTGATACAGCTGTAAAGACTGCTGCTGCTGCTGCTAAGTCACTTCAGTTGTGTCCAACTCTGCTGTGACCCCATAAACGGCAGCCCACCAGGCTCCCCCATCCCTGGGATTCTCCAGGCAAGAACACTGGAGTGGGTTGCCATTTCCTTCTCCAGTGCATAAAAGTGAAAAGTGAAAGTGAAGTCGCTCAGTCGTGTCCGACTCCTAGCAACCCCATGGACTGCAGCCCACCAGGCTCCTCCGTCCATGGGATTTTCCAGGCAAGAGTACTGGAGTGGGGTGCCATTGCCTTACTGGGGTGTGTTCAGTTTGGCTTGTTTTTTCAGAGCACTGAGGTTCTCCAGGTGAGGTTTCACAGCTGGAGGCCTGCAGTTCTCTTCTGTATTCTAGAGTCTTAATCCATCTTCCTAGCTTGCTAAGCCTTTTTCCCCTTGTTGAATTGGCCCCTCACAAGGTGATTTATGAAGATTTGGCTACAGAGATAGTTCAAAGATAGTTCATTTTGAAAAGAGTTTTATCATGGTAAAATATATATGACATGAGACTTACCATCTTAACCATTTTTAAGTTACTTGTAACTTAAAGTATATATAAATATATTTACGTTATTTTATAACCATTACCACCATCCATCTCTAGAGCTCTTTCATCTTCCCAAACTGAAACTCTGCCCATTAAACACAAATCCCCTTCCTCCCAGACCCTGACACTCACCTTTCTACTTTGTTTCTATGAACTTGACCTTTCTAGGTATCTCATCTAAGTGGAACCTTACAATATTTGTCCCTTTGTGGCCAGTTTATTTCACTTATGTTATGTCTTTATGGCTTATAGTATACATCAGAATTTCCTTTCATTTTTATGGCCAAATACTATTCCATTTGTCGGTCAATGGACACTTGGGTTATTTCCATCTTTTGGCTGTTATGGATAATGCTCTTATGAACATTGATGTACAGCTTACATTTCAAACCAGGATGTGCTGTGACCAGCATTCCCCTTAAATTATGAGTCTTTGGGCTAAAAAAAAGTCAGAAAGATGTTTAAGTCAAGATACTTCATCCAAGGAGCAACCATGTGGGAGATTGTTCACCCACGGCTAGTCTCTAACCCATTATGAAGGATGTCTTGATAGCTTTTAAATCTGTGGACATTTCTGTTGTTCTTGATTTCAAACTTTTGCTTTATACGGAAAGAGGAAGGGAATGCGCCAGTCCCTTACTTCTCTGATAACCATAGGCCCTTGCTGTCTTTTCTGATATTCTGGTAGGGATCAGGTATTTGTCAGAAGACCTGGGTAGGGTATTGTTTCAAGCTGCCAGGGACTATTGAGCCACAGTCTGGCTCAGCCTTGCCATGCCCAGGTAAGGACAGTGACTCATGTCCCTGTGTCCCTCTGCATTTAACTAACGTTCAGCCTATTGTTAACTGGTGACACAGCAGAGCCAAGGAATCAGGAAGTGCTGCAGCCTGCCCAAGGGGCAGCTCGGGTAAATCGATGAGCAGAGGTAGTTTGGCTCAAACAAAGACTGAACCTTTATTCCACAGGCTTCTTTCTATCAGAGCAAACAGAGTCGATTTGATTAGCAAACTCTGGGCCTTTCCACCTTTGTCTGGAATGTGCACCCAGGTTGACTGACGTCAGTGAGGGCTGAGGGTGGGGGGCCCATCCACTGATGGAATTTTCTTCTTTCAGACACCCACCC
>NW_011495076.1:2677898-2681651 GCF_000754665.1 Bison bison bison
CCCCCCCCCCGCCCCACCCAGGGCCTGCTCTGTGAATTCAGCAAGAGTCAAACAAGGCAGGGTCATGCTTGGCATCTGAGTAAAACTTACCCCTAGTGGGGCCGGGCTCCTGCTATTGTCCCTGGCATTTTATATATCTAGGACTCTGAGGAAGTCAGCCCCAAATATTATCCCTTCACTCCTGGAAAATGTGTGTGCTCCGTAGTGTCTGATTCTTTGTGGCCCCAGGGACTGTAGCCTGCCAGGCGGCTCCTCTGGCTGTGGGATTCTCCAGGCAAGAATACTGGAGTGGATTGCCATGCCCTCCTCCAGGGGAATCTTCCTGACCCAGGGTCGAACCTGCATCTTCTGGGTCTCCTTCATTGGCAGGCACGTTATTTACCACTAGGGCCACCTGGGAAGCCTTAACTCCTAGAAAATCAGTGGGTAACTGTGGAGTCCACCCTGGCAGACAGCTTCCTGGGAGAATTTAGGGCCCTGCACCTCTGTGGGTTGTCAGAGGCAGGGAGTGTCTCCATGTCATCGCCAAACTGCTTTAACCAAAGTAGATGAGTTGTAAGAAACCTGGACAGTCCAATTAAAAATAAGCCATTATTTTCATTCCCGAAGTTACACAGAGCTGGGTTTATTGATGCCTGACACCAGCATCTCTCCTGGGTTCAGAATTTTCTTTTCTTAAAAAAAAAAAAAAATGTGTGTGTGTGTGTGTGTATATATATATATTGTCAGTGCTGAGTCTTCATTGCGGCACATGGGCTTTCTCCAGTTGCAGCGAGCGGGGCTACTCTCTCATTGCAGGACAAAGGCTTCTCGTTGCGGTGGCTCCTCTTGTTGTGGAGCACAGGCTGCAGGATGTGCAGTCTTCATCAGCTGTGGCTTTTGGCCTCTAGAGCATAGGCTTAACAGTTGTGGTACACAGGCTTAGTTGCCCCGTGGCATGTGGGATCGTCCCAGACCAGGGATTGAACCCACGTCTCTTGCATTGGCCAGTGGATTCTTTACCACTGAGCCACCAGGAAAACCCCCAGAACTGTCTTTTTTTGGTTCAAATATTTCATGTTTGTATCCTAATGAAAACCTCTCATTATATTGAAACCTTTTGTCTCAGTCTTTCCTAAGTTTTCCTTGAAATTTAATAAAGGTAGCATCTTTCTGTTCATTCCTTTTAAAAAATACGTTGCACCTTAATTGTGCAGTTTTCCTCATGCTTTGTTCACCATTTCTTCCATGCATGTTTATCTTACGTCTGCCAGGCAGCAGCCTCTGTTCCAAGCGTGTGGGGCTTTTCCATCCTAGCTCTTTGTAAAGAGTCCTGGATTTGAGGGCTTGGTGGCTTTGGTCAGAGCCTCAGCTTCTTACTTGCAAGAGGTCCCCAGCACACGGTGACGACTCAGTGGAGGGTCATGAACACTGGCCTCCTAGGAGTTGTTATTAGTATTATTCATAAGTTGACTTTCCTGTTGAAAGTTCGCACTGATTTCTCAAGACCAGCTTAGTTGGGCTCGCCCTGTTTTGGGTGCCAGGGTTGTTAGGATCTAGCATGAGGGTCACTGTTGCGTCTCTGTTGCTCATAAAATGGCTGCAGGAAAGGCTTCCTTCCATCCCTCCCTCCCTCAGGCCCACTGGGAGAGGGTGTCATGTGCAGAACGTGAGTGCCCTCTGCTGGTGGCTTTGTCATTTCACTTTAGATTTCTTAATCTCACAGCTGAGCGACTTCATTTCACTTTTCACTGTCATGCATTGGAGAAGGAAATGGCAACCCACTCCAGTGTTCTTGCCTGGAGATTCCCAGGAACAGGGGAGCCTGGTGGGCTGCTGTCTATGGGGTCACACAGAGTCGGACACGACTGAAGTGATGCAGCAGCAGCAGCAGCAGCCCTTGTTACTGACACATATTCGAATCCATGAAGATTTGTTGAGTGTCTCAGATGCATTTGGCCCTTGGTTATGAACTGCTTTCCTTAAAGCTTTCCTTGCAATGTTTCTCCCTGTGATAAGGTGGCTCCCCTGAGGGGAACTTCGAGACAGGAAATGATGGTCAGGCAGTGGACAGGAATCCCAGGGAGCCAAGCTGGGTCTCACTGTCCTTTTCTGAATGTCTCCTCACTTTGGAAAATACTTCGTAACTATCCCACTTACTCTTGTAAATCAAACTAGAGTTTGAGAGAGATGTTGAAGATACTTTAAAGTATTTTGCCCTATATTAGTGTGCTGGGGTTCCATAACAAAATACCACAGACTGGATGGATTAAACAACAGGCATTTATTTTCTTACAGTCCTGAAGGCTGGAAAGTCTATGATCAAGGTGTTGGCAGGGTCGATTCCTTCTGAGGCCTCCCCTCGGCTTGTCGATGACTGTCTTCTTCCTGTGTCTTCACACGGGCTTCCTTCTGTGCTCAATAAATGTTTGTTGATCTTTTGTTAACGATCTGGGCAAGACCCTTAGGGCCTTTTTGTGCTATGAGATTCGGAACCCATGATCCAGAACAGAGGTGATGTTGACATCACACTAACCAAATGTGTCACAAACCTACTCTGAAAGCTTGGGGGTTGGTGGGGGATGGGGGTGAGGGGGTATTGCCCAAGGAACTTGGAAGAATTGGGAGAATAAGAACCATGCCACAGTCCTTATCCTGGAGAGTCAAATCAGACAGTCACGATCCTACTTAAACGAGTAGCGGTCAGTGTTGGGTTAACTTCCCACCACTTCTTACATTTCTGAATTTCTTTCTTCCACTTCTAGGAGAAAAAGACGTGATAGTTTTAGGGGATTTTGGCCAGGGGCCAGACAGCAGTGACTATGATATCTTGAGGAAAGAAAAATTCCACCACCTGATCCCCGCACACACCTTTACCAACATCAGCACCAAGAATCCTCAAGGCTCGAAGGCTCTGGACAACATCTGGATCAGTAAAAGCTTAAAGAAGGTTTTCACAGGTAAAGCACATGTGCTGTTCAGAAACAGAGGGAGAATCGCCTGTCTGAGCTGGCAGTTCATGATTGTCTGGTTTGAGCGAGAGTTAGGAGTGATCTTCCCTCCTCTGCGGGCATTTGTGAGGTTACTGTTCAGGTGGCTGTATAATTATCATTCACACAGAGCCACTTTTAAGAGTGAAGGGGTTCTGAAAACTAATTAAAAGGCATTCACTGACCTACATCAGGGACAAAGCCAATGTGTGCTGGGCAGACCTGGTTATCGACTGGCAGCACTGGTCGCTGCTGTGAACTTTCTCTGCTGCGCTGAGTAGGGGCCACTCTCTGGTTGTGCTGCGTGGGCTTCTCATTGCAGTGCTTTCTCTTGCAGAGCACGTGGGCTTCACTAGCGCAGCTCACGGGCTCTAGAGCGTGGGCTCAGTAGTTGTAGGACACGGGCTTAGTTGCCCCACGACTTGTGGAATGTCCCTAGACCAGAATTCAAACCCATGTCCCTTGCATTGGCAGGTGGATTCTTATCCACTGGCCACCAGGGAAGCCCCAACTTAGCCTAATTTTAAGGATACCTGGCCCTTCAGCAAACACTTCTCAAGCCCTGTCATGTTCAGGCAGTGTGTTGTGGCCTGAGATTTACCAACATGCCATCAGCACCCTGCAGAGCAGCAGTTGGCGGTGAGCTGACACGTCACCTGGCATCACTATAGGATGCCGAAGTGCTTTAGGCAGGACTCTGCCAGACCAGGGTGTGGGGGGTAACCTCAGCACTGAAAAGATAAGCACCAACAGTTTGAAAAGTGTCAGTTGATCGGTTGTAGTC
>NW_011495076.1:2681751-2690965 GCF_000754665.1 Bison bison bison
ACTCTTTGTAGCCCCCCAGGCTCCTCTGTCTGTGTGATTTTCCAGGCAAGAATACTGGAATGGGTAGCCATTCTCTTCTCCAAGGGATCTTCCTGACCCATGGATCAAACCCGTCTCCTGCATTGCAGGCAGATTCTTTACCGTGTGAGTCACCAGAGAAGCCCTTACTAAACACAAATAGTTGCAGACTATACTTCAGAGAAATGTTAAAAAACATATTTAAGTACCAATGCTGGAGTCCCACTGTGAGATCAGGATGTGCAGCCACCAGGATGTGCAACCAAGACTTGGATCCTCAGGACCAGAATCTCCAGTCCTGGGCACCAATGTCCTGTTGGACTGCATCATAGGAAAATCCAAAGGATGAAGAAAGTGGGTCTCAGAGGGAGTGTCAGTCATCAGACTGGGCCAGATGCAGTTTGCAGAAAGGCACCGCTGGCCAGACAGAGGTCGGTGGCAGTCGGAGGTGGTGCTGGAGTGCTTGAGCAGACAGGGCTGGAGGAAAGTTAGAAACCATTTCATCTGTCCCTTGCTCTTCAGCTGTAGAAAGCGAGGTGCAGGGAGGAGTGGCCCCCGTTGTGGGACTGTTGCCTGGGCAGCAGAACTCACACCAGAACCCAGGCCTGAAAGTGAAGGTGTTAGTTGCTTAGTTCAGGTCAGTTCAGTTGCTCAGTTGTGTCCAACTCTTTGTGACCCCATGCACTGCAGCACGCCAGGCCTCCCTGCCCACCACCAACTCCTGGAGTTTACTCAAACTCATGTCCATTAAGTCAGTGATGCCATCCAACCATCTCATCCTCCATTGTCCCCTTCTCCTCCCGCCTTCAATATTTCCCAGCATCAAGGTCTTTTCAGATGAGTCATTTCTTCGAATCAGGTGGCCAAAATCTTGGAGTTTCAGCTTCAGCATCAGTCCTTCCAATGAATATTCAGGACTGATTTCCTTTAGGATGGACTGGTTGGATCTCCTTGCAGTCCAAGGGACTCTCAAGAGTCTTCTCCAACACCATATTTCAAAAGCATCAATTCTTCAGTGCTCAGCTTTCTTTATGGTCCGACTCTCACATCCATACATGACCACTGGAAAAACCATAGTTTGACTATACAGACCTTTGACAGCAAAGTAATTTCTCTGCTTTTTAATATGCTCTCTAGGTTGGTCATAACTTTTCTTCCAAGGAGCAAGCGTGTTTTAATCTCATGGTTGCAGTTACCATCTGCAGTGATTTTGGAGCCCCCAAGAATAAAGTCTGCCACTGTTTCCATTGCTTCCCCATCTATTTGCCATAAAGTGATGGGACCAGATGCCATGATGTTAGTTTTCTGAATGTTGAGTTTTAAGTCAACTTTTTCACTCTCCTCTTTCACTTTCATCAAGAGGCTCTTTAGTTGTTCTTAGCTTTCTGCCATAAGGGTGGCGTCATCTGCATATCTGAGGTTATTGATATTTCTCATGGCAATCTTGATTCCAGCTTGTGTTTCCTCCAGCCCAGCATTTCTCATGATGTACTCTGCATATAAGTTAAATAAGCAGGGTGACAATATACAGCCTTGACGTATTCCTTTTCCTATTTGGAACCAGTCCGTTGTTCCATGTCCAGTTCTCACTATTGCTTCCTGACCTGCATACAGATTTCTCAGGAGGCAGGTCAGGTGGTCTGGTATTCCCATCTCTTTCAGTATTTTCCACAGTTAGTTGCTTAGTCGTGTCCAACTCTTTGTGACCCCATGGACTATAGCCTGCCAGACTCCTCTGTCCATGGAATTCTCTAGGCAAGAATACTGGAGTGGGTTGCCATTCTCTTCTCCAGGGTTTCTTCCCAACCCAGGGATTGAACCCAGGTCTCCTGATTACAGGCAGATAGATTTGTTACCATCTCAGCCACTAGGGAAGCCACCAGAGCCCAGGCCTGGGTCCGTTTGATTATCTGGGACAGTTCTCACTGAGGGCCATGGCCATGCTTCTAACTGCTCTGTCCTTTCTTCTGTGACTCTTCCCATTTCTTAAACATACCTTAAGCTTCACGTGTTTCTAAACCTTGACTTTAAAAATACCTTTACTATCTCATAAACTTCTGTAACTTTCTCTTCTTTACCCTTTTTGTAGAACTTTCTCCTTTCCCACCTGCCTTTGCAGCTTTGCTTTGTGAAATAGGACCTTCACTTTGGACACCTTTGTGGGAACTGTGTCCCTGTCTCGAACACTTATCCTTGCTGGTCAGATTGCAAGTGTTTGCCAAATAAGGACGGGGTGGGGGCCAGGAGGTATGCGAATGGGCAGGAGGCCTGGACCCAGGGTAGTTTCAGCGCCTCCTTGGCAAACCCTCACTTGTCTGGGAAATCCAGTGGGCTGAGACAGTTCATTTGCACAGGCTTGCCAGGTGACTGAGGGGTCTCGTCAGGGAGCCCAGGCTTGCAGACTATACACTGTTGGCCTCCACCCACCAGCTTGCGGCCCTCCCCCACCGCCCATCCTGACTTCTGGGTCTGTCTTCCCTCTGCCTCCAGGCCACTGGGCTGTAGTGAGAGAAGGCCTCACGAACCCTTGGATTCCAGATAACTGGTCTTGGGGCGGAGTGGCTTCTGAACACTGCCCTGTGCTTGCGGAGTTTTACACGGAGAAGGACTGGACCAGGAAGGAAGGCCCTCGGAGCGGCAATGGGCTCACCCTGGAGCGGAGTGAAGCCAACATTAAACACGAGCGATGATGGCACCGAACAGGCGTTCCACCCCCTGACCCCGGGGAGTTCACCCTTCCCCGTGAAGATGCAGAGCCAGAACCGCCTGCCCTTTTGTCCTCGTTCTGACAGCGGACAGTGCTTGCGCTGTGACCCGGCTGCCTTCCTCACAGAGTTTGTGGACTCTCATGGGGGAGGGAGCCCAGCGGGCCCTCGAGGTGCTGGATGGTCTGATCAGAAGCTGGGTAGAGAACTGGAATGTCTCTGATCTGTGGATGCCGCCAGCCTCAACCACTGGGGGTGATCACCACACTGCCTGGACTGCAGCTCAAAGGGAATAGCCGTGGAGGCTGGAGGCAGAGCTCTCTTTCCTGACCACCAGTCTTTGATGTTCTGACTACAAATTCTGTGAAAAGCTTTTAACTTGAGTACTCTCCTCAAATATTTTGAGTGATGATTTTTAGTTTTGTTTTGAAAAAATAAACAGAGATGAACCTGCCTGGCTGCAGTGAGAGCCTGGGGGCGGTCCCCTGTCCTGTGTGTTTTGTGCCCTCTTCTGATGTCCTGGGCCGGGTGGGAAAGGGAGAGGCTGCGGCCTGCAGGGTCCGAACACAAGGCACCCCTAACCCTGGGAGTTCCTTTTGCATCCTCGCCTTGAGATCCTGCGGAGGTACCCATCACACCTCACTGACCCCCGGGATCTCTGTCCAGTCTTTAGATTGTCTCTTCCCTCCCGTCCAGTGCTTCGTCCTCTGACCCCTTTGCTGGACCATCTGTCACTTTGAAGAACCATTTGAATGATCTCCTTTCCTCCTTCCCCGTTCAATTCAGTTCACCTTCAGTTCCCCAGCATTCCCCAGGCATTCTCTACCCAGAGCCTCCATCTGCTGATCCTGAGGAATAGCTGTTGATTCTGGATCCCCAGGAAGCTAAGCCTGGGAGCATCAAGAGAGGTTGGGTCCTCCTTTGAGCGTGGGTGTTGGGGGTGGGGGGCGGGACATGTGGGTTAACTGCCATCAAGTACTCTTTCCTTCCCAGGTTGGGGTCTCCTGTAGGTCCCCATGAGACTGGGATTATAATGCCCATTTCACAGCCGAAGAAACAGGCTTATGGGGTTTCACCTCCTGAAGGTCACGCAGCCAGTAAGTACATAGACGGGATCCACACTCAGTCCAAAGCCCATGCACACATCTCAGCCCTATGCTGCTGGCACTGACGTGTGAGAGAGTTAACAATGGCAGTGAATGTGTGGACCACCATCACCACCAGTGGGAATCTAGTGACTTGAAACCCAGGGCTGGATGGGCAGTGAAAGGGTCCCTGTCCATCAAAGGATGGACACCTGGGGCATCGGGCTCCCGGGAGCATCATTGGTCACGAGCACAGGAAGGAAACCCCTTTCCGGGAGCTTTTTGGGTACCTGGTCATCACCCATTACTACTCCCAGGAGCTGTCTCTCCAGTGGGTGGGTGAGCAGCGCCTGGAGACCTGGAACCTGTGATAGCTGAGTCTTGACTGAAAGCAGTCAAGTTAGAATGAAAAGTTGTGGTGGGTAGGAAGGGGTGCTTCTCAGCTGAGCTGACCTTTTTTGGTACTTTGCTGCTGCTGCTAAGTTGCTTCAGTCGTGTCCAACTCTGTGCGATCCCATTGACGGCAGCCCACCAGGCTCCCCCGTCCCTGGGATTCTCCAGGCAAGAACACTGGAGTGGGTTGCCATTTCCTTCTCCAATGCATGAAAGTGAAAAGTGAAAGTGAAGTTGCTCAGTCATGCCCAGCTCCTAGTGACCCCATGGACTGAAGCCTACCAGGCTCCTCTGTCCATGGGATTTTCCAGGCAGGAGTACTGGAGTGGGTTGCCATTGCCTTCTCCTTTATCTGCAGTTAAAACTTCCACCTGCATTCACCATTCAGATGCTCCAAGTTCTTTTAGCCAGATTTTTGCACAAAACTGGAGAGAAAAGGGCTTCTTAGGTGAGAAGAGGGGAGAAAAATCCAGTTAAACAACCTTTGTGAAAGTCCCATGATTTGAGCCAGAGGCTGGGGAGCTGAATGGTAGGTCATACACTGGAGTTTGCTCAGTGCCTCTGCTTAGCCTTGGCTGGATGCACACTCGCACCCCAGACACAGAGTGGGGGTGCTTGTTTCCTGAGGACCCCAGAAGTGAAGGCATTGCTTGGTAGCCACAGGCCCAGGGTTTGAAGGCAGAAGACCTGGCTGCAGAGTCCCAGCTCTGCTATGTCCAAGCTGTGGCCCCTGCAGGTTCTGCTTCTCTGGCTGAGTCCTGGGTTTCTTATTTATTAAGTGGGGATAAAACCCCTCAGGGCTGCAGAGAATAAATAACATCTATAAAATTCTCAGCACGCTCTCTGACCACAGAGCTCAACTCCGGGGCCGGAGAGGGGCGGGTGGCGGTGGCGGTGGGGGGAGCCATTCCCTCTGACACATGGTGAGATCTCAACAAGCAGCAGCATTTAAAAATAATTCTTCTATTTTTTGTTGTCTTCATTTTATCCCCGGAGTTTCTGTTATCCTCAACTGGAACAGATGCTTCGTGCTTTCCCAACAGTATGTTATCCTGGACTGTCCACTGGTCCAACCGAGCTCTCAAAAGTAAGGATCCCCACCCAATGGAGCCTGTCACTGATCATCCCGCCCCACATTCCATTGAGAAAGACCCAGAGGCTCTGGACTGCACTTCACAGCTCCTCCTGGTGGAGAAACTTGGTAGGACACCCAGTAAATCATCCAGAAACAGAACCTGTGCTTTTTTTCTGCTTGAGTTGACAGGATATGGCCGACTGTCTCCCAGGAGTAACAGCTGGACTCAGACGTGGAATCTTAAGTGGTATTGTAGCTGGTCTAACGGTGGGCACATTTAGCCTTTGAAAGTCTCAGTTCCCAGCCAGGCTGTGGGATGATGGAGGCTTCCCCCAGCAGAGAGTGCCTCCCTAGGCTCCTCCCTGCCTGGGCCTGTGAGCCTTTAGCCCAGAGACAGGATATTCATAAAACTTACAGAATTCAAAGCTCAAGTTTTCTAGAAGTGTTAAGATTAATTAATAATCAGATGGCTCATCTCTTCTCTCTCCCCCTGCACAGTAAGTATGAGAGAATTGAGTAGAGCTTAAAATCCAAAGGATACTTAAATTTACAAATTATGGATAGTTGTTGAAGCTGGGTGATAGGAACATAGGGATTCATGATGCTCTTCTACTTTTGTCTGTTTTAGACGTTTCATAGTCACAATGAAATAAATACACACATAATAAAAGGCCCAAGCTTGCCCCAAAATGACAATGTTCAAAGTTTTATACTTTTTAAACAGAAAAATACTACATTTCCCTGTAGGCCAAGTATGCTAAAGTCCTCACAGCAGATACGTAAACATGTGAAGGGAATTACAACTCTTTCTTCTTATGCCACTCCCTGAAGGGGCATTTTGCTAGGAAGGAGTCACTGAAAGTGATCAAGTGTTAATTCTGGAATGGTGAAATTAAAATATACGTATTTGGAGGTAAAATTAAAATATAGGTATTTGGAACAAAGACAAGAAAGGGATATTTAAAAACCTTGGGCTGCTTTTCATTCGTCACACATGGTGCACCCATGAGGTTTGGCTCTGGGGGTGATCAGAGGAGAGGGAGGAAGACCCCTGACTTCCAGGATCACTCGGCCATGGTTCTGGTCTGTGCCTGTCTCCAGCAGAGGCTGCAAGGGCCTGGTTACAGAATCCCCTGTATTCTCCATTCTCCCCTTGGTGAGCCTGGAAGAGGCAGAGGGGCTTCCCCTGAGGGAGCAGATGGCAGGAATCTGAGTGCCAGGCCTTAGGAAGCTGGGAATCCTCATGCAGCAGCCAGACAAAGTGATTCATAACTGCATCTTCCATTTTATAAGAAAACCATAGGCCCTTTCATAAAACAGAACCCTGAGCCCCCAGACTCTGGGTGCTCCATGGGGAGGGCCAGTTCCTTCCAGCCCAGCTCTCTACCCAGTCTCCATGCTGTGGCCCCGACATCAAGGCACTCACTGCTGGCATGCCCCCATCCACTGCACAGATGAGCTTTGGTACAGGCCTAAGTGGGCAAAGGGGCTTCCCTGGTGGCTCAGACGGTAAAGAATCTGCCTGCAGTGCAGGAGACCTGGGTTCGGTCCCTGGCTTGGGAAGATCCCCTGGAGAAGGGAAAGGCTATGCACTCCAGTATTCTGGCCTGGAGAATTCCATGGACAGAAGAGCCTCGTGGGCTACAGTCCGTGGGGTCCCAAAGCGTCAGACACAATTGACCAACTTTCCCTAAGGGGGCAAAGAAACAAGCCAGGGAATCATAAACAAGCTTCCTCATCTTCAACTTGTGGGGGCAGATGGGAGTCTCCTTGCCTAACCCCACCGGAGGCCAGCAGGTCCTGCCCTTTGGAAGGACCTTTGAGTAGGTCTGGACTCCCGAGTGAGGACAGAGTGGCAGCATGAGGTCTGCCCATCTGAGGTACCCTTTCCTGGTTGATGGGCCCCCTGGGATGGCTGCCTCCAAGGAGAGAGCCCCGCCCACCACGGGGAGAGCCCCGCCCACCACAGGAGTGCCTGCTTAGCCTGATTGCTGCTGAAGCCAGGCAGGCTCAGAGGACTGGAGGTGGGTAGCTTTGCTGAAACCAGGAAGAGGAGGTCTGGAGCAGAGCGGGCACTATCTGCCTCCTGAGTGTCCCACGGCTGGCCAGGTGACTTACACAGCTAACCTGAGGACCTTCTCCGAGGATTTGAGGCCGACTCCATCGCCCCCATTAGTTGGTAAGTCACAAAGTTGGGATTCCTGTCTCAGCTCTGAATGCAAAGGCCTTGTTTTTAAAGTTCTTTAGGGGGGTAGGCTCATACTTAAGAATAAAAAATAACTTGTCAAGCAGAGATATAAAGTGCTGTGCGAATCAGAGGAAAAGGGTATGTTTTCACTTGGCGGCAAATCTGAGTAGTCTTCCTGGGAAAGTTTTCTGAGCTGGGGCTTTAATGGGCAAGACTGGTGCGGGTGGTACAGGCAGGCAGAAGACAGTATTCTGGGCAGGGGCTACTGAGGACAAGGGTGTGGAGGAGGGAAGGGCTCCGTCCAGGTCACTCTGGCAAGTTTGTGAAGGGTTGTGGGGAGAAGACTAAACAGAACCCAAGGCCAGAGTTAAAAGGCAGCAGGCCTGGGAGCTGGTAGGCTGCTCTGCAGGCCTTGTGCAAAGCAGAGGAAGAGGCTGCAGCACAGAGCCTGGCAAGAAACGCGCTGGGCATCACACTGGTCCCTGAGCAAGGGATGAGGCTGGAGTGGAGCAACGGTGGGCATGGAGGGGCCAGGACAGTGGTCCCCCTCACCCCCGAGGAGCAGGCCCCTGGAACATTTATAGGTCTAGTTAGAGGCCCAGCAAGGTGGAGGGGGAACAGCTCTGGGAGGTACTGAGAGCTTAGCTGTAGTGAATATTACAGGCCCAGACTCCTGTTAAACCCACGTGGAACTTATTGTGATTCTGCCCAAGTTACTCGACCTTCTTCTGTAAGCCTGTTTCCATAGCTGAAAAATGGAAATGTTCCTCCCTTCTTGTAATAAGAAATGAACTTTTGGGTGTGTGTGGCAATCCCCTTCCTCATCACCAGCAGTTTCTGTGGTGGCCAAGCCCTTCTGGGAGGTTCAAGTGTTTGGGGAGTTCTCAGACTGCTGCTCTGTGCCCAGACACAGCCCCTAGCCAAGCACGACAAGGCTCCTTTGTGTGAACACCACCATAAAGACCGACACGAGATCAGATGCCAGGGTCTGACCGAGAGTGGGGGGTGTGGGGAGGCCTGACCACCACTGAGAAGCAGGCCACTGCCTAAAAGTGGAGCCAGGGTGACCCTGCATTGGCGAGGAGTCTGCTGAGCATAAAACAGATCACTCGTGGGGATGGGGAGATGACCCTCACTTTCAGGGTCAGACCACACGACGCATGTTTCGCTTGGCACGTTGGATTCTGAGGTGCTTAATGGTGTCTGCTTAGAAGCCGAGCTCCCGTCAATAGTCAGTGGTGGGAGATGGGCTGTCCTAAGCTGCTATCTCTATCGTGATGAATTGTTTAATTAAATGATTCTTGTTGTGGGTGGGGAGTACTGGGGACTCAGGTTTTGCTGTGATAAGAAATGCAGTTGGCCTGGAACGTGTCAAGCAGATAAGGAGGCCTGTGGAAAACAAGTGGCCACGACAAAGGCCGGGGGCATGGAGGAGGGGAGGAGGGAATAAGGCCACAGGCCCAGGCCCGGTAGCACTTTCTGTGGTCTCCAGCCCTCCGGAAACTGCTCGGGAGGCCGAGTAGCCAAGGTTGACCTGGAGTTGCCTCAGCAGCACAGAGACCAAGGAAAGCAGGGGGCAGAGGGCCGGGGTGGCCAGGCCCCCAGACACTTGCAGCCTGGAGCAGGGAGGACAAGCTTCGAGCTTCAAAGGCAGAGGTAAGGTGTGGTCTGGGGCACCCTGGTGTCACCATTCCTCTCTTCATCTCAGGGGTGGGGGCTGGAGGGGCGACATTCTCTTTTTTTCTCAGAT
>NW_011495076.1:2691184-2698686 GCF_000754665.1 Bison bison bison
CACGTGCTGGCGTTTTCCTGCATCTGGGGGGTCAAACCGCACAGGTGCCTTTGGTTCTGGGGCGCCTGCTCGTGTGTGCTGAGCAACTGAGGTCCCGTCTGTAGTCTGTGGTGGAAGACGGGCGCTCCTAAGTGCCCTGCTGCCTCCCTCATGACGAGTTATTTAATTCAGTGATTAAATAATAATTCAGCGATTTGTTGCTGGCGGGGAGCATTAAGGACTCAGGTTTTACTGTGGTGGTGAATGAGGACGATTGGCTGGCCCTGTGTGATTGCATCAGAACTGGCTGCTTCGGGCTGAACCCAAGTCTGCAAGCTGGAGGAGGGTGTCAGACCTCCAGGCCCACTCTGCATCCTGGGATAGTGTCTTCACTCTGAGTTCAGAGATGTCCTGAGGGGCATTTTTATTTATTTGGATTTCTATTCAAAAATTTTATAATTGATTTACAGTGTTGTGTCAATTTCAGGTGTGTAACAAAGTGATTCAATACATACATCTGTTCTTTTCAAAGTCTTCTTCCATTTATTACAGAATAATGAGTAGCGTTCCCTGTGCTGTACTAGGTCCGTGTTGATTTGCTTATTTTATATATGTAGTGTGTACGTCAATCCCAAACTCCTAATTTAGCCCTTCACCCCCCAATACTTTCCCCCTTGGTAACCATAAGTTTGTTTTCAAAGTCTGTGAGTCTGCTTCTGCTTCGTAAACAAGGTCATTTGCATGATGGTTTTAGATGTCACATCCAAGTGATGTCGTGTGGCGTTTGTCCTCTCTGACACTTCATCTGGTATGGTAGTCTCTGGGTCCATCCATGTTGCTGCAAGCGCCTTTCTTTCTTTCTAATGGTTGAGTAATATTCCACTGTATATATACGTCTTTTTATCCATTCTTCTGTCAATGTACGTTTTAGTTGCTTCCATGTCCTAGCTGTTTTATACAGCGCTGCAATGAACTTCAGGGTGCATGTATCATTTTGAACCATGTTTTTCTCCAGAAACATCGCCAGGAGTGGGACTGCTGGAGCATGTGGTAGATCTATTCTTTAGCTTTTCAAGGAACCTCCATACTGTTCTCTATAGTGGCTGGACCAATTAACGTTTCCACCAACAGTGTATGCGGGTTCCACATCCTGTCCAGCATTTACTGTTTATAGCCTTTTTTAAACCTTATTTTATATATAGCAGATTAACTATGTTGTGATAGTTTCAGTAAAGGACTCAGCCGTACATGTATCCATTCTCCCCCAAGCTCCTCTCCCATCCAGGCTGCCACATAACATTGAGCAGAGTTCCATGTGCTGTATCGTAGGTCCTTGCTTGCTTATAGACTTTTTGATGAGGGTCATTCTGACTGGTGTAAGGTGATATCTCATTGTAGTTTTGTATTTCTCTAATAATTAGCAATGTTGAGTATCTTTTCATGTGCCTTTGGCCATCTGTGTTCTTTGGAGGATTGGGTTATTTGTTTTTGATATTGAGCTTCATGAACTCTTTGTAAATTTTGGAGATTAACCCCTTGTCAGTTGCAAATATTTTCTCCCATTCTATGGGTTGTCTTTTTGTTTTATGGTTTTTCTTTGCTGTGCAAAAGCTTTTGAGTTTAAGTAGGTCCCATTTGTTTATTTTTGTTTTTACTTTCATTACTCTAGGAGATGGATTAAAAATTATATTCCTGCGATTTATGCCTAAGAATGTTCTGCCTATGGTTTCCTCTAGGAATTTTATAGTATCAGGTTGTACATTTAGGTCTTTAATCACATTGAAACTGTCAAGTGGCATTTTTAAAGAGGCTACTGAGATGGCTTTACCTCTCAGCCAAGGGGGCACCCTCACTACTCTATGCTTCAAGGAATCCTGTGAATTTTCTAGGCTGTAGAAATGCCCCCATTCACTGACTTTAAAAGTCCAAGGACAGGGAGTCAGGAAGTGCCAGGATGAGGCCCCGCTGGCGGGCCACCTGCGGCCAGCGTTTCCCGGCCCTCAGGTTCCATCCTGCTCCAGTGTTACCTCTGACTGAGATTTCAGACAAGGAGCGTCGCTTTCCTGGGCAGTGGGGATCCCACATCAGTGCATTGAAGGGTCTCCCTAGGAGCTCCCTGGCCTGCAGCACTGACCCCAAGCGTCCATGCTAGAATGCTGATTAGGTCCCGCTGTGGTCTGGGTGGGTCAGTGAAGGTGCCCGGAGACGTACATTGAGAGACTTGAGGGGAATTCGTTTAAACAGAGTACGGACAGGTATGGCTGAACCCACTATAAACACTACCCAAGACAGAGATGAGGTGACTGAAACATGAAGACATGCACGAGTGTATAAGAATTTTAGTGTGGCTTTCACTGCCTAGGTAAGGGATTCCTTCAGCAGGGGCAATAACTACCTGTGAAGCAGATCAACAAGGTGCTCAACACATGAAGGGTCAAAGGTGACAAATGGCAGGAGAGCCATTGTGACAGTGGCTGTTTTATTAAGAGTCTGAGTTCTTGGCTTGCTGTCCCAGTACAACTGGCAGAGAGGATCTTTCATTACTTCAGTTACCAAACACAGGACCGGTTTTCAAAGATTTGTGTTGGGTAAATCCTTAATATTAACATTCAGAAACGTGAACATAAAGTCGCTCAGTCATATACGACTCTTTGCGACACCATGGACTGTATCCTACCAGGCTCCTCTGTCCATGGGATTTTCCAGGCAACAGTACTGGAGTGGATTGCCATTTCCTTCTCCAAGGGATCTTCCCAACCCAGGAATCGAACCCGGGTCTCCCACATTGTAGACAGACGCTTTACCGTCTGAGCCACCGAGGAAGTCCAATATTCAGAAAACTGGTAAGCAACTGGCGCTCTAGGAATTTTTTTTTAACTTTTCTTCTGAATTTTTCTGAACATATTCTTCGTTTCTTTATCCAAGTCTTAAATTACCAGAGAAATTTTTAGAAGTCCTAATATTTTCATATGTAGCTCACAGAGGGGTTTATGGGCCTGCTTGCTGGCAAGCAGCAGTCAGACTGAGTGGTTTTGGTGCTGAGGTCAGCAGGGTGCAATGCATACCTGGGAGGATCAGATGCATCCACCTTCATAGGCAACTTCTGGCCTCAGTTCTCATCTGCAGCATACAGTTCTCAAAGCCTGAAATTATCCCTGACAAATCTTGTCACACATCAACCCCGAGACACCTCCAGTGTTTCCCAAAGGCCCTTAGGAATCCCAATTTATAGACCTGTTTACTTGGGGAGTGCAGTGAGAGATGGTTAGAACTTGCTGTGGTTCCCAGTATTTTAAAATAACCCAGATTACAAGGTCTGACAGCTGCATTGTCACTGGGTATCTTGGGTTTGTGACATAAGACCTAAAGACCCACAGAGCTATTATATTAATATATCAAAACAAGATGAGAAATCACCAGTTCCTAGGCTCACCTGTGTGAAATCCAGAAACAAGGGGGACCCCAGGTTGTGGGTCGCTGTTAGCTGCTGAGCTGAGAAATCTCTTTGGCCAAGGCATCTGGTATCTTTTCTCTCTCATTTCTCTAAAAGCAAAATACTGGTTTTCCTGAGAAGTGTCTTAGGTAATTATGTTAGGAAGCTGTGGTAAGATAAAATACCATCTGAATCTCAAATGGCTCACATTTCAAACAGACATTAAAATGTTATTAAAGATATCTGTCAAGACTGTAAATAGTATATACTTTAGCATAGAATAGACTCTGTATATTTATATACAGAGTGTGTGTGTGTGTGTGTGTGTATATATATATATGTATATATATATATTGCTTTTCAGTGCATCATCTCAGGGAATTTTATGACAAACTGGCCAGTGAGAGATTTAAATTGAAGGGAGGAAACAGATTTTGGAAGACCTGCAGGACACGTCAGTAACTCCTTCTCCAGAGCTATTTAAGGTGATATGTACATCTTTCCTGGAAAAGAAAACAGCACAGGACCTCTTTCCTGTGCTATGCTGTGCTAAGTCACTTCAGTTGTGTTAGACTCTGCGCAACCCTATGAGTTGTAGCCTATCAGGCCCCTCTGTCCATGGGATTCTCCTTTCAAGAACAATGGAGTGGGTCGCCATTCCCTTCTCCAGGGGATCTTTCAGGCTCCAGACCCAGGGATCAAACCTGTGTATCTTATGTCTCCTACATTGGCGGAGGGGCCGGGGGTGGGGCTCTTTACCACTAGTGCCACCTGGGGAGCCCAGAGGGCCTCTGTATGTGTGTGTTAGTAGCTCAGTCATGTCTGACTCTTTGCAACCCCGTGGACTGTAGCTCACCAGGCTCTTCTGTCCATGTAATTTCTCAGGCAAGAATACTGGAGTGAGTTGCCACTCCCTTCTCCAGGGGATCTTCCCAACCCAGGGATCAAACCCTGGTCTCCCACATTGCAGGCAGACTCTTTACCATCTGAGCCACCAGGGAAGCCCTAGAGGGCCTGACATAAAATACTGAAAAGGAAAAGAGCTAAAAAAGAGTGGGAACAAAGAGTTTGTGTTCCCTCTAGTGGACAGTTGTGGAGTGGCACCCAGAAATTCACTCAAGACCTCTTTGCTGTTGTTCCGTCACTACGTCCTGTCCAACTCTTTGCCACCCCGTGGACTGCAGCATGCCAGGCTCATCTCTCCTTCACCATCTGCTGGAGTTTACTCAGATTCATGCCCACTGAGTCAGTGATGCTATCTAACTATCTTGTCCTCTGCTTCCCCCTTCTATTGCCTTCAGTCTTTCCTAGTATTAGGGTCGTTTCCAAAGAATTGGCTATTTGCATCAGGTGGGCAAAGTATTGGAGCTTCAGCATCAGTCCTTTCAATGAATATTCCGGGTTGATTTCCTTCAGGATTGACTGGTTTGATCTCCTTGCTGTTCAAGAGACTCTCAAGAATCTTCTTCAGCAGCACCACAGTTCAAAAGCATCGATTCTTTGGTGCTGTCTTCTATATGGTCCAACTCTCACATTCCTACATGATCTTTATGGTCCAACTCTCACATCTGAACATGACTACTGGAAAAACAATAGCTTTGACTATATGCACTTTGTTGGTAAACTGATATCTCTGCTTTTGAATACACTGTCTAGGTTTGTCATAGCTTTCCTTCCAAGGAGGAAGCATTTTTTAATTTTGTTGCTGTCTGAAGTGACTTTCCAGAACCCAGAAAAGTAAAATCTGTCACCACTTCCACTTTTCCCCCTTCTATTTGCCATGAAGTGATGGGAACGGATGTCATGATCTTTGTTTTTTGAATGTTGAGTTTTAAGCCAGCTTTTTCACTCTCCTCTTTCACTTTCATCAAGAGGCTCTTTAGTTTCTCTGTGCTTTCTGCCATAAGGGTGGTGTCATCTGCATGTCTGAGGTTGTTGATATTTCTCTAAGCAATCTTGATTGCAGCTTGTAATTCATCCAGCCCAGCATTTCCCATGATGTACTCTACATATAAGTTAAATAAGCAGGGTGACAATATAAAACCTTGTCATATTCCTTTCCCAGTTTGGAACCAATCAGTTGTTCAATGTCCAGTTTCAACTGTTGCTTCTTGACCTGCATACAGCTTTCTCAGGAGACAGGTAAGGTGATCCAGTACTCCCATCTATTTAAGAATTTTCCACAGTTTATTGTGATCCACACAGTCACAGGCTTTAATGTGGTCAAAGAAGCAGAAGTAGATGTTTTCTGGAATTCCCTTTCTTTCTCCATGATCCAGCAAATGTTGGCAATTTAATCTCTGGCTCCTCTGCCTTTTCTAAACCCAACTTGTACATCTGGAAGTTCTTGGTTCACATACTGCTGAAACCTAGCTTGAAGGATTTTGAGCATAACCTTGCTAGCTTGTGAAATGAGTGCAATTAATGTGGTAATTTGAGCATTCTTTGGCATCACCCTTCTTTGGGATTGAAATGAAAACTGACCTTTTCCAGTCCTGTGGCCACTGCTGAATTTTCCAAATTTGCTGACATGTTGAGTGCAACACTTTTAACAGCATCATCTTTTAGTATTTAACACCAAAAACATTTTGTGTTGGGTTACAGCCGATTACCAATGTTGTAGTTTCAGGTGAACAGGAAAGGGACTCAGCCATACCCATACATATACACATATCCATTCACCCCCAAACCCCCCTCTAATACAGGCTGGCACATAACATTGAGCAGAATTCCATGTGTTATACAATAGGTCTTTGTTGGTTATCCAAATTAAATATAGCAGTGTGTACATGACGTTCCCAAAGTCCCTAACTGCCCCTTCCCCCTGGCAACTATAAATTTGTTTTTTAAGTCTGTGAGTCTCTATTTTGTAAGTAAGTTCATTTGTATCATTTCTTTTTAGATTCCACATATAAGGGATGTCATATGATATTTCTCCTATGTCTGACCTTCTTCATTCAGTATGACACTCTTGGTCCGTCCATGTTGCTGCACATGGCATTATTTCATCCTTTTTAATGGCTGAGTAATATTCCATTGTATATAGGTACCCTGTCTTCTTTATTTGTTGCTCTGTCAATGGACATTTAGGTTGCTTCTAGGTCTCGGCTATTGTAAACAGTGCTGCAATGAACATTGGGGTGCATGTATCTTTTCAGGCCATGTTTTTATCTGGATATATGCTCAGGAGTGGGATTGCAGGGTCACATGGTAGCTCCATTTTTAGTTTTTTAAGGAACCTCCATACTGTTCTCCATAGTGACTGAACCAATTTACATTCCCACCAAGAGTGCAGGTGGGTTCCCTTCTCTCCACACCCTCTCCAACATTTGTTGTTTGTGAATTTTTTGATGATAGATATTCTGAACTGTGTGAGATGATAGTCTCATTGTAATTTTGATTTGTATTTCTGTAATAACTAATGATATTGAACATCTTTTCCTGTGTCTATTGGCCATCTGTATGTACATTTTAGAGAAAAGTCTATTCAGGTCTTCTGCCTACTTTTTGAGTTTGTTTTTGTTGCTACTAAGCATCATAAACTGTTTGTAAATTTGGGAGTTCAGTTCAGTTGCTCAGTCATGTCCAACTCTTTGCGACCCCATGAATTGCAGCACGCCAGGCCTCCCTGTCCATCACCAACTCCCGGAGTTCACTCAAACTCACATCCATCATGTCGGTGATGCCATCCAGCCATCTCATCCTCTGTTGTCCCCTTCTCCTCCTGCCCCCAATCCCTCCCAGCATCAGAGTCTTCTCCAATGAGTCAACTCTCCGCATGAGGTGGCCAAAGTATTGGAGTTTCAGCTTTAGCATCATTCCTTCCAATGAACACCCAGGGCTGATCTCCTTCAGAATAGACTGGTTGGATCTCCTTGCAGTCCAAGGGACTCTCAAGAGTCTTCTCCAACACCACAGTTCAAAACCATCAATTTTTCGGCAGTTTTCTTCACAGTCCAACCCTCACATCCATACATGACCACTGGGAAAACCATAGCCTTGACTAGATGGACCTTAGTTGGCAAAGTAATGTCTCTGCTTTTGAATATGCTATCTAGGTTGGTCATAACTTTCCTTCCAAGGAGCAAGC
>NW_011495076.1:2698786-2701166 GCF_000754665.1 Bison bison bison
GAATGTTGAACTTTAAGCCAACTTTTTCAATCTCCTCTTTCAGTTTCATCAAGAGGCTTTTTAGTTCCTCTTCACTTTCTGCCATAAGGGTGGTGTCATCTGCATATCTCAGGTTATTGATATTTCTCACAGCAATCTTGATTCCAGTTTGTGTTTCTTCCAGCCCAGTGTTTCTCATGATGTACTCTGCATATAAGTTAAATAAACAGGGTGACAATATACAGCCTTGACGTACTCCTTTTCCTATTTGGAACCAGTCTGTTGTTCCATGTCCAATTCTAACTGTTGCTTCCTGACCTGCATATAAGTTTCTCAAGAGGCAGATCAGGTGGTCTGGTATTCCCATCTCTTTCAGAATTTTCCACAGTTTATTGTGATCCACACAGTCAAAGGCTTTGGCATAGTCAATAAAGCAGAAATAGATGTTTTTCTGGAACTCTCTTGCTTTTTCCATGATCCAGCGGATGTTGGAAATTTGATCTCTGATTCCTCTGCCTTTTCTAAAACCAACTTGAACATCTGGAAGTTCATGGTTTGCATATTGCTGAAGCCTGGCTTAGAGAATTTTGAGCATTACTTTACTAGCGTGTTAAGTGAAGTGAAGTCACTCAGTCATGTCCGATTCTTTGCAACCCCATGGACTGTAGCCTACCATGCTCCTCCGTCCGTGGGTGTGGGTTTCCATTTCCTCTGTCCGTGGGAGTGGGTTGCCATTTCCTTCTCTAGTAGATCTTCCCACCTCAGGGATTGAACCTGGGTCTCCCACATTGCAGGCAGACACTTTACCATCTGAGCCACCAGGAAAACTCTAGCTTTTGAGATGAGTGCAATTGTGTGGTAGTTTGAGCATTCTTTAGCATTGTCTTTCTTTGGGATTGGAATGAAAACTGACCTTTTCCAGTCCTGTGGCCACTGCTGAGTTTTCCAAATTTGCTGGCATATTGAGTGCAGCACTTTCACAGCATCATCTTTCAGGATTTGAAATAGCTCAACTGGAATTCCATCACCTCCACTAGCTTTGTTCATAGTGATGCTTTCTAAGGCCCACTTGACTTCACATTCCAGGATGTCTGGCTCTAGGTGAGTGATCACACCATCGTGATTATCTGGGTCGTGAAGATCTTTTTTGTACAGTTCTTCTGTGTATTCTTGCCACCTCTTCTTAATATCTTCTGCTTCTGTTAGGTCCATACAATTTCTGTCCTTTATCGAGCCCATCTTTGCATGAAATGTTCCCTTGGTATCTCTAATTTTCTTGAAGAGATCTCTAGTCTTTCCCATTCTGTTGTTTTCCTCTATTTCTTTGCACTGATCACTGAGGAAGGCTTTCTTATCTCTTCTTGCTGTTCTTTGAAACTCTCCATTCAGATGCTTATATTTTTCCTTTTCTCCTTTGCTTTTCGCTTCTCTTCTTTTCACAGCTATTTGTAAGGCCTCCCCAGACAGCCATTTTGCTTTTTTGCATTTCTTTTCCATGGGGATGGTCTTGATCCCTGTCTCCTGAACAATGTCACAAACCTCAGTCCATAGTTCATCAGGCACTCTATCAAATCTAGTCCCTTAAATCTATTCCTCACTTCCACTGTATAATCATAAGGGATTTGATTTAGGTCATACCTGAATGGTCTAGTGGTTTTCCCTACTTTCTTCAATTTAAGACTGAATTTGGCAATAAGGAGTTCATGATCTGAGCCACAGTCAGCTCCCAGTCTTGTTTTTGCTGACTGTATGGAGCTTCTCCATCTTTGGCTGCAAAGAATATAATCAATCTGATTTCGGTGTTGACCATCTGGTGATATCCATGTGTAGCATCTTCTCTTGTGTTGTTGGAAGAGGGTGTTTGCTATGACCAGTGTGTTCTCTTGGCAAAATTCTATTCGCCTTTGACCTGCTTCATTCTGTATTCCAAGGCCAAATTTGCCTGTTACCCCAGGTGTTTCTTGACTTCCTACTTTTGCATTCCAGTCCCCTAAAATGAAAAGGGGAGAGGGCAATGGCAACCCACTCCAGTACTCTTGCCTGAAAAATCCCATGGACGGAGGACCCTGGTGGGCTGCAGTCCATGGGGTCTCTGAGAGTTGGACACGACTTAGCAGCAGCAGCAGCATAATGAAAAGGACATCTTTTTTGGGTGTTAGCTCTAAAAGGTCTTGTAGGTCCTTTTTTTGTGTGTGTGTGTGAATTTTATTCATCTTATTTTTTTAAATTTTATTTTATTTTTAAACTTTACATAATTGTATTAGTTTTGCCAAATATCAAAATGAATCCACCACAGGTATATATGTGTTCCCCATCCTGAACCTTCCTCCCTCCTCCCTCCCCATACCATCCCTCTGGGTCGTCCCAGTGCACTAGCCCCAAGCATCCAGTATCGTGTATC
>NW_011495076.1:2701266-2713455 GCF_000754665.1 Bison bison bison
AACACCGAAATCAGATTGATTATATTCTTTGGCTGCAAAGAATATAATCAATCTGATTTCGGTGTTGACCATCTGGTGATGTCCATGTGTACAGTCTTCTCTTGTGTTGTTGGAAGAGGGTGTTTGCTATGACCAGTGCATTCTCTTGGCAAAACTCTATTAGCCTTTGCCCTGCTTCAGTCCATATTCCAAGCCCAATTTTGCCTGTTACCCCAGATGTTTCTTGACTTCCTACTTTTGCATTCCAGTCCCCTATAATGAAAAGGACATCTTTTTTGGGTGTTAGTTCTAAAAGGTCTTGTAGGTCTTCATAGAATCATTCAACTTCAGCTTCTTCAGCGTTACTGGTTGGGGCACAGACTTGGATTACTGTGATATTGAATGGTTTGCCTTGGAAACGAACAGAGATCATTCTGTCATTTTTGAGATTGCATCCAAGTACTGCATTTTGGACTCTTTTGTTGACCGGGATGGCTACTCCATTTCTTCTAAGGGATTCCTGCCCGCAGTAGTAGATATAATGGCCATCTGAGTTAAATTCACCCATTCCAATCCATTTTAGTTCGCTGATTCCTAGAATGTTGACATTCACTCTTGCCATCTCCTGTTTGACCACTTCCAATTTGCCTTGATTCATGAAACTAACATTCCAGGTTCCTATGCAATATTGCTCTTTACAGCATCAGACCTTGCTTCTATCACCAGTCACACCCACAACTGGGTATTGTTTTTGCTTTGGCTCCATCCCTTCATTCTTTCTGGAGTTATTTCTCCACTGATCTCCAGTAGCAGATTGGGCACCTACTGACCTGGGGAGTTCCTTTTTCAGTATCCTATCATTTTGACTTTTCATACTGTTCATCGGGTTCTCAAGGCAAGACTACTGAAGTGGTTTGCCATTCCCTTCTCCAGTGGACCACATTCTGTCAGATCTCTCCACCATGACCTGCCCGTCTTGGGTAGCCCCACAGGGCATGGCTTAGTTTCATTGAGTTAGACCAGGCTGTGGTCCGTATGATTAGATTGACTAGTAAATTTGGGAGAGTAATCCCTTATTGGTCAGATAACTTGCAAATATTTTCTCCCGATCTGTGGGCTGTCTTTCCATTTTGTTTATTGTTTCCTTTGCTCTGCAAAAGCTTTTGAGTTTCAGTAGGTCCCATTTGTTTATGTTTGCTTTTATTTCCATTATTCTTGGAGATGGATCAAAAAAGATGTTGCTGTGATTTATGTCAGACAGTATTCTGCCTTTGTTTTCCTCTAGGAGTTTTATCGTGTCCAGTCTCACATTTAGATCTTTAATCCATTTTGAGGTTATTTTTGTTTATGGAGTTAAAGAATGATATGATTTCATTTTTTTTTTTTTTTACATGTGGCTGTCCAGTTTTCCCTGCACCATTTGTTGAAGAAACTGTCTTTCCTGCATTGTGAAATCTTGTCTCTTTTGTCATAGATTAATTGACCATAGGTGCATGGGCTTATTTCTGGGTTTTCTATCCTGTTCCATGAATCTATATTTCTATTTTGTACCAATACCATACTGTTTTGATGACTATAGCTTTGTAGTATAGTCTGAAGTCAAGGAGCCTGATTCCTCCAGCTCCATTTTTCTTTTTCAAGACTGCTTTGGCTATTCAGGGTCTTTTTTGTCTCCATACAAATTTTGAGATATTTTGTTCTCATTCTGTGAAAAATGCCATTGGTAGTTTGATAGGGATTGTATAGAATCTGTAGATTGCCTTGGGCAATATACTCATTTTGACAATATTGATTCTTCCAATCCACAAACATGGTATATTTTTCCATCTGTTTATGTCTTTGATTTCTTTCATCAGCATCTTATATTTTTTGGTGTACAGGTCTTTTGTCTCCTTAGGTAGGTTTATTCCTGGGTATTGTATTCTTTTTGATGCAATGGAACTGCTTCTAGAACTTCTCTTTCTGATCTTTCATTGTTATTGTATATATATCCAACAGACTTCTGTGTATTGATTTTGTAACTTGCAATTTTACCAAATTCATTGGTGAGTTCTGGTAGGATTCTGGCATCATCTTTAGGATATTCTATGTATGGTACCATATCATCTGCAGACAGTGACAGTTTAGCCTCTTCTTTTCTGATTTGAATTCCCTTTACTTCTTTTTCTTCTCTGATTGCTGTAGGTAGGACTTCCAAATCTATGTTGAATAAAAGTGGTGAGAGTGGACATCCTTTTCCTGTTCCTGATATTAGAGGGAATGCTTTCAGCTTTTCACCATTGAGTAGGATGCCAACTGTAGGTTTGTCATGCTGCTGCTAAGTCGCTTCAGTCGTGTCCGACTCTGTGCAACCCCATAGACAGCAGCCCATTAGGCTCCTCTGTCCCTGGGATTCTCCAGGCAAGAATACTGGAGTGGGTTGCCATTTCCTTCTCCAATGCATGAAAGTAAAAAGTAAAAGTGAAGTCGCTCAGTCGTGTCCGACTCTTAGCGACCCCACGGACTTCAGCCTACCAGCCTCCTCTGTCCATGGATTTTCCAGGCAAGAGTACCGGAGTGGGGTGCCATTGCCTTCTCCGAGGTTTGTCATAAATGGCCTCTAATATGTTGAGATATGTACCCTCTATGCTCACTTTCTGGAGAGTTCTTATCATAAATGGGTTCTGAATTTTGATAAATGTTTTTTCTGCATCCATTGAGGTGATCATATGGTTTTCATTCTTCAATTTGTTGATATGGTATATCACATTGATTTTCAGATGACGAAAAATCCTTGCATCTCTGGGATGAATCCCACTTGATCATTGAGTATGATCTTTTAAATGTATTGTTGGGGGTTACTAGTATTTTGTTGAGGAATTTTGCATCTGTGTTTATCAGTGATATTGGACTGTAGTTTTCTTTTTTTATGGTATCTTTGTCTGATTTTGGTATCATGATGATAGTGGCCTCATAAAATGAGTTGGGAAATTTTCTCTGTGATTTTCTAGAACAGTTTCAGAAGGATAGGTGTTAAACGCTTTTCTAAAATTTTTTTAAGTTCACCTGTGAAGCTTTCAGGTCCTGGACTTCTGTTGGGTTTTTAATCACAGTTTCAATTTCAGTGCTTGTGATTGGTCTGTTCATTTTTTATATTTTTTTTCTGGTTCTAGAGAGACTTGTACCTTTCTAAGAATTTGTCCATTTCTTCCAGGTTGTCCATTTTATTGGCATACAGTTGTTCATAGTAGTCTCTTATGATCCTTGGTATTTCTGTGGAGTCAGTTGTAACTCTTTACATTTCTAATTTTACTGGTTTGAGTCCTCTCCTTTATTTCTTTGAGTCTGGCTAAAGGCTTATCAGTTTTATCTTTTCAAAGAACTAGCTTTTAGTTTCACTGATCTTTGTTATTGTTTTGTCTCTCATTTATTTCTTCTCTGATCTTTATGATTTCCTTCCTTCTACTAACTTTAAAAGGTTTTGTTTGTTTTTTTTTTATCTAGCTGTTTTAGGTGTAAGGTTAGATTATTTGAGATTTTTCTTGTTTCTTGAGGTAAGATTGTATTGGTATAAACGTCCCTCTTAAGACAGCTTTTGCTGTACGCCTTAAGTTTTGGACCGTTATGTTTTCATCCTCATTTGTCTTTAGGTATTTTTTTATTTCCTCTTTGATTGTTTTCAGTGATCCAATGGTTGTTTAGTAGCATCTTGCTTAGCTGCCACGTGTTTGTGTTTCTTAGAGTTTTTTCTTCTAGTTTATTTCCAATCTCATAGCATTGTTATCAGAAAAGATGCTTGATAACACAACATCTTTTAGGATTTTAAATAGCTCAGCTGGAATTCTATCATGTCTACTAGCTTTGTTCATAGTAATGCTTCCTAAGGTCCAGTTGACTTCACACTCCAGGATGTCTGGTTCTAGGTGAATGACCACACCATTTGGGGTATCCGGATCATCAAGACCTTTCTTGTACAGTTCTTTTGTGTATTCTTGCCACCTCTTCCTAATCTCTTCTGCCTGTGTTATGTCTTTACCATTTCTGTTCTTTACTGTGCCCATCCTTGCATGAAATGTTTCTTTGATATCTCCAGTTTTCTTGAAGAGATCTCTGGTTTTTCCCATTCTATTGTTTTCCTCTATTTCTTTGCACTGTTTATTAAAGAA
Organism: Bison bison bison; assembly: GCF_000754665.1. NCBI lineage: Eukaryota > Metazoa > Chordata > Mammalia > Artiodactyla > Bovidae > Bison > Bison bison. Next base: position 2,705,391 of record NW_011495076.1, read on the forward strand.
GCCTTCTTATCTCTCTCTTTTATTCTCTGGAACTCTGCATTCAGTTAAGTGTATCTTTCCCTTTCTCCCTTGCTTTTTACTTCTCTTCTTTCTTCAGCTATTTGTAAAGCCTTCTCAGACAACCATTTTGCCTTCTTGCATTTATTTTCCTTTGGAATGGTTTTGGTCACTGCCTCTGTACAGTGTTACAAACCTCCAGCCATAGTTCATAATCATAGTTTACTAGATCTAATCCCTTGAATCTATTTGTCACCTCTACTGCATAATCATAAGGGATTTTATTTAGATCATACCTGAATGGCCTAGTGGTTTTCCCTACTTTCTTCACTTTGAGTCTGAATTATGCAATAAGGAGTTCATGATCCGAGCCCCACTCAGCTCCCAATCTTGTTTTTACTGGTTGTATATAGCTTCTCCATCTTCAGCTGCAAAGAATATAGTATTTTGGTACTGACCTTCTGGTGATGTCCATGTGTAGACTTGTTTCTTGTGTTATTGCAAGAGGGTGTTTGCTACAACCAGTGTGTTCTCTGGACCAAACTCTGTTAGCCTTTGCCCTGCTTCATTTTGTACTCCAAGGCCAAACTTACCCGTTACTCCAAGTATTTCTTGACTTCCTATTTTTGCATTCCAATCCATGATGAAAAGGACAACTTTTTTTTTGGTGTTAGGTCTAGAAAGTCTTATGCTGCTGCTAAGTCGCTTCAGTCGTGTCCGACTCTGTGCAACCCCATAGACAGCAGCCCACCAGGCTCCCCCATCCCTGGGATTCTCCAGGCAAGAATTCTGGAGTGGGTTGCCATTTCCTCCTCCAATGCATGAAAGTGAAAAGTGAAAGTGAAGTCACTCAGTCGTGTCCGACTCCTAGCGACCCCATGGACTGCAGCCCACCAGGCTCCTCCGTCCATGGGATTTTCTAGGCAAGAGTACTGGAGTGGGGTACCATTGCCTTCTCTGTAGAAAGTCTTATAGGTCTTCACAAAACCATTCAACTTCAGCTTCTTCAGCATCAGTGGTTGGGGTATAGATGTGGATTACTGCAATATTGAATGATTTGCCTTGGAAAGGAAGAGAGATCTGTCGTTTTTGAGATTACACCCAAGTACTGCATTTCAAACTCTCTTGTTGATTATGAGGGCTACTCCATTTCTTCTAAGGGATTAGTGCCCATAGCAGTAGATTTAATGGTCATTTGAATTAAATTCTCACTTGTTCCTGTCCGATTTGCGTTGATTCCTAAAATGTCGATATTCACTCTTGCCATCTCCTATTTGACCACTTCCAATTTACCTTGATTCATGGACCTAATATTCCAGGTTCCTATGCAATATTGTTCTTTACAGCATTGGACATTACTTTCACCACCAGTCCCATCCACAACTGGGCGTCATTCCTGCTTTGGCTCAGCCTCTTCATTCCTTCTGGAGCTATTTGTCTGCTCTTCTCCAGTAGCATATTGGACACCTCCTGACCTGGCAGGTTCGTCTTTTGGTGTCATATCTTTTTGCCTTTCATACTGTTCATGGGATTCTCAAGGTGTACTACATTTCAGATGTGCTGCATAGCAATTTGACATTTGCATACATTATGAAATGGTCACCTCAGTAAGTTTAGTACGTCTGTCCCCAAAGTTATTACAGTATTACCATTTTCCTTATGCTGCATATTATATCCCCATGGCTTATTTATAACTGGAAGTTTGTAGCTCTTAATCCCCTCACTTATTTCACCGTCCCCCTCAATGTCCTCTCGTCTGGCACCACCCATTTCTTCTCTATGTGAGTCTGTTTTCATTCTATTTTATTTGTTTTTGAGATTCTACATGTTGGTGAAATCATACAGTATATCTGTCTTTGTCTGTCTGACTTATTTCACTTAACATAATACTCTCTAGTTCCATCCATGTTGTTGTAAGTGGTAAGATTTCTTTTTTCAAGGCTGAGTAACATTCCATTCTGGGGCTTCCCTGGTGGCTCAGTGGTAATGAATCCACCTGCCAGTGCAGGAGCCACAGGTTCAATCCCTGGGTTGGGAAGATCCCCTGGAGAAGGAAATGGCAACCACTCCAGTATTCTTGCCTGGGAAGTCCCATGGACAGCAGAACCTGGCAGGCTACAGTCCATGGGTCTCGTAAGAGTTGGACAGGACTTAGGGACTAAACAACAACAACATTCCATTGCATATGTTTACATTTCTTCATTCATTTATCAGTGGACACGCACATTGCTTCCATATCTTGGCTATTTTAAGTAACACTGCAATGAACATTGAGTACATGTATCTTTTCAAATTAGTATTTTCGTTTTCTTTGGGTAAATACCCAAAACTGATATTGCTGGATCATATGGCAGTTCTATTTTTAATTTTTTTGAGAACTCCATACTGTTTTCCAGTGGACTCATCAATTTTCAGTCCCACCGACAGTACACGAGGGTTCCTTTTTCTGTACATCTTTTGTACAGCTTGTTCTTTGTTGTCTTTTTCATAATAGCCATTCTGACTGGTGTGAGGTGTTATCTTATTGTGGTTTTGATTTGCATTTCCCTGATTAGTGATGTTGAACATTTTTTCATGTGTCTGTGGCCATCAGTATGTTGTCTTTGGGGAAAAAAAAAGTCTATTCCTCTATCCAGCTTTTTAATTGGGTTGTCTTTTTGTGTTGAGTTGTATGATTTCTTTGTATATTTTGGATATTAACTTATCAGATATATTGTTTGCAAATATCTTCTCCCAATTAGTAAGTTGCCTTTTTGTTTTATTGATAGTTTGCTGTGCAAAAGCTTTTTAGTTTGATGTAGTCTCATTTATTTTTGCTTTTGTTTCTATTGATGGAGACAGATCCAAAAAAATTATTGGTAAGACAGTTGTCAAAGAGCCTACTGCCTGTTTTCTACAAGTAGTTTTATGGTTTCAGGTCTTACATATAATTCTTTAATCTATTTTGAGTTTTTTTAAGATAGTGTGAGTAGTCCAGTTTCATTCTTTTGCATGCAGATGTCCAGTTTTCCCAACACCATTTATTGAAGAGGCTTTTCCCCATTGTATATTCTTGCCTCCTTTGTCACAGATCAGTTGGTCATGTAACCTCGTGTTTGTTTCTGAGCTCCACTGATCTGTGTTTTTTCTGCCAGAACCATGCTATTACGATAGCTAGCATAACCATGCTGTCACTATACCTTTGTAGTATAACTGGAAATCAGGGAGCGTGATGTTTCTAGTTTTGCTCTTCTTTCTCAAGATTGTTTTATTATTTGGGGTCTTTGTGTTTCCATACAAATTTTAGAATTACTTGATCTAGTTCTGTGAAAAATGTCATTGGTGTTCTGATAAGGATTACACTGAACCTGTTAATTGACTTGGGTAGTATAATCATTTTAACAATAGTAATTCTTCTAACCCATTTGTCATCTTCAGTTTCTTTCATCAGTGTCTTATACTTTTCCAATTGTTTTCTAAGTCTTTTACCTCCTTAGATTTATGTCTAGAAGTTGTGTTCTTTGTGATGCAATTATAAATGGGATTGTTTCCTTAATTTTGCTTTCTGATCTTTTGTGGTTAGTGTATAGAAATGCAAGGGATTTGTTAATTTTTTTGTCCTGCAACCTTACCAAATTCATTGATCAACTTAAGTAGTTTTCTGGTAACATACTTAGGATTTTTTTATGTATAGTATGTCATCTGCAAACAGTGACAGTTTCCCTTCCTTTCCAATTTGGATTCCTTTTATTTATTTTTTTCTTTTCTGATTGCTGTGGCTAGGACTTCCAAAATTGTTGGGGGGAAAAAAAAACCATGAGAGTGGACATCCTTGTTTCTGATCTTAGAGGAAATGCTTTCAGCTTTTCACCATTGAGTATGATGTTAACTGTGGGTTTGTCATATATGGCCTTTATCATGTTGAGGTAGATTCCCTCTATGCCCCTTCTCTGGAGAGATTTTGTCATAAATGGGTGTTGAATTTTGTCAAAACGCATTTTCTGCCTCTATTGAGATGATCATATGGTTTTTATTCAATGTGGTATATCACACTGATTGATACAGATATTGAAAAATCCTTGCATTCCTGAGATAAATCCCAGGTGATCATGTTGTATGATCCTTTGAATGTATTGTTGGAGTCAATCTCTTAGTATTTTGTCAAGGATTTTTGCATCTATGTTCATCAGTGATATTGGTTTGTTTTTTTTTTTTCCTCTCGTATCTTTTCTTGGTTTTGGTAGCAGCATGATGGTGGCTCTGGAATGAGTTTGGGAGTATTCTTTCATCTGCAGTTTTTTGGAACAGTTTCAGAAGGATAGGTGTTAACACTTCTCTAAATGTTTGATAGAATTCACCTGTGAGGCCATCTGGTCCTGGACATTTGTTTGTTGAAAAATTTTAAATCACAGTTTCAATTTCAGTACTTGGAATGATCTGTTCGTATATTCTATTTCTAGTTCAGTGTTAAAATATTTTATTTTTCTAAGAATTTGTCCATTTCTTCTAGTTGTTCATTTTATTGCCATAGTGTCTTATGATCCTTTATACTTCTATAGTGTCCAGTGTAACTTCTTTTTCATTTCATATTTGATTGATTTGAGCCCTCTCTTTTTGCTTGATTAGTCTGATTAAAAGTTTATCAATTTTTCAGAAAGTCAGCTCTATGTTTCATTCATCTTTTCTGTTTTCTTCATCTCTATTTATTTCTGCTCTGATATTTATGATTTCTTTCCTTCTAACTTTGGGTTTTTTTTCTCCTTTCTCTAGTTGCTTTAGGCATAAGTTTCTGTTGTTTTAGATTTTTGTTTCATGAGTTAAGACTGTATTGCTATAAACTTACTTCTTAAAAGTGCTTTTGCTGCATCCCATAGGTTTTGGATTGTTGTAGCTTTCATTTGTCTCTAGGTACTTTTTTTTATTTCATCTTTTGATTTCTAATCTCATAGTGTTGTGGTCAGAAAAGATGCTTGATATGACTTTAGTTTTCTTAAATTTACCAAGGCTTGCTTTTTGGCTCCCAGCATGTGATCTGTCCTAGAGAATGCTCATGTACAATTGCAAAGAATGTATATTCTGCTGCTTTCAGATGGAATGTTCTATAAATAACAATTACACTCATCTGGTCTCAAGACTCATTTAAGGCCTTTGTTTCTGTATAGATTTTCTGTCTAGATGATCTGTCCATTGATGTTAGTGGGGTGTTAAAAGTTCCTCACAATTTTTGTGTACCTGTTGACTTTTTCCTTTTATGACTTATCGTTTCCCTTATGTACGGAGGTGCTCCTGTGTTGCCTGCATATATATTTACAATTGTTAAATCTTCTCCTTGGATTGACCCCTTGATACGTGTGTCCTTCTTTGTCTCTTTTAAGTCTTTAAAGTCTATTTTGTCTGATATGAATATTGCTACTCCAGATCTTCTGATTTTCATTTGAATAACTTTACCCATCCCTTTAATCTGTGTTTTCCTAGATCTGAAGTGGGTTTATTATAGACAGCGTATATACAAGTCTTGTTTATGTATCCATTCAGCCAGTGTATGTCTTTTGGTTGGAGCATTTAATCTGTTTACATTTAAGGTAATTATTGATATGTATGCTTTGACTGCAATTTAAAAAATTGTCTTGGATTTGTTCTTGAAGGTCTTTTTTTCTTCCCTTCCTCTCTTGTTCTCGTGTGGTTTGATGACTATCTTTAGTGTTCTGTTTGGACTGCTTTTCTTTTGTGTATCTATTGTTGATTTTTGGCTTGTGGTTACCATAAGGTTTTGCTATAACAATCTCCCTCTATGTGTGTGTGTGTGTACGCATCTCTCGCTCTCTCTGTATATACATATATATATACACACACAGACACAAGATTTTTTTTAAGTTGCTAGTCTTTTAATTCCAAATGCATTTCCAATATCCTACATTTTTAGTCTCATGATTGCTGGTTTTGATACCATATCTGTGTGTGGACAAATATGTATGTTTGCCTTTATAAGTGAGCTTTCCCGTCCATGATTTTCCTCGTTCTGGTTGTGGCCTTTTCTGCCTAGAGAAGTTCTTTTAGCATGTGTTGTAAAGGTGGTTTGGTGATGCTGAATTCTCTTAATTTTTGTTTGTTTGTAGAGCTTTTGACTTCTTTATCAAATCTGAACTAGAGCCTTGCTGAGTATTCTTGTAGGTTTTTCCCTTTCATCACTTTAAATATATCCTGCCATTCCCTTCTCACGTGCAGAGTTTCTGCTGAAAAATCAGATTATACCCATATGAGGATTCCCTTGTATATTTTTGTTGCTTTCCCTCCTTGTTGCTTTTAATATTTTCTCTTTGCCATTTTCAATCAATTTTTGTCAGTTTGATTAATATGTTCCTGCTTGGATTTATCCTGTATGGGACTCTCTTCACTTCCTGGACTTGAGTATTTTCTTTCCAATTTTAGGGACGTTTTCAGCTATTCTCTCTTCAAATATTTTCTCAGGCCCTTTCTGTTTTCTCTTTCTGGGCCCCTTATAATGCAAATATTGGTGTTTAATGTTGTCCCAGTAGTCTCTTAGGGTATCTTTTCATTCTTTTTTTCTTTATTCTGTTCTATAGCTTTGATTTCCATCAATGTTTTAAAGCTCGCTTAGTCACTCTTTGCCTCATTTATTCTGCTGTTGACTCCTTCTAGTTAGTGTATTTTTCATTTCAGTTATTGTATTGTTCATCTCTATTCTTTAACTCTCTGGCTCTTTGTTAACCATTTCCTGTATCTTCTCAGCCTGTGCTATAACAATTCTTTTTCTGAGATCTTGAATCATCTTTACTATCATTACTCCAGATTCTTATTCAGGCAGATTTCCTATCTCTACTTCACTTAGTTTTGGGGGGAATTTTATCTTGTTTTTTCATCTGGACCATATTTCATTGCTGCCTCATTTTGTCTAATTCCATTTCTCAGGCTGCCTTTTTATAGTTCCTCTTGCTTTTGCTGTCTGCCCCTTCGTGGGTGAGGCTGTTCCATGGTCTCATGCAGCTTTGATGGGACTGGTGCCTGTTCCTGGTGTGTGAAGCCAAGTCATGTGCCTCTGGTGGGCAGGGATGTGTTTGGAGGTGGCTGTGGGCTCAGGACTTCAGGCGACCTGTCTGCAGTAGGTGGTGCTGAGTTCCCACCCTGTCGGTGGTTTGGCCTGGGGCATTCTGGCACTGGAGCCTAAACGCTGTTGTGTGGGGCCAGGTCTCGGTGCCAAAACAGCAACCTGTAGGAGAGCGGACACTATATGCCCTGGGCCTCTACCACCAGTGTCCTTCCCCCTACAGTGAACTGCAGCTGACTCCTGCTTCCCCAGGAAGACACCCCCGAGGCCATCAGGTAAACTCTGTTCCAGGTGCCCACGGAGTCACTGCTTTGCCCTGGTTCCCAGTGCTCATGAAACCTTGTGTGCACCCTCCAAGAGTGGAGTCTCTGTTCCCCTAGTCCTGTGGAATTCCTGCTCTCAAGCCCCACTTGCCTTCAAAAGTCAAATGCTCCTCTTCCCAATGTTAGACCCCCAGGCTAGGGAGCCTGACATGGGACTCAGAAATCTCAACCGTGTGGGAGACAGCCCCTGGCAGGAATGGGATTTGATTATATCACGAAATTGCCCCTCCTACCATCTCACTGTGGCTTTTTTGTCTTCAGAAGTAGAATATCTTTTTTGGTAGGTTCTAATCGCTCTTTCTGATGGTTATTCACCAGTTATTTGTAACTTTGGTGTTTTTGTGAGAGAAGGTGAGCTCCTTTTATTCTGCCATCTTCTTTCCTCCTCTAAGAAGATTTAAAAATGTCCAGTCTATTTTTATTTTTTGACTTTGGTTCTAAGGTATGTAATTAAGTGGAAAGAGAAACACATGCAGAATTATTTATATGATAGTAATCTCTCTGTAAAAAACAATGAAGGATGAAAAGTATTATATAATATGTGTGTATGTGTGCACACGTGTTAGTTGTTCAGTCGTGTCTGACTCTTTGCGACCCATGGACTCTAACCTGCCAGGCTGTTCATGGGACTCTCCAGGCAAAAATTCTGGAGTGAGTTGCCATTTCCTTCATATATATATATATATATATATATATATAT
>NW_011495076.1:2713555-2729945 GCF_000754665.1 Bison bison bison
TTGGATCTCCTTGCAGTCCAAGGGACTCTCAAGAGTCTTCTCCAACACCACAGTTCAAAACCATCAATTCTTCAGCACTCAGCTTTCTTCACAGTCCAACTCTCTCATCCATACATGACCACTGGAAAAACCGTTGCCTTGACTAGACGGACCTTAGTTGGCAAAGTAATGTCTCTGCTTTTGAATATGCTATCTAGGTTGGTCATAACTTTCCTTCCAAGGAGTAAGCGTCTTTTAATTTCATGGCTGCAGTCACCATCTGCAGTGATAGTGGAGCCCCCCAAAATAAAGTCTGACACTGTTTCCCCATCTATTTCCCATGAAGTGATGGGACCAGATGCCATGATCTTCGTTTTCTGAATGTTGAGCTTTAAGCCAACTTTTTCACTCTCCACTTTCACCTTCATCAAGAGGCTTTTTAGTTCCTCTTCACTTTCTGCCATAAGGGTGGAGTCATATTTTATGTTTGTGTATATAAGAAGTGGTAAGTTTTATAAGAAACTGAAAATAGTTATCTTTGGTGGGGGAGAACTGCAGCAATGAGAGTCACAGGTGGAAGGGACACTTTGTATCATTTCATTTTCTAATATGAAATTTTAAATTTCAAAATGCAGTTATTAAACCTAGAATTTGGCTCACATCCATGCTGAGTAAAGCAATAAACATGGACTCAAAAATGCAAGAAAATGTTAAAGACAGTATGTGCATATAGTAAAGTCAAACAAATAGTGTGGAGTAAAAATGAGTCACTTCTGACTTCTAGTCCTTCAACGTCACCAGTGTCTTGCATAGCTTACCAGAGATGGGCTGTGGTATACAAGTGTGTGTACATGTACATACACATACCGTCCCTTTTTAAAAATCAAATATGAATTGACTTAAACACTGTTCTGAAATATGCTTTTTTACTTAAAAATAAACTTTGGAGATTGTTCTACAATGATGTACAATCTACATCAATACATACAGGTATACTTTATTTTTAAATAGGCTGTGTAGTTTTTAAATAGGATGTATAGTTTTAACATATAAGTATTCTATATCTTTGCACAAAGATACATTACATATATTATTTTTGCACATGTATATACAATGTATTTGTGATGAATAAGTGTGTGATAGTATGTGTGTACTTATTGTGGAATTGTGTTAAGGATATACATGTTCTTAACATTTTTATGTATTGTCTAATAGAGCTCTAGAATCAACTTATCAAAAAATATCCTTTTGAGATTGTGCTTGTATGTCTTCTCTTGATTCTGCAATGCAGAAGGCTAGATGCTGACAACTCCCTTCTGCTTTCCCAGGAGTGAGGCTAAAGCTCATGTTTGTGGTCTTTCTCTGGCCTGCAGATTCAGGCTGGCATTTTTTTTTTCATGTTCACTAGCAGTCTGCTTGCTCTCAGGAGTGCAGGCACGGAGCCGGCCATAGAATGGCGTGTGTGTGTGAGGCACTGGAGCACTGCTGGTTCCCATGGGCCAGTCGGGGAGATCCACGGGTAAGGTGTCCCCTGTGGGCTAGCTTCTCGATGGGACCGTGAGTTAGGACTCATGCATGTGCTTGTATGCGTGCTGTTGTGTCTGACTCTTTGCTACCCCATGGACTGCAGCCTGCCAGGCTCCTCTGTCCATGGAATTTTCCAGGCAAGAACACTGGGGTGGGTTGCCATTTCCTACCCCAGGGGATCTTCCTGGCTCAGGGATTGAACCCACAATTCCTGCATTGGCAGGTGGGTTCTTTACCACTGTGCCACCTGGGAGGCCCCAGGAGGACTCTTGGAGGGCTTTACAGGGTCAGAGCCTCTCTGCTGTTCTCACACCAACTTTTCACCTCACTGCCATGTAGCTCATGAGTCTGTCATCTGGAGGAGGCAGGAGAGAAATGGATCCTTTTGGCAGCTTCCCACGCACGCAGTTGGAGAAGCTGGGAACAAACTCATGCACATTTTCCTATCCAGGAGAAACCACCAGCTGAGGAGGTCTCTCTTGGCCCTGAGCTGTGCCACCTTGGGGGAAGGGTAACGAGGGTAAAATCAAACTCTTCCTCTTAAACCTAAGCTCACCTACTGCTCCAGAAGTGTGCTGAAAATGCTCCACTGAAAACAGACTTGCACAGAGGCGCTCTTGTCTGTGGGCGATTGTCTAAGACAGTACTGTCCGGGGGTTTCCACACTAAAGCTGGTTCACAGCCACTGCAGGGTCCAAGCCAGGACCTAGGTCTGCATGCCTATTAGCCAATGCATGGGCAGGAGAGATTCCTGCCAGGTTGCTGGCGTATGGTGTTGGATCCCAAAGCTCTCACAAAGTCAGCTGTGTCTGTAGATGGATGCCAAATTGTTTGGGGTGGGTGGCACAAACGAGGGAAAACTTACTCAGCCAGGTTGATGCCACTTCTGAAGTTGCTTGTCTTTTGTGAAGGCAGCTAGAAGAAATTAGTTTTCAGTAGTCTCTTCTCAGTGGTCAGATTTTAGCTTTCTCTTAGCTTTGTCCTTGTTCTTCAGGCACAGTTGAAGGCTAGAAGTTCAAGATCGAGGTGTTGGAAAGTTTGGTGTTTCCTGAGGACCACAGGGGAAGGATCTGTTCTGGGCCTCTCTCTTTGGCTTAGAGATGGCTGCCCTCTCACTTCCTCTCCATATGCTTTCTGAGTACTTGAGATTCCACATATTGTTAAAGCTAGCTAACAAACATTGGTATTTCTTATCCTGGCAGTTTCAAGATATCAATTTCTTTAGCCACTGTAATCAGAATGAACAAAAATGAAATTATAGCCAACTGACAGGGCCAGTGTGTTGACTCCCTTGGGCACCTGCTCAGGGGATCGCCTCAGGGCCTCTGATGACCCAAACAGCTGTATTCTTTAGCCCCTAGGCCAAAGGTGTTCAGGCTCTAAACAAGCCTTGCAAAGAGTGGTAATAAAATGTTGTGAATACTTACTACTTTGCAAGTGATCTTTCTCTCTATGCTTCAAATACATGAGCAGACCTGTCACTCTGGTTTTCATTCTTCTGGGAATGCTTTTGGGTACGGCACTGGCACTGCTGTAACCTGGGTCTGTGGCTCTTCCTCACCGGAGTGTGAACGTTTCTTGTTTTTCTCATCGGAGGACCTCTAATACACAGCACGGAGCCTCCTCCTCAGGAGGTTATGCATAACTAAACAAACAGCAGTAAATTAAGACAGACTTTTTCCTTCCCTCCTTTTTCCTATGCCCCATGGGGAGATACACTGAGCTAATCAGAGGAAAGGTAGAGTGTGGCAAATGTAGTATTTCTCTATAAATAAGAATACTAGAAGACATGTTACTGATGGTACTGAAATACTTACCACAATAAATACCCAGAAATACCACAATAAAAATAAAAGAACAGAAGTTTGCACGCATATATATCGACATAGTTCATTTGAGAATCTCAGTGCTATTTATTTCTATTGCAGCTAGACACAAAATGTTCAGATATAAAACAAATGATACATAAACACTTTTACAAAGGTGAAAATATAAAGATGACTATGGATTTATGTTTGCAAACAATTTTACTTCAAATCTGTGAAAACGGAACAGTTTATCAGACTTTGACACAGCTATGTTAGAATTACAGTGGACAAAATTGATGAAATCCTAATCAGTAGCCTATAGCAACTGACTATTCTAATTAAAACTAGTATGACCTTCAACCATTCTAAGTACCGCTGCTACAATTTTCTATTTCTAAAAACTTTTATTTTGGGAGAACAAAACTGACTTCAGTGCTATTTTGAGAAAGAGAATAAACATTAAATCTTCAATCTCAACTTTTAAAGCTTAGGGCTCTTTAAGTATTTCTGCTAATCTTAAACTACTTTTGGTTCAGTGCTAACTTTTGAAATATCTTAATCAGTGTAATTTAAGGTCTTTTTTTTTTCTTTTTGTCCAGACAGTGCTCATGGTTTTTGTCTCTATACCAAAGCAGTAAGGCAAGAAAAGTTTTCCTTTTTCAGATCATATATCTATCCATTTTAAAATGCAGGGACTGAAAACACTACAAACAATCCTACCAATAGGAAATTAAGGCTGCTATGGCTTTCCTTTATATTTAAACCATAGGATTAGCAGTGTTATTGCCTACAAATGTTGAATGTATAAGCATTTAGGCTTAAGTCACAGGACATCAATAGAATGTATAAGCAGTTAGGCTTAAGTCACAGGACATCAATATTGCCATTTCTGTGTGTGTTTCAATTTCAGTTAATAAAAGATTGTTTTCGCAATTACCTTTGATAAGTTTGAAGATGAAGTCAGAAAACATTACACAAAAGCTGAAACTGGGTGACTCTGCTACAGGTAAATAATGCCTGAAGGGACAAGAGTGGTGGTCTGGTGTCTGCTTAGTATCGGTGCACTGTGCCTCCAGCCCTGCACAGTGCAGGGCACACTCCAGCCAGCATGACACACGTACGGGCACCTTCAGTGCTCCAAAGGGCCTGGCCTGCTCAATTAGGCGAAATGTGTGGCTTTGCAAGAACTGCCAGGTGCCAGTTTGAAATATATCATTCTTTGAGGCAAGCCCTTCGAGATATGTGAAAGAGAAAAATCACATAACCTTGTCTGCAAAAGAGTTTCTAAAATCCTTTCCTAGTATGAATGTGAACCAGGCTTTGCAGAGTCTATCTACCAGTGTTAGCACCATAGTTAAGCCTGAATTGAGGTAAAGACACACTCGCACACTTTGGGTAGAAATTACAACAGCAATTTTGAATGGGGTATTTACAGCAGTGTCCTTTCTGATTACTAAAAAAGCTGTTTGAAAAACCACTTGAGCCCAAGTGTGTGTGTGTATATATAATACACACAAATATATATTGAAATTGATAAATTACAAAGCTAGGTATAAGTATAGTGAAACAGAACTCATTTTTGAAATTCAAATTATATCATTTTTTACTTCATCAAGCCAAAGATTTTGATTAAACACTCTGAGCCAGTTTATCAACTAGCAATGCCCAGAAATTCTGTTTCTCAGAGTATAGTTAAGCTTACTGTAGATGCTACCCAGTCAACATCCAGCTCCTTGCTCCATTTAATTAAAAAAAAAAAAAAAAAGGAAGTGGCTTCTCTCTTGCCCAACTATTTAGGTAGAAAAACCTCTCTGAGACTTGTATTTTCATTTACATAAAGGAATAAAGAGGAATGGGGAGAAAAGACCCTAAAACTTGGTTAAAATTTTGAAGAGGTACGATATATTTCAGCAAATGAAAACCAAGTTTAGCTAAAGGATAACTGGACAAAAATGAACTAATAACTTTAAAAATTGCTTTTCCCTTCTCTTTCACATTACTTAACATATACGAAAATAAGTCTTAAATTTCTTATTTTCTAGCTTTTGGGGATACAATACAGACTGATTTTTCAAAGGAGAATAATTACCATTATTTATTAAATAAGACAGAGCCCTGGAGTTTGAACAACACTGGAATTCAGTCTCCAGGCAGAGCTGGTCTTGGTGCTCAGGCAGGGGCACTACGACCGACGCTTATGGCTCAGGAAGACGCTGATCACGCCGCTGGACCAGGATCCTCAAAGACACTCATCAGCAGTATTTCCAGCTGACTCTGAGATTCAGATAAGAACAGGAGTAACTTTCCCCTGGAGCCTACAGAAACATTTTAGGGAAACAGTTTAACATTTGTTCTCAACTTAAATATTTAGCTGAATACTGCAGATTATTCTTCAGAAAACTCATGTAAACAGCCATTCTTCTTTTATAAATCTGCTGGTGCCAACTGCACCTAACTGGTAATATACATGGAGGTATAACTTAAATAGTATTCTTGTGAACATAGCTAACATATAAGGTCTTTCAGTTCCCTGTCAGTCAGTTCATTGACTTCCATGATCTTCTCTAAGTGCTCCATGTATCGGCTATGGTCCTGCAAAAAGTGAGGAATCCTCATGTTTTCAGTAACTGCCAATCCTTTTAAGCGATCCACATCTTCATAAGAGACCTGAAAAAAGAAGATGGGTTAATTTTTAAATGTAACTACCAATTAAATTTTGAAGGGCAATTTCTTCCCTTGGTCTTAGTGAAGTTTGAAGTAGGTAAACTGGTTTTAAATTAATACCTGGAAAATAAAACTTTACTGTGTGAGATGCATACCATCACATTTTGAAAAGTCTGTCTAGAAATTAAACAACTAAACAAATCTCCTGCCTAAATCTAAAAGAACTGAGAAAATAGAATGTAAATGCTGTACTAATGTATTAGGAAAATCAGCACAATTGTATATTAAATTCCTTTTTGTATTGAGAAATACAATTTGTGTTTTGTTAAACTGTCTTGCTTTGAAATTTTTAAGTATTTTAAAAAATTTCACATCTCTTTCATTCATTTGAGGAAGAAGCCAGTCTTTCACAGGTACTATATTAAGCTGAGGGGTAAAAATTTTAAGTTCTATAAATTACCTGTGCATTGCGAAATTCCAAACAAAACACAGTTGGTTTTAAGTACTATTGTCTTCTGATCAACACTCAATTATTTTATTGAATATTTATGTCACTAAGTGTAGTAGGTGATAGGAAATAGGTTTGGTGTTGATACTGATGTAGTTTTATCTTAAACCATTCTGAGTTTAATGAGGCTAATGCTGGGAAATAAGGTGCTCATTTTAAGAAAAAGAAGATACACACATGGAATGGTAAGGGTTGTAAAAGCACCGTGTGGTGTCTGATTTGAATTAGAATGTCCTTATGATTTAAAACAAATATACAATTTGCTCACTGAAAAGGTGTAGAAGTATCAGCACCCCAGAAGTGATGTAACACCTTTTGCTGAGATCTTGTTTTCTAAATACCATTTCCCACTAAGAGGAATCAAGACTTCCTTGAAGAAATATCTAAGGTGAGCCCGGAATACTTTACTTTGCTGGGAAACATGTAGACATATTTTTAAAAACCTAGGAGCAGTCACTGGAAGAGCTGAATAAAAGGGAGGAGTGAAATGTAACAGAATGCAAAGATCTCTATTTTGCTACTACCAGTGTAGTAACTGATTTGGGCAAAAATCATCAGATGTTAAAACCATTTCTAGAAAGGTTAGAGAATAGTACATTTAAAGATACCATCCCACAGATTACTTATTAATGCAGTGGTGTAAAGGTACCTTTACAATGGAGAGATCTGGCAGTAACTAACTTACCCGGGTGATTAAACACAGTACCACTAGTAATGGGACAGTAATACATGGTGTCTAATGTGACACACTGAGAGATACATGACTCATTTAAGCAGTATTTCTTGGCAAAAATGTTTAACCTGAAGCTAATTATAAGAAAACAGTCCAGATTCTAGGAATTCTCAAGGAAATTGTCCTGAATTCTTAAACATGTCGTAAAAAAGAAAGACTAGGGTGAGAGGGACTTTATAAATTAAGAGTTTAAAGAGAACAACTGAATGCAAGACATAAATCTTGACTGGATTTAGGGTCATGAAAAAGCTACAAGGGACATTTTAGAGATGATCTGGAGAATATGAAGTGGACTGTTTTTTCAGGCATTGTATGGAATCAATGATAAATTTCTTTAGAAAATCATATGGTCATGTCAGAATATCCTTGTTCTTGGGAGATCATGCTAATGCATAAAGATGAGTAGAGTTATACCTGCAGCTCACTTTAAAATATTTTAGAAAAATATGCATATAAAAATTAATGATTCCAAGTTTCCTTTTCTTACTGTCCACAAAGAAATATTGTAACTTGGTTCTGTGACAGAACCCCATTTCTTCCCTCTTATTATCACATAAGGAATATGATTTTATTGGTAAAGAGTTTCAGCTTGAGACCTATTTAATCATGAAATGAGCTGGAGGAAATGCTGACCTGGTGTGTCCGGGAATTGTGTGCCGTTGGTCTCACTCACCTTCCCCAGGGTGGTCAGAAGATGGAAGTCAATGGTCTCTCTATAGCGGAGGATTTGCAGGATACCATCCAAGTATACCTGGTCTTTACTGAAACACCCTGGAGGAACCAAAATAGTGTTTACTTTCTGATGTTTAAAGAAGCTAAGTAACTAGATACCAGCCCATTCACTTTACTAGAGAAATCAGTCCTGTGTATAACAAAAAAAGGGGTGGAGCAAAATCAGAAATTTAACTATCACCGTAACATAAAGTGTAAGGTGCAAGGTCTGGAGAACCACCACGAGTGAGTTAAGTCAAACAGCTTCCCTTTAGGAATTCCTTTTCCTGGCTCATCAAAACAGTATTTTCCCCTAAAGAAACACTAGTGATTTAAAATACATGATTCATAATTATCCCGCCCACCATCTGATCATAAACTTAACTCCCATGATACACTGAAGGCATCTGGGTGAGGAAGGCTGGGGAAGGCAAGCTGTAGAACAGCTAAGTCTCAAGGAGATACTCTGGAGACATGGGATTTCAGAAATCCCCCCTTTTTTTTTTTAATAGTACCCTTTACCCTATTAAAATTAACAGTAGATGATTTTGATACTACTCCTACGCTCAATGAAACAAAAAACTAGAACTGAATTTGTAAAGAATATGAAATTGTAATATAAAAATCAGGAATGAGATCTGAACCTAGATAAAAAATGGTGTTCTACTTACAAAGAAAACCTTTCTCCCATTATGACATAACTTGTATAAATTTTTAAAAATTTTGCTCTAGGTTTAAATGGACTAGACGGAACTAGAATTCTACCAAATGGAGAATCATATATTAAGAAATTATTGTTCAAGAGTTCCCAAGATGCTGGACTAGGAATACCCTAAGCACACCTCTCAGAGGCATACCAAAATTATACAATTTACAGACCAAGTATCAATGAGAAAGACCAAAACCGACCAGAAAATACTTCTACAACAAAAGATACAAAGGAGGAACCACAATTAGGTGGGCAGGAGGGGAGAAATCGCAGTACAGGTGCTGCTGCTGCTAAGTCGCTTCAGTCGTGTCCGACTCTGTGCGACCCCACAGACGGCAGCCCGCCAGGCTCCCCTGTCCCTGGGATTCTCCAGGCAAGAACACTGGAGTGGGTTGCCATTTCCTTCTCCAATGCATGAAAGTGAAAGTGAAGTCGCTCAGTCGTGTCTGACTCTTAGCGACCCCATGGACTGCAGCCCACCAGGCTCCTCTGTCCATGGATTCTCCAGGCGAGAGTCCTGGAGTGGGGTGCCATCGCCTTCTCCGGCAGTACAGGTGAGAGACCCACAAATGAAGACTAACGGCAGGGAGAGAGACCCTTTACAAGGAGCAGGAAAATAAGCCCAGGCGCCCTGTGTGGGGAAGACAAGACCCCAGAATGTTTGGCTTTGAAGGTCAGACGGACTTACTCTGGAGAGATCCATACGCTGTGGAAAAGAAAGACTCTACTCTTAAAGGAAAAGGTGCCCACGAAATTTCACATGCTCTGAGAGCCAGAAAAGGAGCAGTAATTTGAAAGGAGCCTGGTCAGAACTACTGTTAATCCTAAAAAATCTCCCAGAAAGGCAGAGGTCACCCTGGGGATCCAGACACGGGTGACAGCCACTTTGGGGAGTTGGTTCTACCATCTCAGAACTGCTGCTGTGAAGCACTGTTTTGGAATTCTCCCTGCAGCTTATAGCCTTGTGACCAGGTCCCAGGCCCACCCCATTCACCAGCCTGAAGGCACCAATATTGGGTCATCTCGGATCAAGCAACAAGCCAGATAGAAATAAATCCCAACCACAGGCAGACATATACAAGCCCCAGGACAATGGCAGTTTCCTATACCAGGACTCAACCCAGCCCGCAGCAGGTGAGACCAGTCCTAACACCTGGTGCTGGTGGGCCTCAGCCCCCAGCAGGACAATAGCAGCTCGAGATACTCTGGGCATCTTAGCCAGCACTGCAGATCAGGTCCCACTTACCAGCGAGCCAAAAAAATCATCAGGACACAACAGACCAACTCCCAACCGTGTCAAAGACCAGTGAACCCACTGGGAGTTTCACCTCCGACATCATACCCAACCAACAGTCAGGAACCCACCCACATGGCTGGCTCAGCAATCTGACAAAGCTCAGAAATTCCAGGAACTAAATAAACAATTCTGCATATTACTAGTCACATATTAAATTAGAAAAAAAGCAAAAAGGAGTAAACTTACACCTGAATATAAATAAACAATAGATGCACAGTGAAATGTAAGTCGACTATATTCACAAGCACTTAGGAGTTAAAGGATACCTGGCGTCCACAAGTGTCCCAGAGTAGGTATGAGAAACGGAATACGTAACAGGGGAGATTTCCCAGAAGCCATATCAGGAGGTCAATTTTCATCACACCTTCTTAGACACAACGTGTTCCAGAAAATGCAGACGATATGCTCCTTTACTGGAGAACTGCAAATCGAAACGACAAGGTGTATCCCCCTAGCAGTAGCAGAATGGACATCTCACCAAATATCTGCACAGGATAAATGCTAGATAGGGGCATCCTTGGAGTGGCAGGGAATGGAAACTGGTAACAGACACTGCAGAACAGGATGGAGGTTTCTCAGGGAAAGAGAGAGAGTCACCTGATGATCGAGCAGTAGCACTCCTGGCCAGTAAAGGGACAAAACCACAATGCTTCGCGATGCTTAAAGACGCATGCACCCCACCCTTGACTGCCGCACGATTTACAGCAGCCAGGACAGAAAAGCAACAAAAGTGTCCATCAAAAGAGGACGGGATATAGAAGCTTAGATACAAACACACAAATGTATACTATTCCTCGTGAACAAGAAATGGAATAATGTCATTTGGGACCACACGACTGGACCTGCAGAACATTATACTGCACGACCAAAATCAGAGAAAGACACATATTCTATGATAATACTTAGAGGTGGAAACTAAGATTTAGCAAAAAAAAAAAAAAACAACAAACAACAAAAAACCAACAGTTTGAAGGATTCACAGAAGAGACTCACAGAGAAAAAACAAAACCATATAGTGCCCCCAAGAGAAGGAGCATGAGCAGGGATTTCCTCAGGTCGTTAAGAGTTTAACAGGTCCCCATTTATACATTTGAATAGATCATCAGAAAGGACCTCGTGTATAGCACAGGCTTCCCTGGTGGCTCAGACGGTAAAGAATCCGCCTGAAATGCGGGAGACCTGGGTTCGATGCCTGTTCAGGAAGATCCCCTGGAGGAGGGCATGGCAGCCCACTCCAGTATTCTTGCCTGGACAATCCCATGGACAGAGGGGCCTGGCAGGCTATAATCCATGGGGTCACAAAGGGTCAGACAAGACTGAGCGAGTAAGCAGTGTACAGCACAGGAAACTAGACCCAAAATCTTAACAACTATGGGGAAAGAAGCCTAAAAAGAGTAGACCTCTGTCTGAAACTGAACCATGTGGGTGCACAGGAAAAATAAAACAACACTGTAAATAAGCTATATTTTAGTATCCACTAAAACTTAAAAAGCCTACCCTTGTCCAGGGGTTCCTTGCAGTCTGGTGATTACACATCCACATGGTCAGAGCAGGCTTGTGTGCCAGGGCTGAAGGAGATGCGAAGGCTGTGCCAGAAAATGACCTTGCTTGGAGCTGTAGTGCCAGATCCTCCTAGGATGAGACCACAATCTCCAGATCCAGTGGGCACATCCCACAGCTAACTGTTGGCTATGCCCACCAAGACAGGCAGACTCTGTGGGCCAGATGAGCTTTGAGAGGCACCTGGCCTCCTCCTCTGCTGCTGGCTTCCCTATCTCTAGCCTCCCTCATTAGAGATGCCCAGAGTATGGACACAGCACCCTGCACAGAGATCTTCGAGGGCTTGGCATTCCCCTGGGCCAAAAGGAGAAGGGAGAGGAAAGAGACACACACAAGCGCTGGGCTGTGTGTTTTGCCACATCCCACTCTCGTTCACAACCCAGGGGTGGGAAACTTGCAGAATGACTCTGGATGCCTGAGTCAGGCATGAAGAAAGCCTGCTGCCTGGTGGCTGTTTCTCGTAACTACACCGTTAATACAGGCACTGCGGAGTACACCATGTACGCAAGGACTGTGAGATGGGAAAGCATACCTGCCATCCAGAAATGTCCTGGCGAAGGTATGAGAAACAGAATTCACAGGAAGGCAGACTTCCCAGAAGCCAATTTCAAGAGGTCCATTTTCATTACACCCTCTTATACATAAAAACTGTCCCACCACAATACACACGTATCACTCCTTAGTGGAGAACTGCAAATCTAAAGTACAAAGACCTGGATCCCCTGGCAGTCAACAGAATGGCCATCACCGAATGATTATACACGATTGATGCTGGAGAGGGACCTCGATAAACAGGCCCCTCCTACGATGTGGCGGGGAATGGACACTGCTAACAGACATCCGCAGAACAGAGGCTTCTTAGGGAAAGAAATACAGAGTCACCTGATAATCAAGCAACTGCACTCCTAAGTTGGTAAAGGGACAAAACCGAAATGCGTAAAGACCCACGCACCCTACCCTTGACTGCGGCACGGCTTACAGCAGCAAGGACAGAAAAGCAACAAAAATGTCCATCACGAGCAGCTGGGATATAGAAACTCAGGTACAAACACACAAAGGAACATTACTCCTCCCAAGAAAGAAATGGAATAATGCCATTTGGGGACACATGGCTAGACCAGCAGAACATAACCAGAGGAAAAAAAAATGCAGTATGATAACATTTAGAGGTGAAACTTCAGATTTATCAAGATAAGAGCAGCTTTACAAAACAAGAGACTTACACAGAAAAAGAAAAAATATGGTGCCCCAAAAAAGAAGGTACAGGAGCAGGGAATTCATTAGGTCATTGGGATTAAAAGGTACCCAGTTATAGACTTGAAATACATCCTCAAAGAGGACCTAGTGCATAGCACAGGGAACCAGACTCCAGACCCTAACAAATGTGTGGAAAAGAAGCCTAAAAGGAGTAGATCTCTAAATATCTGAATCTGAACCATGTGGGTCACAGGGAAAATAAACATAACACGTACATTGGCTGCACTTCAACATAAACTAAAAATTAAATAATAAAATGCCTGTCCTCTTACAGGGATCCTCAGGGTCCCGGTGGATACACATCCACATGGTCAGAACAGGCTTGTGTCCGAAGGCAGGGCTGGTAGAGGGCTGAAGGAGACGGGAAGGCTGTGCCAACAAATGACCTTGCTTGGAGCTGTAGTGCCTGGTCCTCTTTGAATGGGACCAAATCTCCAGATCCAGCGGGCACATCCCACAGCCTATTCTTCCCTAGTGCCCACCAAGGCAGGTGTGTTCTGTGGACTGGAAAAGCTCTGAAAAGTCACCCGGTCCTCCTCCTCTTCTGCTGATGGCTTCCCTATCTCTAGCTTCCTTCCTTAGAGTTGCCCCATGGATGGCTCACACCACAGTGCACAGAGATCTTCTAGGGGCTGACATTAACCCGGGCCAGTAGGAGAAGGGAGAGGAAAGTAAAACACACAAGCCCTGAGTTGTGTGTTTTGCCACACCCCACTCTCATTCACAACTCAGGGGTGGGGGGAGGGGGAGGGGGTAAACTTTCATAATGACTGTGGATGCCGGAGTCTGTGACTCAGGCGTGAAGAAACGCTGCCGCCTGGTGGCTGTTTCTTGTAACTACACTGTTAATACAGGCACGGAGGAGTACACCATGAAAGCAAGAACTGAGAGATGGGAAAGCATACCTGCCATCCAGAAATGTCCCGGCGAAGGTATGAGAAACGGAATTCAGAGGAAGGCAGACTTCCCAGAAGCCAATTTCAAGAGGTCAATTTTGAACACACCCTCTTATACATAAAAACTGTCCCACCAAAATACACACCATCACTCCTTACTGGAGAATTGCAAATCAAAAGGACAAAGACCTGGATCCCCTGGCAGTCAACAGAATGGCCATCACTGAATGATTACACACGACTGATGCCGGAGAGGGACCTCGACAAACAGGCCCCTCCTACGATGTGGCGGGGAATGGACACTGCTAACAGACATCAGCAGAACAGGACGGAGTCACCTGATAATAGAGCAACCGCACTCCTAGTTGGTAAAGGGAAAAAACCGCAATGTGTAAAGACCCACGCACCCCACCCTTGACTGCGGGACCGGTTACAGCAGCCCGGACAGAAAAGCAACAAAATGTCCATCATGAGAGGCAGGGATATAGAAGTTTAGGTACAAACACACAAAGGAATATTACTCCTCCCGAAAGAGAAATGGAATAATGCCATCTGGGGACACATGGCTGGACCAGCAGAACATTATACTCTGTGAACACAACCAGATGAAGAAAAAAATGTATGATAACACTTGAGGTGAAAATTCAGATTTATCAAGAGCAGCTTTACCATACGAGAGAGACTTACAGAGGAAAAAAAAATGCCCCAAAAGAGAAGGTGCAGGAGCAGGGAATTCCATTAGGTTATTGGGATTAACAGGTTCCCAGTTACAGATTTGAAATATATCCTCAAAGAGGACCTATTGCATAGCACAGAGAACCAGACTCCAAACCCTAACCGATCTATGGAAAAGAAGCCTAAAACGGGTAGATCTTTACCTGAAACTGGACCATGTGGGTGCACAGGGAAAATAAACACGACACTGTAAATTATACTTCAGTATAAGCTAAAATTTTTTTTAAAAAGAGCCTACCCTCTTCCATGGGATCCTCGGGGTCCCGGTGAATACACATCCACATGGTCAGAACAGGCTTGTGTCCGAAGGCAGGGCTGGCAGAGGCTGAAGGAGATGCGAAGGCTGTGCCAGCAAATGAACTTGCTTGGAGCTGTAGTGCCTGGTCCTCTTTGATTGGGACCAAATCTCCAGATCCAGCAGGCACATCCCATAGCCTATTTCTACCTAATGCCCACCAAGGTAGGTGGACCCTGTAGACCGGAAGAGCTTTGAAAAGTCACCCGGTCCTCCTCCTCTTCTGCTGATGGCTTCCCTATCTCTAGCCTCCTTAGAGTTGCCTCAAGTGTGGTTAACACTACCCTGCACAGAGATCTTCGAGGACTTGGCATTCACTCGGGCCAGTAGGTGAAGGGAGAGGAAAGAAACACACACAAGCCCTTAGTTGTGTGTTTTGCCACATTCCACGCTCAATCACAACCCAGGGGGAAAAAACAACAAACTTTTATAATGACTGTGGATGCCTGAGTCACAGACTCAGGCATGAAGAAAGCCTGCCACCTGGTGGCCGGTTTCTTGTAACTACACCCATAAAACAGGCACTGAGGAGTACACCATGTATGCAAGGACTGTGAGACAGGAAAGCATACCTGCCATCCAGAGATGTCCCGGTGAAGGGATGAGAAAAGGAATTCATAGGAGGGCAGACCTCCCAGAAGCCAATTTCAAGAGGTCAATTTTCATCACACCCTCTTATACATAAAAACTGTCCCACCAAAATACACACGTTATCATTCCTTAGTGGAGAATTGCAAATCAAAAGGACAAAGACCTGGATCCCCTGGCAGTCAACAGAATGGCCATCACTGAACGATTACACACAATTGATGCTGGAGAGGGACCTCGACAAACAGGCCCCTCCTACGATGTGGCGGCGAATGGACACTGCTAACAGACATCAGCAGAACAGGATGGAGGTTCTCAGGGAAAGAAATATAGAGTCACCTGATAATTGAGCAACCGCACCCCTGGCTAGTAAAAGGACAAAAACCCAATGTGTAAAGATGCGCACACCACACTCTTGACTGCGGCACAGTTTACAGAAGCCAGAACAGAAAAGCACCAAAAATGTCCATCATGAGAGGCAGGGATATAGAAGCTTAGGTACAAACACACAAAGGACTATTACTCCTCCCAAAAAAGAAATGGAATAATGCCATCTGGGGACACATGGCTGGACCAGCAGAACATTATACTGTGTGAACACAACCAGAGGAGGAAAAAATACCGTATGATAACACTTAGAGGTAAAACGGAGAAGGCAGTGGCACCCCACTCCAGTACTCCTGCCTGGAAAATCCCATGGATGGAGGAGCCTGGAAGGCTGAAGTCCATGGGATCGCTAGAGTCGGACACGACTGAGCGACTTCACTTTCCCTTTTCACTTTCATGCATTGGAGAAGGAAATGGCAACCCACTCCAGTGTTCTTGCCTGGAGAATCCCAGGGACGGGGGAGCCTGGTGGGCTGCTGTCTGTGGGGCACACAGAGTCGGACACGACTGAAGTGACTTAGCAGTAGCAGAGGTAAAAATTCAGATTTATCAAGACAAGAGCAGCTTTGAAAACAAAAGAGACTATGGAGGAGAAAAAAAAAAACACCATATGGTGCCCCAAAAGAGAAGGTGCAGGAATAGGGAATTCCATTAGGTCATTGGGATTAACAGGTTCCCAGTTATACATTTGAAATATATCCTCAAAGAAGACCTAGTGCACAGCACAGGGAACGCT
>NW_011495076.1:2730092-2731602 GCF_000754665.1 Bison bison bison
TGTGCCAACAAATGACCTTGCTTGGAGCTGTAGTGCCTGGTCCTCTCTGAATGGGACCACAGTCTCCAGATCCTGCGGGCACATCCCACAGCCTATTTTTGCCTAGTGCTCACCAAGGCAGGTGGATTCCGTGGACTGGAAGAGCTCTGAATATTCGCCCGGTCTCCTCCTCTTCTGCTGATGGGTTCCCTATCTCTAGCCTCCTTCCTTAGAGTTGCCCCAAGTGTGGCTTACACCAACATGCACAGATATCTTTGAGGGTCTGGATCCACGCAGGGCAGTAGAAGAGAGAAGAAAGAAACAAAGACAAGCCCTGGGCTCTGTGTTTTGCCACATTCCTCTCTCATTCACAACCCGAGGAGGAGGAAAAAACTTGCAGAATGACTCTAGATGCCTGAGTCTGAAGAAAGCCTGCCCTTGGTGGCCATTCTCGTAACTACACCCATAAAACAGGCACCGAGGAGTACAGGCCTGGGATTTCTTTGGAAGGAATGATGCTAAAGCTGAAACTCCAGTACTTTGGCCACCTCATGTGAAGAGTTGACTCATTGGAAAAGACTGATGCTGGGAGGGATTGGGGGCAGGAGGAGAAGGGGACGATAGAGGATGAGATGGCTGGATGGCATCACTGACTCAATGGACGTGAGTCTGAGTGAACTCCAGGAGTTGGTGATGGACAGGGAGGCCTGGTGTGCTGCGATTCATGGGGTTGCAAAGAGTCGGACACGACTGAGCGACTGATCTGATCTGATCTGATCTGAGGAGTACACCATGTATGCAAGGATTGTGAGGTAGGAAAGCATACCTGCCATCCAGAAATGTCCCAGCGCAGGTATGAGAAATGGAATTCATAGGAGGGCAGACTTCCCAGAAGCTAATTTCAGGAGGTGAATTTTCATCACACCCTCTTATACACAAAAAAAGGTTCCCAGGAAAACACACACCATATTGCTCCTTACCAGAGAACTGCAAATCAAAAGAAGTGTATTCCCTGACTGTCAACAAAATTCCCATCACTGAACGACTACACATGATAGATGATGGAGAGGGGGCTGCACAAAAAAGAATGCTTGTACAATGTGGCAGGAAATGGAAACTGCTAACAGACATCAACAGAACAGGATGGAGGTTTCTCAGGGAAAGAAATACGGTCATCTGACAATTGAGCAATTGTACTGAGGGACAAAACCACAGTGCATAAAGATACACACACCCCACCCTTGACTGCCGCACAGTTTAAAACAGCCCAGACAGAAAAGCAACCAAAATGTTTATCACTGGAGGTAAGGATATAGAAGCTTAGGTATAAACACACAAAGGAATACTACTCCTCCTGAAAAAACAATGGAATAATTCCATTTGGGGACATATGGCTGGACCTGCAGAATATATATGAACAAGTCCGAGAAAGACACATATTCTATGATAACACTTAGAGGTGAAAAGTTAAGATTTAGCGGAAAAAAAAAAAAAAAAAAAAAGAGCTTGAGAATACATAAGAGGCTCACAA
>NW_011495076.1:2731702-2744092 GCF_000754665.1 Bison bison bison
CAAAGGAAAAAAAAAAAAAAATCCATATGATGCCCAAAGAGAGAAGGTGCAGGAGCAAGGAATTCCATTAGGTCACTGGAATTAACAGGTACCTGTTTATACATTTGAAATAGATCAGTAAAAAGGACCTGGTGTATAGCACAGGGAACAGGATGGAAAAAACACCGACAACTCTATGGGAAAAGAAGCCTAAAAAGAGTTGATCTCTATCTTTCTGATACTGAACTATGTGTGTGCACAGTTAAAATCAATGTGACACTGTAAATCATTTATACTACAGTATCAATAAAAACTTAATTAAAAAAACAATGCCTGCCCTCTTCCATGGGATCCTCGGCATCCTGGTAGACACACATCCACACGGTGAGAGCAGGCCTTTGTCCCAAGCCAGGGATGGCAGGGGGCTGAAGGATGTGGGAAGGCTGTGCCAGCAAATGACCTTGCCTCGGACGTGTAGTGCCCTGTTCCCTTTGGATGGGAGCACAATCTCCAGATCCAGCAGGCACTCCCACAGCCAAAGGCGCCTAGTGCCGCAAAGGCAGGCAGACTCTGTGGACTGGAAACACTTTGAAAAGTCACCTGTTCCACGTCTCCTGGTGCTGGCTTCTCTATCTCTAGCCTCCTTCCTTAGAGTCACCCCAGGCATGCACCACAGCATCCCGCACAGGGCTCTTGGAGCAGTGTGGATGCGCTACAGCTGAAGGAGAAGTTAGGCACAGAAAGCTGGGCTGTGTGTTGTGTCACACGGCATTCTCATCTGGTTGGGTTCTATGTGGCCTCAGTAGCGTCTGAGTCCTTGCGACCTTATGGACTCTAGCCCACTAGGCTCCTCTGTCCTTGGAATTCTCCAGGCAAGCATACTGGAGCGGGTTACAATGCCCTTCTCCAGGGTATCTCTACTCTCTTTTATGACCCAGGAAAAATAAGTTTCAGAAGGCTCTAGTTTCTTGAGTCACAGACTTGGGCATCAATAAAGCCTGCCGCCATGTGGCCGTTTCTTATAACTACACCTTTAAAACAGGCACAAAAGGGGACATCACAGTCAGAAAGACTGGGAGGTGGTGAAAGATACCTGCTCTCAACAAATGTGCTGGGGTAGCTGAGAAATGTAATTTATAAGAAAGCAGACTTATGTAGCCAATTTCAAGAGGCACATGTTCATCTCACAGTTTTAAACACAAAACTGGCATAAGATAATATGCTCTATTTGGGTTGCTATTGGAGAATTGTAGATCAAAAGGACAACTAGACATATCCCCTGGCAGTACTCAGAATGGCCACCACCATAAAGTCTTCAAAGAATAAAATCTGGAGAGGGACACTGAGAAAAAGGAACCCTCCTACCCTGGTAAAAGCAATGGAATCCTGAACCAGCCACTCTGCAGAAACAAATGGAAGTTCAGTTCAGTTCAGTTGCTCATTCGTGTCTGACTCTTTGCAACCCCATGAATCGCAGCATGCCAGGCCTCCCTGTCCATCACTATCTCCCTGAGTTCACTCAAACTCACATCCATCTAGTCGGTGATGCCATCCAGCCATCTCATCCTCTGTCGTCCCCTTCTCCTCCTGCCCCCAATCCCTCCCAGCATCAGTGTCTTTTCCAATGAGCCAACTATTCGCATGAGGTGACCAAAGTACTGGAGTTTCCACTTTAGCATCATTCCTTCCAAAGAACACCCAGGACTGATCTTCTTTAGAATGGACTAGTTGGATCTCCTTGCAGTCCAAGGGACTCTCAAGAGTCTTCTCCAACACCACAGTTCAAAAGCATCAATTCTTTGGCGCTCCGCTTTCTTCACAGTCCAACTCTCGCATCCATACATGACCACTGGAAAAACCATAGCCTTGACTAGATGGACCTTTGTTGGCAAAGTAATGTCTCTGCTTTTCAATATGCTATCTAGGTTGGTCATAACTTTCCTTCCAAGGAGTAAGTGTCTTTTAATTTCATGGCTGCAATCACCATCTGCAGTGATTTGGGAGCCCCAAAAAATAAACTCTTACACTGTTTCCCCATCTATTTGCCATGAAGTGATGGGACCAGATGCCATGATCTTCGTTTTCTGAATGTTGAGCTTTAAGTCAACTTTTTCAATCTCCTCTTTCACTATCAAGAGGCTTTTGAGTTCCTCTTCACTTTCTGCCATAAGGGTGGTGTCATCTGCATATCTGAGGTTATTGATATTTCTCCAGGCAATCTTGATTCCTGCTTGTGCTTCTTCCAGCCCAGTATTTCTCATGATGTACTCTGCATATAAGTTAAATAAACAGGGTGACAATATACAGCCCTTGACGTATTCCTTTTCAAACTATTTGGAACCAGTCTGTTGTTCCATGTCCAGTTCTAACTGTTGCTTCCTGACCTGCATACAGATTTCTCAAGAGGCAGGTCAGGTGGTCTGGTCTTCCCATCTCTTTCAGAATTTTCCACAGTTTATTGTGATCCACACAGTCAAAGGCTTTGGCATAGTCAATAAAGTAGAAATAGATGTTTTTCTGGAACTCTCTTGCTTTTTCAATGATCCAGCAAGGATGTTGGCAATTTGATCTCTGGCTCCTTTGCCTTTTCTAAAACCAGCTTGAACATCTGGAAGTTCACGGTTCGCATACTGCTGAAGCCTGGCTTGGAGAATTTTGAGCATTAGTTTACTAGCGTGTGAGATGAGTGCAATTGTGTGGTAGTTTGAGCATTCTTTGGCATTGCCTTTCTTTGGGATTGGAATGAAAACTGACCTTTTCCAGTCCTGCGGCCACTGCTGAGTTTTCCAAATTTGCTGTCAAATTGAGTGCAGCACTTTCACAGCTGAATACTAAAAATAGAGGTACCTAAAGGAGATCAGTCCTATGTGTTCTTTGGAAGGACTGATGCTGAAGCTGAAACTCCAATACTTTGGCCACCTCATGTGAAGAGTTGACTCATTGGAAAAGACCCTGATGCTGGGAGGGATTGGAGGCAGGAGGAGAAGGGGATGATGGAGGATAAGATGGCTGGATGGCATCACCAACTCAATGGACATGAGTTTGAGTGAACTCTGGGAGTTGGTGATGGACAGGGAGGCCTGGTGTGCTGCGATTCATGGGGTCGCAAAGAGTCGGATATGACTGGGCACTGAACTGAACTGAGTGATCCATCAGTCTCACTCCTTGGCATATATCTGGCAGAAACCCTGGTCTAAAATGATAATGGTAGCCAAGTGTTGATCGTAGTGCTCTTTACAATGACAAACGTTAAGTTTTCATTGTTTAGTCCCTAAGTCATGTACAACTCTTATGATCCCATGCACTACACGGAAGTAACCTAAATATCCATTGACAGAAGAAGGTATAAGGAAGACGTTGTACATATTTCCACAGGAATCTTATTCAGGCATTGAAAAGGATGAAATAATACCCTTGGCACCAACTTGAATGGACATGAAGACTGTCATACTAAGTGAAGTAAGTCAAACAGAGAAAGAGAACTATCATCTGAAGTTGCTTACATGCAGAATCTAAGTAAGATTGATAGAGGTGACATAATTCATGAAGCAGAAAGTGATTCACAGACTTAGAAAGCCCACATATGGTTACTGAATTGTAAAGGTGGAGGGCAAGGATAAATTAGGAGTTTGGGATTGACATATATAACCTACATTATTGAAAACCGATAACTAAGATGGACCTCCTGTACAGCACAGCGATTATGCCAATATTCTCTAATAATCTGGGGGAAAAAAAACTTGAGAAACTATGGATACGTGCGTATGTATAAAGGAACCATTTTGCTTCATATCTGAAACTAACAACATTGTTTATCAACTATACTTCAAATGAAAAATTAAAAGAAACAAATAGGACCTAAATAAAATGAAAATTTCTGCACTCCTGAAGAAACTAAAACAAAAGGAAAGATCACCCACACAATGGGAGAAAAGATTTGCAAAGGATCAACCAAAAAGAGATTAATCATTAAAATGTACAAAGAGTTCATGCAGCTCAGTATCAATAAAAGCAAACAATGCAATCAAATAACAGGCAGAAGACCTAAACAGACATTTCTCCAGAGAACATATGCAGAACTCAGAGGCATGTGGAGATGCTCAACATCACTAATTACCAGAGGAATGCAAATCAAAACTACAATGAGATACCATCTCTCATCAGTCACAACGGCTATCATCAAAACATCTATGAACAATAAAAGCTAGAGTGGGTATGGAAAAAACTGAATCCTATTGCTGGGCATGTAAACTGGTACAGCCAGTATAGATAACACTATGCGGGTTCCTTAAGAACTAAAACTAGAGATACCACATGCTCCAGCAATCCCACGCCTAGGCACATCTGCCTAAACCCACAGTTCAGAAGATACAGGCACCCCAATGTGTTTTCAGCACTGTTTAGTAACTGACATGGAAGCAACCTATTTTTCCATCAATAGAATAAGGGGTAAATAAGATCTGATACACATGCCAAATGGAATAATACTCAGCCATAGAAAAGAATGAAATAATGCCGTTGGCAGCAATATGAATGGACCTGGAGATTCTCATACTAAGTGAAGTCAGTCAATAGGGAAAGACGAATATCACCTGAAATTGCTAATATGCAGACTCTAAAAAAAATGATACAAATGAAATTATTTACAAAACAAAAACAGACTCACAAACTTAGAAAACAAACTGAGGGTTATTACCAAAGGGGAAAGATGGAGGGCAGGGACAAATTGGGAGTTAGAGACTTACAATACATTATGATACTGAAAACAGATAGCCAAGAAGGACCTGCTCTATAGCACTGTGAACTCTGCTCAATATTCTCTAAAAACTTAAATGCGAGAAGAATTTGGGAAAGAAGAGATACATATACACGTATAACTGAATCACTTTACTGTGCACGTGAACTAACAGAATACTGATAAATCGACTTCAAATGAAAATGAAAATTGAAAGAAACAAATAAGATCTAATTATTCTCAAAGGCTTTTGCACAGCTGAGGAAACCATGAACAAAAGACAACCCACACAACAGGAGAAAATATTTCCAAAGATTAATCTTGAAAATATACAAAGAGTTCACGCAGTTCAATATCAAACAAAACAAACAACACAATCTAAT
Organism: Bison bison bison; assembly: GCF_000754665.1. Lineage (NCBI taxonomy): Eukaryota > Metazoa > Chordata > Mammalia > Artiodactyla > Bovidae > Bison > Bison bison. The sequence continues at coordinate 2,736,800 of NW_011495076.1, forward strand.
AATGGGCAGAAGATATTAACAGACATTTCCCCAAAGAACACACACAGATGGCTACATGGCACATGGAGAGATTCTCAACATTGCTAATTAGCAGAGAAATGAACATCAAAACTACAATCAGATATCACCTCACACTAATGTGAATGGTCATGATCAAAAACCTACTAGACATGGATCTAGAACGATCTCCTGTATATAAAAAATAAAAGAGCTGAACTGAACTAAAAAAAAAATCTATAAACAATAAATACTGAAGAGGATGTTGAGAAAAGTAAATTGGTACAGCAAAAGGTAAAGAATGGAGGACATTATGGAAATGCCTCAAAAATATTAAAACTAGAGCTACCACATGATCCAGCAATGCGACTCCGGGGCGTATATCTGGGGAAACTATGGGTAAAGGATACGTGTACCCCAGTGTTCACCGCAGTGCTATTTATAATAATGGAGGAAACCAATATGCTACTGACAGAGGAATGAATAAAGCAGAGGCACATGTGTACAGTGGTATGTATCACCCAGCCATTAAAAAGAAGCCATTTGCAGCAACACGGATAGGTCAGGAGATCCTCATCCTTAGTGAAGACAGAGGAAGACAAAGATCTGATATCGCTTATATAGTGCATCAAAAAAAAAACGATACAAATAAAGTTTGCATCTGTTTGCAAAACAGAAACAGAATCACAGACTTAGAATACAAACTTCTGGTTACCAGAGGAGAACGGTAGGGGACGGGGATAAACTGGGTGTTTGGGATTAACATGTCCATACTGCCATATTTGAAACAGATAACCAGTAACGAGCTGCTGTGTAGAAAAGGGAACTGTGGTAAAATTCTGTAGTAACCTAAATGGGTGATGCACTTGGAAAAGAATATATATATATGTGTGTGTGTGTGTGTGTGTGTAACTAAACAACTTCACTGTACACGTTCAACACAACACTGTTAATCAACTGTGTGTATGTGCTCAGTTGTTCAGTTATATCCAACTCCTTGTGACCCCAATGAACTGTAGCCCACCAGGCTCCTCTGTATACTCCAATATAAAATATATCTTAAAAAATAAATTAGAAAAAAAAAAACATTGACAAGAAACAAAAAACAAATGTCCAAGGTGTCTCCCTATTAAAAGTGGTTAAAGAGACATTGCTACCAAAAGTAATGCATGAACAGTGATTAGATCTAGATTTTTTTTCAACACCTGTAAAAGACACTTTTGGAAGAGTTGGGAATATTTAAATACGGTATATGAAGAGTTGATACTGCTGAATTAAAACTCACTTTCTTAAGTGTGATAATGATACTGTTTTAAGTAGAAGAGAATGTTTTAGTCTTAGGAGAGGCATGCTTAAGTTCTTAAGGAATGAGATGTCAAGTGTACAATTTGCTTTTAAAAATTTACAGAGAGGACTTCTCTGGTGGTCCAGTGGTTAAGAATTTGCCAGCCAATGCAGAGAACATGGATTCGCTCCTTGGTCCCGGGAAGATCCCACATGCCATGGAGCAACTATGCCCATGAGCCACAACTCCTGAAGCCCGTGTGCCTAGAGCCTGTGTGCCACAACGAGAGGCCACCGCAATGAGAAGCCCACACACCACAGCCAGACAGGAGCCCTCACTCGCTGCAACTAGAGAAAAGCCACAAGAATGAGCGGTGTAGCCAAAACAAACCAATGAATAAATAATTCTTTAAAAAGTCACAAAGAGGGGACTTCCCTTTTTGTCCAGTGGTTAAGACTTCATCTTTCAATGAAAGGAGTGTGGGCCCAATCCTTGGGCAGGTAGCTAAGACTCATGTGTCTCTTGCCAAAGCTCCAAAAACATAAAAAAAAAAACAGATGCAATATTGTAACAAATTCAATAAAGACTTAAAAAATGGCCCACATTAAAAAAAAAGGCACTGTAAAAACAAAGTCAGAATAGCATCAAGAAAGTGAAAAGACATACTACAGGAGAAAATATTTCATTATTTGGTAAGAGATTTGTATCTATACTATACAAAAAAAACTCTTACCTCAAGAATAAAGACAAACAAACCAATTAAAAATGGGCAAATGATCTAAACAGTTCTCCAAAGAAAACACACAAATAGCAGATAATCACATGAAAAGATACTGAATATCATTAGCCAGCAGAAAACCCACGAGTTAACCACTTTATACCCACTAGTATGGCTATAATAGTAATTAAAACATGAAGACAGCAGGTGTTTTGGAGGATATGGTGTACTAGAAATCCTCATCCACTGTGGTGGGGTTGTAAAATGGTGCAGCACTTTGGAAACACTGGCAGTTCCTCAAAAGGTTGGGCACAGAGTTACCTATAAGCCCAAATTTCCACCCCTAAGTATACACTCAGGAGAATTAGCAATATAAGCTTGTACACAAATACTCATGATAGCATTATTCATAATAGCCAAAAAATGCAAACAACCAAAATGCCCATTAACTGGTGAAAGAATAAATAAAATGCATCATATGCATGCACGGGAACATTACTCAGCAGTAAAAAGGGCTGGTATACTGATACATGCTACGATACGAACGAACTTTAAAAATACACTAAGTGAAAGAAACCAGCCACAAAGCATCACATGTGATTCCATGTACATGAAACATCCAAAACAGGCAAAACTAACAAAAGTAGATTAATGGTTTTTACCGCTGGGAACAATGGGGAAAGAGAACAGGGAATGCCTGCTAATGGGATGAGCTGCTTCTGGGGTGATGAAATGTTCTGGAATTAGACAGTGGTACTGTCTGCACAGCTCTATGAACATTATAAACACCACTGAACTGTATATTTAAAATGGATGAACTATGTATCTCAATAATACTATTTTTAAAGTCAGAGAGAAAGCAAAAATGGAAAAATGTTAACAACTAGTGAATCCAGAGTAAGTGTTCATTCCATCATTATTTCCCAATTTCTGTAGGTTTGAAATTTTTCTTAAGAGATGAGCAAAATAATGCTAACAAAATGTGGTGTGGGAAAATCAGCATTGACCTCAAGTAACAAAAGTTTAATTTTTCAAAGGTGAGTGGATTCAATGATGGGAAGAGCAGGATGTGACCAAAATCAATAGACAAGTTACCCATTAATCACAAAATCTACAGTTAAGGCACTCTCACCTGGTTGAGAGGTATCAGTCCATCCCCTCTTGGCTCGTACACAATAATCCCATCTCGTATTGGGGTCCTTGACAAACTTGCCAATATCTCTGAATAGTTCACAAAAAGACATCTGGCTGGCACGATAAACAGTGTAGTAGAGGAGGGCAGCCCTCCATAAAAAGGGGTCTTTTCTAAACAGGACACTGTGAATACTTGCCAGTCCTTCCTCTGTGGGGTTATTTGGCTTTAGTTCAAGTTTTTTACGGCCAGTCCAACTGTTCCATGGCTGCTGAAGGTTGTTAATACCTCGAAAATAATGTGTGCCTATGGAGAAAATAAGGCACATGAAAAGCAAGAAATGCATTCTCATGTTAATTCTTCTCCAAGAAAAGATTCTACCAACAGTTCTAAAACCAAATTGATGTGTATGTAACAAATCAAAACAAAGCAGAAAATGGCCTGACCCTAATGCCTTTGGGTTTGACTGAGGACACTGCCTTCAGAAGGATTGTATTTCTCATTAGAAGAGGTGTAACTTTTAAGGAAATTTATTTTCTTTTAAGAGAAGAATTATAACTTGATATTTGAAAAGAATCTCAGAGGTCATTCCCTCAGTTGAAGGGGGGCGAACTGGCAGATGCTTTGCCGTCTGAGCCACCAGGGAAACGTGAACTGAAATCCAGAGGAGTTAAATGACTCTCCATTTACACAGTACCCTAAAAAACTTAATTTGAAATGAGACACTAATATCTTCACTTTAAGTTCAAGTGACACCTAACAATTTCATCACTTTTTGCCAAATATTACTAAGAAAAAAAACATTATAAAAAACAGGTGCTTGAGGTAATTTATTATTACAACTGAATAAGTGGAGAAGGGTGGTCACCTACCTATTTCATGCCTCAGCATTCCTTCCAGCCAGTGTTCTCGTGCAGTGGAAACATTGATGGTCAGCGTCGGACATCCATTTACTACTGTCATGGAAGCTCGGGAAAGCAGGTCCTCAGTGAGATGAACTACAATCTAAGAAGCAAAAGTTAAAATACACACACACACACACACACACACGCGACGAAACACAGAAGGCAGGGGGAGAAAGTTTTCACAGACAACAACAGACCCATAAATTAACACCTTTTTCTTTTGTTTATACCAAGAAACCAAGAAGCTGAAATGCAGAATCGCTTTGACCCTTGGAATTTTGAGCTTTGGGGAACTCAAGAACCTTTACTAGATTGAAAGAAAAGTAGACAGCTATGCGGAAGACACAAAGAATTGGAACTGTGCCTCTGCTCTGCTCTCCAATATAGTCCCTGGGATGAAACGATGCGAAGGAAGGTGCAGGAGCCAGAGTCCTAGTCACTGCTAGATCAACGCTTATTTTGAGACTGAACACTAGGAACCAGCCACTAATAAAAAAAGCCGCTGTGGCAAATATCTTCCTTAATAATTTTCCTAAACCAATTCATATACTCCCAACAAGCTACACAAAAATGGTAATAAGGGGAAAAATAAACTGAACACAAGTCAATGCAACAAAAACTTAAACTTATATTTAATTAGAAATCTGGATGACTTATTTAATGAGTAAAATAATGTTGGGAAAACATAACCCGCAGGAAAAAAAAAAGAAAAACACGTAGCACTCACTGAGAGTTACAATGTTCAGTCAACTCATCATGTTCACTCATGATTTCATACCTCACCCATGCAGCCTTCTTTCATCATGTACTTCCTAACATGACTCCAGATTCGAGTTTTAGATAGCAGGCTACCACCGGTGGCCTGTTCAAATTTTTCATAACTTCCATACTTTTGTAAAGTCAGTTCCATAATATTGATGGACTGTAAAAGAAACAGAGATAAAGTAAATTGTCTCCGATTACTCTGATGTGAGTACTGAGCTATATGCTTATCACGACCTGTTCTGTGTTTACTGATTTACAAATTAAATTGTAGCTAAGCACATTTTTCTAATCCTAAAGAGTTTTCACTCATTTTCACAAGTTTTTACAAAACACTTATGTACATATTCTTAGCCTGGGATAAAGGGGCTCAAGCACTACACACCTGTCAGTATCTAACAGGCTGAGTTCTTAGTTTCTCTTGGCTTCTCTGAGACCATCTGGTGGTTTTGCAGAACTCAGAAGGTATGTTTCCAGACTAATCACTAGTATATAATTACCACTTGGATAAAGAAAAAAATATTTCCAATTTTTAAGAACACACAAAAGAATCAACCACTCTTCTATGATGATCCTATAGAACTTGATGTTCTCCTTTGACAGAAAACACAGTCTCAACATTACTAAAAATACTTTGTATCTATCATTCAGGGCAGGGTACTATCTACTTTTCATTCTTCATAAATTTTCACATGAAAAGAATATGAACGTTGAGATCTTTTTCTGCAAACAGAAATATACAGAAAGACTAAGAAAAGTAAGAAAATTCGTAAAAAATCACAGATGATGAGCATCTATGGGAAAGCCACCAAAAAGGTAAACATAAGAATAGAAAATGCTATTGAAAGATCTTCTGGAAAAAAAAAATCTAGAAAATTCACATATATATCTTATATGAATGGTGACAGAAGCTAGAAAATTCAGACACCTGTTATATTAAGTCTAAAATTTCTAGCTGTCATCAGACTAGTAAAGAGATGAAAAGTACAACCTCTAGAGTCACACTACCTGAGTTGATATCCTGGCTCTGCCACCTTCTGGCTGTGTGACTCTGAGCAAGTTACTTGTTACTAAGCCTCCTCATTAGTAAATGAGGATAACTACAATAATGTCTACTTCATGGTTCTGTTGAGAAAAACTACCAGCCTCTGTAAAGCACAGTGGCAGATACAAGTAGTCAATACATGTCAATTATTACATCAGCATTGTAATCACCACCATTATGTCATCATTCTTTATAAATATCACCACTGTAGATGACAGGCTCAACACAAAAAGTACAGTAAAGCTCAGGCACTACAAGTTATAAGTAAACATATATATCCCCACTGCTGCTGCTGCTAAGTCGCTTCAGTTGTGTCCGACTCTGTGCGACCCCATAGACGGCAGCCCACCAGGCTCCCCCGTCCCTGGGATTCTCCAGGCAAGCACACTGGAGTGGGTTGCCATTTCCTTCTCCAATGCATGAAAGTGAAAAGTGAAAGTGAAGTCGCTCAGTCGTGTCCGACTCCTAGCGACCCCATGGACTGCAGCCTACCAGGCTCCTCCGTCCATGGGATTTGCCAGGCAAGAGTACTGGAGTGGGCAGAATTCTTTACCACTGTGCCACCTGGGAAAACCTTGGTCCAAAAGCCAGAAGCATTGAATTGTCCTGGAAACTGGTTTCAACTTCAGAATTTTGCCTGCCTCCAAGATGCGTGCATACTGAATCAGAATCTGCATTTTAACATTTCCCAGGTGATTCACCAGCACAGTAGAAAGCTAGAAGGGTCTCAGAGAATGGGAACACAGCAAATAACCCAGAGGCTAATTTACTTATCTGATAACCAGGATAATTAAAAGAACAAATTAGCACATAATTAAAAGCCCATTTTAGCAGATTCAGTTCAGTTCAGTTGCTCAGTCGTGTCCGACTCTTTGCGACCCCATGAATCGCAGCCAGGCCTCCCTGTCCATCACCAACTCCCGGAGTTCACTCAGACTCACGTCCATCGAGTCAGTGATGCCATCCAGACATCTCATCCTCTGTCGTCCTCTTCTCCTCCTGCCCCCAATCCCTCCCAGCATCAGAGTCTTCTCCAATGAGTCAACTCTTCGCATGAGGTGGCCAAAGTACTGGAGTTTCAGCTTTAGCATCATTCCTTCCAAAGAAATCCCAGGGCTGATCTCCTTCAGAATGGACTGGTTGGATCTCCTTGTAGTCCAAGGGACTCTCAAGAGTCTTCTCCAGCACCACAGTTCAAAAGCATCAGTTCTTCGGCGCTAGATTAGCTAAGGTATTTGCATACACTAGTCTAAGGTCACTAGTAGGAGTAGTAGTTAGTAGTTAAGTCGCTAAGTCGAGTCCGACTCTTGTGACCCCACGGACTGTAGCTGCCAGGCTCCTCTGTCCATGGGATTCTCCAGGCAAGAATACTGGAGTGGCTTGCCATTTCCTTCTCCAGGGGATCTTCCCGACCTAGGAATCAAACCCGGGTATCCTGCATTGCAGGCA
>NW_011495076.1:2744192-2781004 GCF_000754665.1 Bison bison bison
CCCACTGCTGCTGCTGCTAAGTCGCTTCAGTTGTGTCCGACTCTGTGCGACCCCATAGACGGCAGCCCACCAGGCTCCCCCGTCCCTGGGATTCTCCAGGCAAGAACACTGGAGTGGCTTGCCATTTCCTTCTCCAGGGGATCTTCCCGACCTAGGAATCAAACCCGGGTATCCTGCATTGCAGGCAGATTCTTTACTGACTGAGCTATAAGGGAAGCCCCTAAAGGTCACTAATCATCAATATACCAGTGTTAGAAGAAAGTGAGAAATGTTGCCTTAATTACATAAGATACAGAAGTGGTACTTCTATATTGGACTTATATTTAGACCTAAACAAAAGCTAAAGAAAATTTTTATTATAACTTGTGCTTATAAGTTTTTAAAAGTATCTACTTAATTTAGGAAAAATTAGCTTTTCTAGTATATGCTTACTCAGTAGGAAAATGTTATTATCTGGTTACTATTATAGCAGATATAAAACAGTCTAGAGAATTTGGAAAAACTTAAATACAGGTGATCCTAGTTATCACCAACAAATGGTACTTAATAGAAGGCTACTAAGAATTCGGTCTAGTCAAGGTTATGGTTTTTCCAGTGGTCATGTATGGGTGTGAGAGTTGAACTGTGAAGAAAGCTGAGCACCGAAGAATTGATGCTTTTGAACTGTGGTGTTGGAGAAGACTCCTGAGAGTCCCTTGGACTGCAAGGAGATCCAACCAGTCCATCCTAAAGGAGACCAGTCCTGGGTGTTCATTGGAAGAACTGATGCTGAAGCTGAAACTCCAGTACTTTGGCCACCTCATGTGAAGAGTTAACTCATTGGAAAAGACTCTGATGCTGGGAGGGATTGGGGGCAGGAGGACAAGGGGACGACAGAGGATGAGATGGCTGGACATCACTGACTCGATGGACATGAGTTTGAGTGAACTCTGGGAGTTGGTGATGGACAGGGAGACCTGGAGTGCTGCGATTCATGGGGTTGTAGAGTCAGACACGACTGAGTGACTGAACTGAACTAAGAATTCACATTCATAGTAAGTATGCATTTATATTCATACTTGGGAACAAAGATTTGATTGAAAATTTATCCTGAAAAAGTACTCTAACAAATATAAGATTAAAAAATTATATTGGCAGTTTAACAACACTGGGGAAACCTTGTTCCTATCAACTATTACATACATCAAAGAAAGAATAAAAATAGTGGGAGCTTTTTGGAGAAGGGATGTAATTTTTCTATCAAAATGACATACAACAGCACATTTTTTCTTTCACTGCACGACTTACATGCACCAGCATGGTAGCAACCCTACATGGGAGCTACACAGATGGTCCCAAAAGCTTAGCTTAATATGTCATATTCAATCATTCTTCACTGAAGTGCCCATCCTGTAGTCATCTCTAGAATTTTTTTTTTATTAATTTTCAACTGGTCCAACCTAGACACATTTGTCAGTGATCACACAGATTTCTAATATCCTTCACTGACTTCCCAATCCATTTGCATTAGACTCCAACATAGAGAGACAGTGGTTGGACAGGTGAATAAATTCAAGTTTTAAGAGACAAGTCAGCAGTGTTCAGTGGTTACTTCATCAGTGAGTATTTCTGTGTGACAACAATTTCTGCTTCATTATGCAACCTCCTAGGAGAAGGCGATGGCACCCCACTCCAGTACTCTTGCCTGGAAAATCCCATGGACGGAGGAGCCTGATAGGCTGCAGTCCATGGGGTCGCTAAGAGCCAGACACGACTGAGTGACTTCACTTTCACTTTTCATTTTCTTGCACATTGGAGGAGGAAATGGCAACCCACTCCAGTGTTCTTGCCTGGAGAATCCCAGGGACGGGGAAGCCTGGTGGGCTGCCGTCTATGGGGTCGCACAGAGTCGGACACGACTGAAGCGACTTAGCAGCAGCAGCAGCAGCAGCACGCAACCTCCTACAGGCCACAAAGATTTTACAAGTATGATTTCAACTTTGGAAAAAAGAAAAGGCAATAAGCAATTTTAAAAGGCACAAAGAAGCCTGGAAGGATACACCCAAATGCTACATGATATGATGTTCATCTTTGGGAAAGGGTAATGTGCTACACTGATGTTTGTTTGCACTTTACAGGAGTTGTTTAAATTGTTTACAATATGCATAGGAAAAAATCATTTTCCTATGAAAAATGTCATAGGAAAATGACATTTTCTATGTCATTTTAGGAATTGTACAATGATGTGTTTAAGGTATACAATGTGATGACAATATATATATACACACACACTGTGGAATGAATAGTACAATCAAATTAATTTACAAATCCATCACCTCACATATGCAGTGGGAACATAAGATCTTAGCAAATTTCAAGTATAAAATATATTATTATTACCTATAATCATTATGCTGTATTTTAGATGCCCAGGACTTATTCCAAGTTTATAACTGAATTTTGGTACCCTTTGATCCACACCTCACCACAAGTTTTTATTTTTTAAAATAGGAAATAAAAGAAAGTTCATCCTTTCCCCCTAGAGCTCAGAGAATCAATATCTATACCACTTTGGGAATCAAACTTTCATATACCCTCACATGGTTAATATGTTTAACAGGCAATAAATTTCATGTCAAAATCTCTCTTCTCCATTAATATCATTTAAGTTAATCAGAAAACTACATCTCCCAATATTATTTGGTGGGAGATTCAAACAAACATCAGGGAATTCCCCAATCATCACTTTCAGTTTGCCATTCAGAATATCCCTTTCCTATCTTCAAATATATCTCTACCATTTCTTTAACTTCCAATAACATTCAAGTATTAAAAGAAAAAAAGTTCAAGTTAATTTAACCAATTTAAAACATAAATCATATATCTAATTAAAGATTTTTCACCTCCCCTAGGCAGGGCCTGGTCTGGGACCTAAAGAACTTTCACTAGGAAAGGAAGGCATAATCAGTGATTTGAGTCCTCCCCATCTGTCCCCCATTTCCCTTCAGCATATTGAATATTCAGTACTTTTAATATATTCTGTGGCTCAGCGGGTTAAAGAATCTGCCTGCAAATGTCGGTGACCCTGGAGACGTGGTTTTGATCCCTGGGTTGGGAAGATCCCCCTGAAGTAGGAAATGGCAACCCACTCCAGTATTCTTGCCTGGAAAATGCCCTGGACAGAGGAGCCTGGTGGTCTACAGTCCATGGGGTCACAGAGAGTTGGACATGACTGAGTGACTGTGCTTTCTGTGTACTGAATATACTCAGTATATGGAAGAAGGAGTGAACAATTCCTGTATAACTGGTTCAGCTGTGGTCCTTCTCCCTTGACTATAATGCTATGGCAGGCCTTTTACAGAAGGTGCCTCCACTGCACAGCTAACTGACCAAGCTCCTTCCAACAGAATCTATGCAAGACCCCCCCTGAGGTGGACCACTACCAAAACAACTTTTACGAAATTTAAAAGTACAACAGACCTTCATCAAAAAACAAGAAAAAATCTCAAGGAAACAACCTAACCTGGCATGTAAAAGAAAAAGACAAATATACAAAACCTAGAGTCAGCAGAAGGAAGGAAATAATCAAGATTAGGGAGGGCTTCCCTGGTGGCTCAAATAGTAAAGAATCTGCCTGCGATGCGGGATACCCAGATTTGTTCCCTGGGTCAGGAGGATCCCCCGGAGAAAGGAATGGCAACCTGCTCCAGTATCCTCGCCTGGAGAATCTCATGGACAGAGGAGCCTGGTGGGCTACAGTCCATGAGGTCACAAAGAGTTGGACATGACTGACTAACACTTTCTTTCAAAATTCTAAAGGGAGGGGATAATGAGCTTTTAATAACAATGATAATAATGATAACCCCTCCTTCCTAGAAAATCCTTATCATTCAGGTAGCCCTTGCACTGGAAAACCAAGGCAACTTGACATGACTGAGCAACTGACACTTTCACTGTCTTCACACTCCCTGGTGGCTCAGTGGTGAACAGTCTTCCTGCCAATGTGGGAGATGTGAGTTCAATTCCTAGTCTGAGGAGATCCCACATGCCTTGGAGCTAAGCCCGTGCATCACAACTATTGAACCTGTGCTCCAGAACCTGGGAACTGCAATTGTTGAGCCCACATGCCTCAACTCCTGAAGCCCACACTCTGCAGAGCCTGTGCTCTGCAACAAAAGAAGCCACCACAATGAGAAGCCCACGCACAGTGCAGGCCCCACCTGCCACAACCAGAGAAAAGCCTGAGTGGCAATGAAGACCCAGCACAGCCAAAATAAATAAGATTTTAAAAAATAAATATTAGGAAGGAAATAAAATAGATTTTAAAAACAATAGAAAAACAAAAACAAGAGTTGGTTCTTTAAAAGGGTAAACAAAATTAACCTCTAGTCAGGTTCACCAAGAAGAAATGAGAGAGTACCCAAACAAAATAAGAAATGAAAAAGGAGAAATCTTGAGTGATACTACAGAAATACAAAAAACCATAAAAGAATACTCTGAACAATTACATGTCAACAAATTTGACAACCTAGAAGAAATGGACAACTTTCTAGAAATGTACAGCCTGCGAAAACTGAATCAAGAAAAAGATAATTTGAAGAGATGGATCACTAGACGTGAAATAGAATCTGTAATCATAAAAAAAAAAAATGATTCCTACAAATCAAAGTCCAGGACCAGATGACTTCACAGATGAAGTCCACCAATCATACAAAGAAGAACTAATACCAGTTCTTCTCAAACTCTTCCAAAAGACTGAAGTGGAGGGAACATTCCCAAAGACATTCTATGAGGCCACCATCACCCTAAACCAAGACCAAAAACACCACCAAAAAAGAAAATTACAAGCCAGTATCTTCAATAAATATAGATGCAAAACTTCTCAACAAAATATTAGCAACCAAATCCCAACAACACATAAAAAAAAGATCACACACCATGACCAAGTGGGATTCATCCCCAATTCACAAGGACGGTTCAGCATACACAAAATCAACCATGTTATACCACGTTAACAAAAGTCAAAAAACACATGTATCTCAATAGATGTAGAAAAAGAACTTAACAAAATTCAACATCCATTTATGATTAAAAACTCTTACCAAAGCAGGAATAGAGGGAACATATCTCAACATAATAAAGTCTTTTATGACAAACCCACAGATAATATAATACTCAACAGTGAAAAGCTAAAAGCCTTCCCACTAAAATCTGGAACAAGTTAAGGATGCCCACTCTCACCACTTCCGTTCAACATAGTATTGGAGGTCCTAGCAGCAATCGGACAAGAAAATGCAGGAAAAGGTATCCAAATTGGAAAGGAAAAGATAAAATTGTCACTATATGCAGATGACATGATACCATAAATAGAAAACCCTAAGGACTCCACATAAAAACTAGGCAAGACGTTCTCTGACATAAATCATACCAATATTTTCTTAGGTTAGTCTCCCAAGGAAATTGAAACAAAAGCAAAAATAAACAAATGGGACATAATCAAACTTACAAGCTTTTGTACAGTAAAGAAAACCATTTTTTAAAAAATGAAAAGATAACTTATGGAAGAAAAATTTGCAAATGATGCAACAGACAAAGTTGTAATCTTAAGATATATAAATAATATCTCATACAACTCAACAACAAAAACCCAATCGAAAAATGGGCAGATGACCTTAATAGACATTTCCCCAAAGAAGACATACAGATGGCCAGCAGGCACATAAAAAGATGCTCAACACCACTACTTATTAGAGAAAAGCAAATCAAAACTACAATGAGGTACCACCTCACACTGGTCAGAATGGTCATCATTTAAAAGTCTACAAATAACAAATGTTAGAGAGGGTATGAAGAAAAGGGAACCCTCCTATGCTGTTGGTGGGAATGTAAGTTGGTTCAGCCCCCGAGGAGAGAAGTATGGAGGATCCTCAGAAAACTAAAAATAGAATTACCACATGATCCAGCAATCCCACTCCTGGGAATATAACTGGACAAAACTATAATACAAAAAGATACATGCACCCCTATGTTCATAGCAGCACGGTTCACAATAGCCAAAATATGGAAACAACCTAAATGTCCATCAACAGATGAATGGATAAAGATGGTGTGGTACATATATACAATGGAATACTACTGGGGCATAAAAAAGAATAATAATGTCATTTGTAGCAACATGGAAACAACTAGATTATCATACTAAGTGAAGTAAGTCAGAAAGAGAAAGACAAATAGCATATGGTGGTAGTGGTTTAGTCGCTAAGTTATGTCTGACTCTCTGGCCCCATGGACTACAGCCTGCCAGGCTCCTCTGTCCATGGGATTTCTCAGGCAAGAATACTGGAGTGGGTTGCCATTTCCTTCTCCAGGGGATCTTCCTGACCCAGAGACTGAACCCACGTCGCCTGCATTGCAGGCAGTCGCAGGTTCTTTAGCACTGAGCCATGTGGAAAGCCCCATATTACATGATATCACTTATATGTGGAATCTAAAATGTAGCACAAATGAACCTATCTATAGAAGAGAAACAGACTCAGAGAAAACAGACTTGGGCTTGCCAAGGGGGAAGAAGGGAGAGAGAGGAAGGACCAGGAGTTTCAAGAAATGGTGCTGGGATAACTGCATATAAATAAAAGAATAAAATCGGACCCCTGCTGCTGCTGCTGCTGCTAAATCGCTTCAGTCGTGTCCGACTGTGTGTGACCCCATAGACGGCAGCCACCAGGCTCCCCCGTCCCTGGGATTCTCCAAGCAAGAACAGTGGAGTGGGCTGCCATTTCCTTCTCCAAATGTATATACAAAAATTAACTCCAAAGGTATCAAAGACATAAATGTTAGAGCTACACACAAAACTCTTAGAAGAAAGCACAGGCACACACTTCATGACCTTGTATTAGGCAGTGGTTTCTTAGATATGACACCAAAACATCAACGAACAAAACAGGTAAGTTGGACTTCATCCAAATTAAAAGCTTTTATGCTTCAAAGGTCACCATCAAGAAAGCAGAAAGACAACGCACAGAATGGGAGAAAAGTTTACAAATTTCGTATCTGAAAAGTGACATATCTAAAATATAGTAAGAATTCCTATAATTCAATAATAAAAATACAAATAATCCAATTAAAAAATGGGCAAAAGATACAAACACAGTTATCCAAAGAAGATATACAAATGACCAATAAGCTCATGAAAAGATGCTCAACACCATTAGTCAGAGAAATACAAATTAAAACTACAATGATATATCACTTCACACCCACTAGAATAGCTGTAAAAATAAAAACGAGTTGACAAAAAACGAAGAAAAGAGTTGATGATGATGTGGAGAAACTGAAAATCATATACTGTTGGTGGGAATGTAAAATGGTGCAGTCATTTTGGAAAAGTTTTCCTTAAAAGGTTAGACACAGAGTTCCCATATGACCCATTATATATGATCTCTGATCTCCTACCATATGACCAACTACCATATAATCTACTATTAATACTAGGTATATACCCAAGATGACCAAGAACATGTTCACCAAAAATCTGGACACAAATTTTCATAGCAGCGTTGTTCATAACAGCCAAAAAGTGGAAACAATCTAAATATCTATCAACTGATGAATGGACTAATACAATGTAATATATATATGGAGTATTATCCAATAATAAAAAGTACTGAAACATGCTATGATATAGATTAATCTTGAAAACATGCTAAACATGCTAAGTAAATGAAGCCAGTCAAAATGAACCATATATTGTATGACTCATTTATCTGAAATGTCTGGAACAGTTAAATCCATAAAAAGAAAAATAGATTGATGGTTGTCTAAGCCTGGGTGGGGGTGAGAGTGTTGGCAAGAAATGGTGAGTCACTTCTAATGAGTACAGGGTTTCCCTTTTCAGGTGATAAAATGTTCTCAAATTTGATAGTGATAATGACTACATAATCCTAAGCATACTGACAATCACTTAACTGTACACTTTAGATGGATTAACTACATGGCATGTCAATTATATCTTCATAAAGCCATCATTTAAAAAACAAATAGTAATCAAACAGCACAGTATAATATTTAAACCACTAATTCAGAAAATGAAAAATCTCTGTACAAAACTTACAGCACTATCTTGTATGATACAGCAAACTTTCTGAAAAATCTCAACACTCTGTTGAATGACCTACTTTTGGTTTACTTTCTGATTCTGTTGCTGTTTAGCAATTTGGAAATCTCACCATCAGTCAAAAGCCACTTAAACAGTCATGTGCTAAAAACCTATTTCCCTTTTCAAATGCAGCTGTCACTCAATGAAAAGCTATATACAACAGGGACACTAACACAATATAAGCCTTGATGACACTGTGCAAAGACTAGAAGTCAAAAGATCTGGTTTTATGCTGGTGCCCTACCTTTTACTGACTGCGTGATCTTAGGTCTGTCATTTCACCTTTCAGGTTTAGTTTCTTCAATAGCAAAATGGAGATGAAAATCTCTGCCCTACTTACCTAATAGGGTTGGTGTGAGGATGAAATTAGAGATAGACACAGAGAGCAGAAGAGGGGAGGGAGAGAAAGAGAAAGAGAACTTGTTTTGTAATCTATTTCCCAAATGACTGTGGGTTTCCCAGGTGGCTAAGTAGTCAAGAATCTGTCTGCTGACGTGGGTTTGATCCCTGGGTCTAGAAGATTTCCTGGGGGAGGAAATGGCAACCCACTCCAGTATTCTTGCCTGGGAAATTCCATGGACAGAGGGGCCTGGCAGGCTACAATCAATGAGGCCCCAAAAGAATAGGACACAGCTTAGAGACTGAACAACAGAGGAAATAGAAGAGCATCCTTATATACCAATGTTTTTAAAAACACTAAGCTGTCCCCCCAAAGAAACATACGTGCCCAATGAACTTGACCCCGAGTCACAAATTTGGATCTACTGTTTGTAGAGTATTTCATTGAAGTTCTAGCATACCATTAATAACATCTTGTATTCATTCATCTTTAAGGTTACTTTCTTTCTGCCAATCCCTGCTTTTATGTTTATATTTTACAATCTTTTAGAATCTAATTCCAAGCCTGACCATTAGACTGACAGAGATTATACTGAAATTTACATAGTTTAATAATTCTCTGTTGGATGTATGAATAAAATTTTGTGAAAACACAGGAAGGTAAACTAAAGTGGGGCCCTAGAGGAAACAGACGATATTCCAGGTAAAGGGGGAGAATATTGTCAAAAGCATACACAAAGCAACGAAAGTGAAATACAGAGCTTTTAGGCTAGACAGGCACCAGGAAACTCATTTATTTAGTGCCAGGAACTAAACGAGATTTTCAATCTAAATGAGATTTTCAATCTAAATGAGATTTTGATTTTGAGATTTTCAATCTCTGTCAGATTCTGGGAACAGCTGAAATAAATAAAACACACTTTTATAAAAGAGGTTAGTCTCGTGGTCAAGGTAAAAAAAGAAACTTAAGGATGATAACAGAGTGATACATTTCATGACAGACAATCTGCACAAGGTGCTGTGGGAGTATAGCGTTGACTTTGGAAACCTAAGCATGAGCTAGATTAGGAAACATGAAAGACCTGCAGCCCATGGTAAAAGTTTTGGACTTTATCCTGAATTATGAGGAGCTCTAAAGTTTTGCAGGAAGGAAAGTGACACAATCAGATTTGACACTTAGACACTGACAGTAGTGTGGAGAGCAAGAGAAACTGCATTTGCCAATAACTCAGTTTTCTGTAAAACAGATTTTATTATAATCTGGTCGCAGTTTAACAAAGAAAAATGTTTCGATAAATTATATTCTACATATGCAGAATCCCGGAAATAGATCCGAGACACTGAGTCTGCCTTAAATGAAGGAATGAGTGAAAGAACATAGAGGACAAAGAAAACCGTCACCTACAGCCTTCCCCTCAATCCCCTTCTGCCCCTTCTGTCTTCAGGGTTAAGGGTAGTTTGGATGTATACAATGTTAAGTGGGAGAGTGAGAGGGTAAATGCTACCAAGAGAAGATATTTGTAAACAGTACAAATTAGTACTGCAAACTCTTCTTTCACTACCTACAAGGAAGAAGTAGATATTCAAGCTGTTTTGGAGAAAAGAATTTGTTAAGATAAGAACCTGAGATTGCAGGTTAGGCAAGTTTTCAAAGGCACATCAATGAAGTGTTGTTTCAATGAGTCATCAAGGTCATACCTTCTTCCAAGGACACACAATCTGATTGGGGTGTTTCCGTCTCTGTAAGAAAATCTTCCTTGATATTAGGTTAAGAAATGACCTTACATCTCCAATCTAATACACAAAACTACTGTGAGAGGTACTAAACTCTAATCTTTTAACTTTAATGAATCTGGAAAAAGGCTTGTGATTTGCTCAGCAAAAAACTGTGTCACCTAAGGAGAAGTATAGTTTAAAGAAGGCTTGCTTTTCCCTCCCCCTTTATTGTCTGGACAACTTGAGGTCTACCAACACAAAATACCTTAATACTAGTACAATTAAAACATGGCCTCAAAGAAATTTTATATCAAGACATATTATCATCAGTGAAGGTATTTGATTTCCAATGGTGTTATTTCTACCAAAAAAGGAAAACGAACACTTGTTTTAGAACACAATGTGATTTTATGTATTATGCATGCATTTTAATCTAACAATAAATTACCTATTCCATTTTCACTATAAACTCCAAAAGCAAGGCATTTCCTGAGGACCACATTTAAAAATCTTTATGTTACACTATCACTGGCCTCAAAACAAAGCTTATGTATAATAGATCTGGTCAATTGGAGGTGGCAAACTGGCAACCCAAGGGATGACTGTGGCCCACAAACGGGTTTTCATTGGTTTGAACAACTTGTTTTTTTCTTTAAATTAGTTGTCAACATTTACAAATTGGAAGACTTTGTATAAAATTCAAGTTATCTATCTTCTCTTACAATTTCTGAGGATATGATACACTAGACCCAAACTGTAGCCCAACTGCTATCTGGTTTCCAGTTGCCTACAGTGCCCAGACAACTCCCTGCAATCATTTATGATCCCTGCTCAGATCCTACACATGTGACCCTAGCTGTACAAAGTCTGCTAACCAGGAAGAAAAAAAATCAGAATTTATTTCCTAGCATAATGAAGTTCGGCTTCCTTGATAGCTCAGTTGGTAAAGGCCGCCTGCAATGCAGGAGACCCCAGTTTGATTCCTGGGTTGGGAAGTGAACTGGAGAATGAATAGGCTACCTACCCCAGTATTCCTGGGCTTCCCTTGTGGCTCAGCCGGTAAAGAATCTGCCTGCAATGCAGGAGACCTGGGTCTGATCTCTGGGTTGGGAAGATCCCCTGGAGAAGGGAAAGGCTACCCACTCCAGTATTCTGGCCTAGAGAATTCCATGGACTGTATAGTCCATGGGGTGAGTTGCAAAGAGTCGGACACGACTGAGCAACTTTCACTTCACTTCATAATGAAGTTGGTCCATCGAGATACTTACTTTGAATATTTGAACTCTATAAATGAAAATGCAATGCTATGCCACAGAATGTTAAGCATTATGTTATTCCAATGCAGGAAAAAAGTCAGAATTCTTTTCTCTAAATACCTCTGAGATTTTATGATAACTCTATCAAGCTACCTTTGATAGCATAGACCATTAACTTTCATTTACTTCAAGAAATATATTTAGGATACTCTAATTACATAAGCAGAACAGCTTTTTTTTTTTCCAGTTAGGCAGATGTAGAATATATTAATACCAAGTAATATCCTAACTCTTAAATATGGTTATGATGGAAGAGGTCTTTTTGAGAGACATCAAATACCTTTAAAAAATCAACTTTCTTGCAGCTCGCTTTCTCAACTGGTACTGTTTCACTCGTGGACACAGCTTTTTATAAGAATTCAAGTTTATGTCACTCTTAATGTTTTATCACTACTAAGACAATATGCCTGCACTTGGTAATACTATGACTTTGTACTCAGTCTCCAAGCTGTTGGAACCCCTGTCTGCTCTGAGGTATACAGTTCCTTTCCTGATGACTACTCTCCTTTCCAGAAGGTGCCTTGTCTGTGCTTTCCCCTCAAGATGCTGCTGGACTTCTGGTGACAAGAGCTAATTTTACAATCCAATAATGTTAAGTATAATACCTTCCTACTAAGTTTCAGGTTCTCACATTTAAAATTTTTGCCCCCATACTACATACTCATGTAAACATGGTTGCCAGTCAGTAAGGTATTTACATTTTCCTATATTAAAGCTACATTGTGAAGTTTAATGTAAAATTCACATGAATTTAATATAAAATATAGATTTGCTCACACCCTGATTTCCTTGGTTATTCTCTTCCCATTTCTGCTGTTAGGCTACTTTCTCAGTAACCTTAGTTTAAAAAGCATTCTTTAGAATTGTCAAGCTGAACACACATTGTAGAAAGAACTGCACTGAAATGGTTTTTTCCACTAGGTTTTGCAGAGAAACAAATCCCACTTACTTGTAAAGTTAATTTCAGCAAACCAAAATATTTGCCAGTTATGGGTTGAGTTAATAAAGCACTGATATCTGAAGTAAAAGAATCTTCAGTTAACAGCAGGCAGAAGCTGAGCTTTTCTGTGATTAACACATGATGTGGAAAGATAGTTAAACATTTTAACAAAACGCATGACACAACTGAATACATAATGACATGAAATGGAATCTTTAAGTGACTAGCCATAGTATTTTGTGGGCTGGAACTTAGGTGTGTGGTCCTAGAAAGGGCTCTCAAGGATCACTGAGTCTATTCCCCTCAATATATACATGAGGAAAATGAAGCAGACACTGCAATGTTTACATGAGTATACAGTATGGGTGCAAAAATTAGAAACAGAAACATTCTGCACCACAGTGTACAAGAAAAACTTGAGAGATCGGGTCTACCTCTCTCCTATAGAGCAAGAGTCCTAAAAATCAATAAGTCAAAGAATACTTTTTTAAAGAAGGCAATCCTTCAATTTCTTAATTACATTTATATGTCTAATAAACCTCTTACTTAAGACAGTGATTCTTATAAATAGCTATAAGATCCATTGCACTATTGGCTAAGAGGGTTGTTTCAAAATACTGAAAAGATTAACATTTATGGAGTGCTCTGATATGCTAAGATGAAAAAAGACATTTTACTGTATGTTTTTTACATCATTTTTTTACAAATATATCTACACATTTCTTCTAGTAATTACAAGTCCTTACCATCTGTTCTTCACTCATACTGCTGCTGCTGCTGCTGCTAGGTCGCTTCAGTCCTGTCCGACTCTGTGCGACCCCATAGACGGCAGCCCACCAGGCTCCACCGTCCCTGGGATTCTCCAGGCAAGAACACTGGAGTGGGTTGCCATTTCCTTCTCCAATGCGTGAAAGTGAAAAGTGAAAGGGAAGTCGCTCAGTCATGTCCGACTCTTCGAGACCCCATGGACTGCAGCCTACCGGGCTCCTCCGTCCATGGGATTTTCCAGGCAAGGGTACTGGAGTGGGGTGCCATACTTAATCCCCCACCCCATCTTTCCTAACTGCGTCTTCTCCTCCAGAGGTTAAAAGGTAAGATCCCTGGAACCAAATTGAAGGTTTCAAAGAGTTTTCTTCTTTATAAATCACTTCAGGGGATTATTTTCACTTAGATGGTGGATGTTAAACATCATTTCCTTCTACAACCTCCACTTCCACTAATATGGATAATCAAAAACCAATTGTATTTGCAAATAACAACTGTTTGTGGCTTTTTCTGTTGCTGTGTTTTCTACTTACTATGGCTAATGTAGCACCATCACAGCAGGAAAGTTAAGATGACTGCCTTGATGAGAACTATTCAAGAAGGAGGGAGCAGGGAATAATCTTGCCATTTTAGCCAATCCATACCAATGTTTCCTTCCATTAATATGGATAATCAAAAATTGATTGTATTTGCAAATAACAATTATTTTGAAAAATGTAATGCCTTAGGAATAGGAAAACAATTACTACTTCACTGAAGACATTTTGAAAGTTCAATTATTTTGTTTCAATTGAAAATAACTTTATTTTAACCCTCTTGTCAATTCTCAGTTGTGTATAGAAAGGAAACAGAAGAAATGCAATTAGGACAGTGGTCAACAGATAAAAGGTATATATTGTGGGAGCTGCAGAATCCCATGGACAGAGGAGCCTGGCGAACTACAGTCCTTAGGGCCATGACAAGTCAGACACAACTGAAGCGACTTAGCACACACGCATGTGGGAGCTGGAATGGATGTTTCTGCTTTTTCCCTGGCAGAGCCAAGAGGCATGGGGAGAGAAGTCAGTCATCTACAATGCTATGACCGCCTTGGGGCACTCCGTACTTGCTTCTTTCAATTTACTCAGTTGACAGTCTAGGCACCCAGGTTTAACCTTGCTATTCTTTCCAAGGCACTAAATGGCGATATATTATGGAGTTGAGACTGCAGCTGTAGCTGGAAGATGGGGATGGGTGCCAAAACAGCAGAAGGTAAGCACTCATCTTAAAGCTTCCAAAAAGCAGCAACTAATAATCACTCTTTCACAGGTGAGCCCAAGCTCAGCTTGTAAATAGCATCCCCTGAAACTGTGCCATACAATGGTCCTTTACAAAGCTGTAAGAAGCCAGACCTTATTAACTCACCAGGAGTCTCAAACTGACAATGACTATAACCCACAGAGATGTTTTACTTGAGCAATACTGAGATTTTTTTTTTAGTATTGAGTTTTGTATTCTTCTTTTTCTAAAATCTGAATGTAAATGCCCTAAAAAAAAAAATTAACCCAAGCCCATTTCTTATATCCTAACCCCATTTCTTATATCCTGTAAAGTCTGTAGGAAACCAGAAGTAGCCTCAAAAGAATCCTTTCATAATGAAGTCATAGGATGCAATTAACTTCTCCAGCAACTGAGTTGTAAAGAACATGTAAAGATTGGTCTACTGATGAAACTGATCACACACTCAATGCCCAAGATTTTTTATCATAGGCTAGTCACATAAGTACCCCTATGCCTAGCAAATCTAAAATTCCAGGCTCCTGAAAGGAAAAGAGGTATTCCATAAAACATACTGTTTGTACAATGAGGCATGGCAAGCTCCTCTTATCACTTAGGGAAAGTTTATTTCAGTATAGGAAACTGTTCAACAGTCAAGTTCCCAGACACTAGGCTCCAATTAATCTTGCAACCAAGGCTTTCTAAGGATGGTAGTCTCAGGCCTGTTCTCTTAACTCCTCGTACATATCTTTACCATTCCTTCCTTGACAGCCAGCGGGGTAGCCTCAGCCCAGGGTCTTTCCCCAACACCCCAAAGCCTTCCTTCTCCCCACTTTTTCCAATCACTGATGATCCCCACTGCTCCAGCTTTACTAACAAGAACATAATTCAAACTTTAATTTACAAGCCAAACAAAAGTTAACTTATTTTGCCTATGTTATTTTTTTTTTTTTTTTTTGCCTATGTTATTAACTATCACTCGACCAATCAGGGCTTCCAGCTAGCAGGATACTAGCCATGATCTACAATGAGATATGATTCCAGTTAGAGTGGAAAATCAGTGACTTACGCTACCCACTGGCTTTCATAAAAACATATAATTTTCATTTGACTGCTGGAAATACTGCCAAGGATTCCTATCACTGCCCTGAAAACCCTTCCCATCTTGTTCAACAACACGCTGGCTCTGAAGCCATTATGGATTTGATACCTAGGTTTTCCAGGATAGTCAGCCACAAAGAAGTAAGGTAGAATGTACTGGCTGCCAGGTCACTGCTCACATGTGCCACTAAGGCTTTACTTCTGATTCACTGATGAGGAGACACCTGACCCTGCATAGTTTTCAGCATTTCCTCATCCCAGATCCCTTCTTCAGCACCAGGAAGTACTGCGCTCTTTCCTGCAAAGGTCCACAACCTCAGAAAACAGACATTCTCAGCTTCTGACCCCCAAGGGTTGAGGAGCTGAGAGGAGCTAAGACTCACAATGGCTGCCAGCAAGAGGCTAAGCAGGGTTCAGCAGGCTCCACGTGGAGTTATTTTCAAGTCCTGCAGCCCATGCTAGATGCTCTGAACTACCTAAAGGGCCTGAGGACCTCCTGAGGAACCTACTGCCTAGACTAGAAAAAAACTTGAGTCCTGGAACTCCTTGACATTGACAGCGCAACCAATTAGGAACGAATCGAACCTGGGCAGGACCTTGGTTCCACTATGGTAGACGTATCTGGCCTGCATTTACTATTGCTCTGCCAATCTGTGCACTAAAAAGGACCACAGTCACTGTCCAACAACAATACAGATTGCCTGCCTTGGAAAGATCCAGATCATGATACTTACAAGACTACCAGCTATGGGTTGGCAAGGCCTCAAGGGTGGAGGCCAGAGACCAGTGGGCTAGTTGGCCATCCTGACCCCTCTGAGGAGCACAATTCTAAGTCCTGAAACTAGCCCTGAAGCTGATGCTTTAACTTCACAGCTGGGAAGGGGAAGGATATATCAAGTCAGAATTCATTCAGATGCTAAGTAGGAACTTAAGCATATTTTATGGAGGCCCTGTTCTGATGAATCTCCTTTATTTGATTAAAGTGATTTGAAGTACATTTGGCTTTTGTTGTGATCATTCTCCCAAACGGTGGCATTTGAAGTATTTAATACCAGCCAGCTAGGATTACTGGTCCTATTTAGAAGTCTCAAATGACCCAAGCATAAAAAGTTGAAATTGGGCTAAAATAAAGATTGTAGGGCCAGAAACCAACCACTGTCAATTCTCAATCTTTGGAGCTGCTGATGCTTCCTAACTCCCATCCAAGGGCATGAAAGAGCATTCATTTTGACCTAATGGTGGGAAATCCCTTTACCAACTGGTAGGGCTTGCAGTAAGACTCCAAATTAAAGAATACTGATAAAGAAATCTCAGCCATCTCTTTTAGCATTAAGGGGGAAAAACCACAAATAGCATTTTTATATTACTGTCAATTTTAAGGGAATGTAATACACACCACTGTATATAAAACAGATAACTAATAAAGACCTACTGCATAGCACAGGGATCTCTGCTCAGTACTCTATAATAACCTATATGGGAAAAAAATCTAGAAGAGAGTGGATTCATGTATAACAGATGTACTTTTCTGTACACCTGAAACAATACTGTAAATCAACTATACTCCAATTAAAAAGGCAGGGGGGCGGTGCACTTTCCTGAGCAACTAAAAGAAAAAGCTTTAAAAGACTGGTCAGATTTCATATAATCTATAACAAACAATAAAAAAATTTGCTGGCCACAAGTCCAAAGAACTTGCACTGCAGCAAAATGCTAAAACAGGGCATCCGCTAAAGATAAATGGAATCACGCGGCTTCATGGAGCCTACAGATTTTCAACCAGTAATGAAGCCAAGTTGAACCTAATGCATTATAAAAACCCTATACAAAGTTAATTTAACCAAATGTAGTCTGCTTTTAAGATCTTAGCTCTATGCCCTGAAGGTAAATATCAGCCAATTTCTCCTCAAAAACTTAAGCAGATTTTGAAGTTCATAAGACCTTAACACACAAAACTATGTGCTAAATATCTAAATTGAGCAATTGGAAAGAGATGCTTTTATTATCATCTGCATCATGATTTGTGAACCCTGAAGGTAGTTTTAAAAATTCCATTATTTTCTTTTTTAAGTGAATACTGAAATAGTTATTTGATGATTGTTAAAAATTTCAGTAAAGCATTAAAAAGTACTTTGGCAAGTTTCAAGCCTCAGTCCTCAAAATGCCATTTGGGGCCTAAGCAAGCTGTGAATGTAATACAACAGGGAGAACCAGAAATTTGCATGCTCCATCTAACGCATTCAAAATCAAAAAGAAAACACAAACACTTGTATGTGGATTTATGAAAGGGCCACAAGTCTGTAAATCCCAAATGAAACCTTAGAGTCAGAATCTGAAGCTTTTTCCTAATATAGTTGCTTCCTGACACAATGTTTACATAGTAGATTCTTTATAAATTTTGATTAGAGCGAAGTAATTTAAATATGGGTTGACACTCACCTAGAGATTTCTTGTCACATATTTATGTATCCTAGATGGGAGATAACTATAAATAATTGGAGTATTTTAGAACTTTTTTGGCTTTTTAAATGATGGCAAATAATTGTTTTCACTACATAAAGTGAAATCACATGACGGAAGCAGCATTTTACCTGCTTAAGAAATCGATCAGATGCATTGCTGTGCTTGGCCAATACGCTTGGCAGAGAGGGATTAGCATACTCAAACTGAGGATTGTAGGTGTAGTCGGACTTGAAGAACCTCAGTTTTTCTTTCTCCAAGTTGGTGGGCTTTATAGCAGTCAGTATACAAAATTTCTTTCCAGAAAAATCATCTCCTTTTTCAAAACTTCTCGACAGCAGAGGCTGTGGCTTTGGCTTTGGCTTTGGCAGTGTGGAGAAAAGGTGTCGCTTCACTTTTCTTTCATTTTTGGGTTTAGGTGGCAGTACTATGGGGTTTCCTGTAACAGAGATATCATGCGTAAACTTTACAGGACTTGACACTGACCCAGTGACAAACACAGCAGGCTGCCTTTCTAGGCAGTACCAAGTACTACTGCTCATCACAGGCACTGGGGCTTTCATCTTGCGAAGATCTTTACTACGCGAAGAGCTAGGAGATTTGCTGGGTTTTCTACATCTTTTGGAGCCGGTGGAGGAAGGCTGTTTTTGTGAATGATGCTTTTTCTCCTCTTTGCTCTGTAGTAAGACATTGTAACTACTGGTTCCAGTTGTGAAAATGTCCTTCAGTATTGCAGGAGATAAATGTGAAATGCTTCTTTTGCTGTCAATGATCAAGGACGCTTCTGCATTTAGAATGGACTTCTTAGCAAGCTCTTGCTCAGGCCAGTGAAGCTTTTCTGTGTTAATAAAATCAAAACAAAAGAAATAACAAAGATGCCAGATGAAGCAAATTGCTTATTATATAAAAAGCATTCTGAAGGGTCTTTAAACTTTTATAATTTTGCAACAATCTTTGGAAAACACATTTTAAATATTAAAATAATATATTATTAAATTTTGGTCAGGCTAGACATGGTCACTTTTATAAGAATGTATATACAACAAATTAGCTGTAAAAATCCTTAGCGTCAAACCATTTAGATGATCAAAGTTTATTATAGATATGAGATAATAATATACAAATAATCTGAATACTCAATTCTACCAAAGCATGTAGATTTCATAGAAAGGATATACTTTAATGGTATTATCAATATCAAAGTAAAATCCAAGACACTTTCAAAGCCAATAGAATCTTGAAATCTGACACGATATATAAAGATAGCCACAGTAAAAGAAGGACAATACTCTCTTATCTATATCAAAAACATTTTAAATTAAATAAGTATACATTCAAGCATGTTTTAGTAATATCACTGAATATTAATTAGTTTCTTTTCTTAATTTCTAAATATAGGTTAAGGTACGACTTCCCTGGTGGCTCAGCAGTAAAGAATCCATCTGCAATGCAGGAGGTGTGGGTTCGATCCCTGCATCTGGAAGATCCCCTCGAAGAAGGAAATGGCAATCCACTCCAGTATTCTTGCCTGGGAAATCCCATGGACAGAGGAGCCTGGCAGGCTGCAGTCCATGGAGTTGCAAAGAGATGGACATGACTTAGCAACTATACAACACAGGTTAACATTAAACAAAATCAAATTTTTTCTTGCCAAGTCTTTTAAAAACATAATTACTACATAGGATGTGCATGCAAGGTAAGTCGCTTCAGTCATGTCCAACTCTGTGCAACCACATGGACTGCAGCCTGCCAGGCTCCTCTATCCATGGGATTTTCCAGGCAAGAATACTGGAGTAGGTTGCTGTGCCCTCCTTCAGGGGACCTTCCTGACCCAGGGATTGAACCTGTGTCTCTTACGTCTACCCTGTATTGGCAGAGGATTCTTTATCACTAGCGCCACCAGGGAAGCCCACTATGTACGATATCTCATACACGGAGAGGTCAGTTTTGCCTTTCTCCTCCATGGATCACAGCCTTGCTGTGGCAAAAGGGCTTGCACAGCTCACTGAAGCTATGAGCCATGCTATGCAGGGCCACCCAAAACAGACAAGTCGTAGTGAAGAGTTCTGACGAAATGTGGTCCACTGGAGGAGAAAATGGCAACCCACTCCAGTATTTTTGCCTGGAGAACTTCATGGACAGTATGAAAAGGCAAAAAGATACAAAACTGGAAGATGAGCACCCCAGGTTGGAAGGTGTTCAATATGCTACTAGGGAAGAGCTGAGGGCAAAAAAAAAAGCCAGTAAGAATGTAGTGGCTGGGCCAAAACAGGAACAATACTCAGCTGTGGTTGTGTCTGGTGGTGAAAATAATGTCCAATACTATAAATAATACTGCATAGGAACATGAAATGTAAGGTCCATGAATTAAGGTAAATTGGACGTGATCAAGCAGGAGATGGCAAGACTGAACACTGGCATCTTAGGAGTCAATGAACTAAAATGAATGACGGGAGAATTTAATTCAGGTGACTATTATATTTACTACTGTGGGCAAGAATCCCTTAGAAGAAATGGAGTAGCCCGCAAAGTCAATAAGAGTCCAAAATGCAGTACTTGGGTGCAATCTCAAAAATGACAGCATGATCTCAGTTCATTTCCTGGGCAAACCATTCAACATCACAGTAATCCAAGTCTATGCCCCAACCACTAATGCCGAAGAAGCTGAAGTTGACTACTTCTATAAAGACCTACAACACCTTATAGAGTTAACACCAAAAATGGTATCATTTTCACCACAGGGGACTGGAATGCAAAAGTAGGAAGTCAAAAGATACCTGGAATAACAGGCAAGTTATTGGACTTGGGAGTACAAAATGAAGCAGGGCAAAGGCTAACAGTTCTGTCAAGAGAACAACCCAAGAGATAACTCTGCACATCGAAATCACCAAATGGGAAATACTGAAATCAGATTGATTATATTCTTTGCAGCCAAAGATGGAGATGCTCTACACAGTCAGCAAAAACAAGACCGGAAGCTGACTGTGGCTCAGATCATGAGCTCCTTATTGCAAAATTCAGGCTTATATTGAAGAAAGTAGGGAAACCCACTAGGCCATTCAGGTATGACCTAATCAAATCCCTTATGATTATGCAGTGGATGTGACAAATAGATTCAAGGGATTAGATCTGGTGGACAGAGTACCTGAAGAACTATGGACGGAGGTTCATAACATTGTACAGAAGGTGGTGACCAAAACCATCCTGAAGACAAAGTAATGAAAGAAGGCAAGGTGATTGTCTGAGGAGGCTGAGGAAAGAAGAGACATGAAAGGCAAGGGAGAAAGGAAAAGATATATCCAACTCAATGCAGAGTTCCAGAGAATAGCAAGGAGTGATAAGAAGGACTTCTTAAATGAAAAATGCAAAGAAAGAAGGAAAACAATAGAATGGGAAAGACTAGAAATCTCAAGAAAATTGGAGATATCAAGGGAACATTTCAATCAAGGATCAGTTCAGTTCACTCGCTCAGTCGTGTCCGACTCTTTACGACTCCATGAATCGCAGCACACCAGGCCTTCCTGTCCATCACCAACTCCTGGAGTTCATTCAGACTCACGTCCATCGAGTCAGTGATGCCATCCAGCCATCTCATCCTCTGTCGTCCCCTTCTCCTCCTGCCCGCAATCCCTCCCAGCATCAGTGTCTTTTCCAAGGAGTCAACTCTTCGCATGAGGTGGCCAAAGTACTGGAGTTTCAGCTTTAGCATCATTCCTTCCAAAGAAATCCCAGGGCTGATCTCCTTCAGAATGGACTGGTTGGATCTCCTTGTAGTCCAAGGGACTCTCAAGAGTCTTCTCCAACACCACAGTTCAAAAGCATCAATTCTTCGGCACTCAGCTTTCTTCACAGTCCAACTCTCTCATCCATACATGACCACTGGAAAAACTGTTGCCTTGACTAGACGGACCTTTGTTGACAAAGTAATGTCTCTGCTTTTGAATATGCTATCTAGGTTGGTCATAACTTTCCTTCCAAGGAATAAGTGTCTTTTAATTTTATGGCTGCAGTCACCATCTGCAGTGATAGTGGAGCCCCCCAAAATAAAGTCTGACACTGTTTCCACTGTTTCCCCATCTATTTCCCATGAAGTGATGGGACCAGATGCCATGATCTTTGTTTTCTGAATGTTGAGTTTTAATCCAACTTTTTCACTCTCCTCTTTCACCTTCATCAAGAGGCTTTTTTAGTTCCTCTTCACTTTCTGCCATAACCTCATATCTGAGGTTATTGATATTTCTCCAGGCAATCTTGATTCCAGCTTGTGCTTCTTCCAGCCCAGTATTTTTCATGATGTACTCTGCATAGAAGTTAAATAAACAGGGTGACAATATACAGCCTTGACGTACTCCTTTTCCTATTTGGAACCAGTCTGTTGTTCCATGTCCAGTTCTAACTGTTGCTTCCTGACCTGCATACAAATTTCTCAAGAGGCAGGTCAGGTGGTCTGGTCTTCCCATCTCTTTCAGAATTTTCCACAGTTTATTGTGATCCACACAGTCAAAGGCTTTGGCATAGTCAATAAAGCAGAAATAGATGTTTTTCTGGAACTCTTGCCTTTTCGATGATCCAGCAGATGTTGGCAATTTGATCTCTGGTTCCTCTGCCTTTTCTAAAACCAGCTTGAACTTCTGGAAGTTCACAGTTTGTGTATTGCTGAAGCCTGGCTTGGAGAATTTTGAGCATTACTTTACTAGCGTGTGAGATGAATGCAATTGTGCAGTAATTTGAGTATTCTTTGGCATTGCCTTTCTTTGGGATTGGAATAAAAACTGACCTTTTCCAGTCCTGTGGCCACTGCCGAATTTTCCAAATTTGCTGGCATACTGAGTACAAGCAATCAAAGATAGGCATGATAAAGAACATAAACAGTAAGCCCCTATCAGAAAAGATTAAGAAGAGGCGGCCAGAATACACAGAAGAATGATAGGGTTTTAATGACCCAGATAACCACAATGTTATGGTCACTCACCTAGAGCCAGACATCCTAGAGTATGAAGTCAAGTGGGCCTTAGGAAGCGTTACTGCTAACAAAGATGATGGAATTTCAGCTGAGTTATTTAAAACCCTAAAAGATGATGCTATTAAAGTGTTGTATACAATATGTCAGCAAATTCAAAAAACTGAGCAGTGGCCACAGGACTGGAAAAGGTCAGTTTTCATTCCAATCCCAAAAAAGGGCAATGCCAAAGAATGTTCAAACTACCATACAATTGCACTCATTTCACATGCTAGTAAGGTTATGCTCAAAATCCTTCAAGCTAGGCTTGTGTTGTGTGCTTAGTCACTCAATCATATCTGACTCTTTCTGACCCCCATAGACTGCAGCCCACCAGGCACCTCTGTCCATGGGGATTCTCCAGGCAAGAATACTGGAGTGGGTTGCCATGCCCTTCTACAGGGGATCTTCCCAACCCAGGGATCGAACCCAGGTCTCCCACATTGCAGGAGGATTCTTTACCAACTGAGCCACTCAGTTCAGTTCAGTTCAGTCGCTCAGTCGTGTCTGACTCTTTGCAACCCCATGAATTGCAGCACGCCCGGCCTCTCTGTCCATCACCAACTCCTGGAGTTCACTCAAACTCAGTCCATCGAGTCGGTGATGCCATCCAGCCATCTCATCCTCTGTCATCCCCTTCTCCTCCTGCCCCCAATCCCTCCCAGCATCAGGGTCTTTTCCAGTGAGTCAACTCTTCGCATGAGGTGGCCAAAGTACTGGAGTTTCAGCTTTAGCATCGTTCCTTCCAAAGAACTGAGCCACTAGGGAAGCCTTAAGCAGCACTTATACCAAAAGCTTCCAGATGTACATGCTGGGTTTCAAAGAGGCAGAGGAATGAGAGATCAAATTGCCAACACTCGTTGGATCATGGAGAAAGCAAGGGAATTTCAGAAAAACATCTCCTTCATTGACTACACTAAAACTTTTGACTGCGTAGATCACAACAAACTGGAAAATTCTTAGAGACTGGAATACCAGACCACCTTAGCTATTTCCTGAGAAACCTATACGTGGGTCAAGAAGCAACTGTTAGAATCTTACATGGAACAACTGACTGGTTTCAATATGGGAAAGGAGTACAATAAGGCTATGTATTGTCTCCCTGCTTATTTAACTTGTATGCGGAGTATATCACGCAAAATGGTGGGCTGGATGAATCACAAGCTGGAATACAGACTGCAGGGAGAAATATCAACAACCTCAGATATGCAGATGACACCACCTTAATAGCAGAAAGCAAAGAGGAATTAAAGAGCCTCTTGATGAAGGTGAAAGAGGAGAGCAGAGTGCACTCTTTCATTCCACAAATACAGGAGTATTGCTAAAAGGTACATGAATCTGAAAAACATCTGTATAATTACATCGTTCTTGTCTTCGCATAGCCTCCAATATGGCTCTGAAGGTAAGGCAGTTCTATGAAGATTTGAGTACTAATATGAGGTAGTTCGGAGAAGGCAATGGCACCCCACTCCAGTACTCTTGCCTGGAAAATCCCATGGATGGAGGAGCCTGGAAGGCTGCAGTCCATGGGGTCGCTAGGAGTCGGACACGACTGAAGCGACTAGCAGCAGCAGCAGCAGCATGAGGTAGTATAAGCTTAAATATGAAAAACAAAAGGTACAGATAATAATGTAGAATTCAGAGAAGGAAGAGAGCAATGTGAAGAGAAACACTTGAG
Organism: Bison bison bison; assembly: GCF_000754665.1. Lineage (NCBI taxonomy): Eukaryota > Metazoa > Chordata > Mammalia > Artiodactyla > Bovidae > Bison > Bison bison. Next base: position 2,768,898 of record NW_011495076.1, read on the forward strand.
GAGAATTCAGCTGAACGCTTTAAGAGCTTTCACATTCAATTAACTGACCAAGTGTTCCAGTTTGTCTTAAATTCTCTTATTTGAATTCCTATCAGACCACGTCTGCCTATAAAACCTTTTCTAAATCCTTTCTGCTAATGTGATACATGATTCTCTCAAACAGCTCTCTTTTGCAAGTCTCGTGGATCCTTACACCTCTAGTTCTCAACCTCTGGCTCCTACTATGGAGGCAATTTCAATGCTAGCTGACTTGGACAGCTGCTTTCCTTGCCAAGAAAGACAACCCATTAATTCAATTTTTAAAAAAACTTTATCTACATAGATCTGTCACTCATTCATTCAAGATTAGACATTCAGGGATCCTTTCTATAATAAATAGTAATAAATAATTTAGAAAAGGGAGAGGAACCAGAGATCAAATTGCCAACATCCTATGGATCATGGAAAAAGCAAGAGAGTTCCAGAAAAACATCTACTTCTACTTTATTGACTACACCAAAGCCTTTGATCGTGTGGATCACAACAAACTGTGGAAAATTCTGAAAGAGATGGGAATACCAAACCACCTTACCTGCCCCCTGAGAAATCTGTATGCAGGTCAGGAAGCAACAGTTAGAACCAGATATGGAACAACAGACTGGTTCCAAACTGGGAAAGAAGTACATCAAGGCTGTATATCATCACCCTGCTTATTTAACTTCTATGCAGAGTATATCATGCAAAATGCCGGGCTGGCTGAAGCACAAGTTGGAATCAAGACTGCTGGGAGAAATATCAATAACCTCAGATATGCAGATGACACCACCCTTATGGCAGAAAGTGAAGAGGAACTAAAAAGCCTCTTGATGAAAGTGAAAGAAAGAGGAGAGTAAAAAAGCTGGCTTAAAACTCAACATTCAAAAAACTAAGATCATGACATTTGGTCCCATCACTTCATAGCAAATATATGGGGAAACAATGGAAATAGTGACTATTTCCTGGGCTCCAAAATCACTGCAGGTGGTAACTGCAGCCATGAAATTAAAAGACACTTGCTCCTTGGGAGAAAAGCTATGAGCAACCTAGACAGCATATTAAAAAGCAAACATTACTTTTCTGACAGAGGTCCATCTAGTCAAAGCTATGGTTTTTCCAGTAGTCATGTATGGATGTGAGAGCTTTTCTCTCATAAAGAAAGCTGAGCACTGAAGAACTGATGCTTCTGAACTGTGGTGTTGGAGAAGACTCTTGAGAGTCCCTTGGACTACAAGGAGATCAAACCACTCAATTCTAAAGGAAGTCAGTCCTGAATATTCATTGGAAGGACTGATGTTGAAGCTGAAGTTCCAATACTTTGGCCACCTGATGTGAAGAAGTGACTCATTGGAAAAGACCCTGATGCTGGGAAAGATTGAAGGCGGGAAGAGAAGGGGATGACAGAGGATGAGATGGTTGGATGGCATCACTGACTTGATGGATGTGAGTTCGAGCAAGCTTCGGGAATTGGTGGACAGGGAAGCCTGGTGTGCTGCAGTCCACAGGGTCGCAAAGAGTCGGACATAACTAAGCAACTGAACTGAATAAATAATAATAGCAGCCACTATTTGTTGACACATTTATGTGAGTTTGGGATTTCACCAAAGACTGTAGTGTTTTATCATTTAACCTTCAGAAATTTTAAATAATTTGCTCAAGGTTATATGACAAAGTAGTGAAGAATAAGCTATGATCTGAATGTGTCTGATTACAGAGTCCATGCTCATTCTATTATATAAGGACAGTCATTCAATTATCAACAGACATTCGGTATTAAATCTGCTACACGCACAGCACTACACCTTTCTTCCTCTGTACAAGACACGGCACCCTATTAAGACATAGTAATCGGAATCACTAATGTACCAAGATAGGTACACGACCATGTTTTATTCATCTCTTTCCAACATCTAGCAAGGTATCTGGTAGACATTCAATAAATGTACACTGAATAAATTAATGAATGGTATGATCCTTAAGTTGCTACTCTCTAACCACTGTAGATAAACATGTATTTGTAGTTTTGGAACCATTCCATATATCTGAGGAGATCATTGCAGTAGTGGAAAAATAACCTGCAAGACCTTGAACCAGAGGTTCTCAGCTGAGAGCAACTGTGCCCTCTAGGGCACTTGGCTATCACAACCAGGGAGTGATGCTGCTACAATCTTGTAGTTAGAGGCCAGGGATGAGACTAAACATCCTTCAGTGCATATGACAGCCTCCTTCAACAAAAGCATTCATCCTAAAATAGTGCTAAGGTAGAGAAATTGTGCACTAAATGCTAAGTTTTAAACCCAGAAATCATAGGATTTAAGGTAAAGAAACAGTATGATGTTAAAAGTGGACAATAAACAATCCAAATACAAAAGGTACTCAGAAGTCCTTCTAGTTAACATTTTCTAGGCCAACATATGAAATCTGAATTCTACTGTCTAAAGATAACATGAAAGTATAAATTGTGAGTGTGTGTGTAGTCACTCCAATGGTGTCCAACTCTGTGACCCCTTCGACTATAGCCATCCAGGCTCCTCTGTCCATGGGATTCACTAGGCAAGAATACTGGAGTGGATTGCTATGACCTCCTCCAGGGGATCTTCCCAACCCAGGGATCGAACCCATGTCTCTAAACTGCTGCTGCTGCTGCTAAGTTGCTTCTAGTAGGAGCTAAATAAACTGTCTACCACGTGGACAAGCTGAGAAGTAGGAACTAGATTGCATAGGGACATGCTGAAGGCTGACTACACAAAGTGGCTGTTCAGTAACGTAAAAAACCAACGCCAAGTAAACAGAACAAATAAAACTTTCATCAACGGCTGGTAGGTCCCAGATTCCCACAGGTTTAAATACTTAAGTGTTGCCAACTGATAGTCAAAACTAGGTAGGCTGGGCAAACATGGGCTAAGGAACACAAGCTGCAGTCCAAATGCCCATGAACAGTGTCGGTTTCCCTAATAAGACACCACAAATTTAGAAGACAAGAGGTGATAATCAAAGAAAGACTGAAATGGACACTGAAAGGGAAAAAAGAGAACTGAGATAAGAACAAGGGTGTCATAAACCTAGAAAAGTCAGGTAAGGGCTAGGCACAGCCAGGAAGGTAAAGCGAGGTAATCAGGTTTTTTTTCATTTGCTCTTCATAATAAAAAGGAAGGGAGTTACCTCAAATTAAAATCAGTGAATAAACTGCTCTGAACAATTCCTAATTTCGTTGGTTTATTATAGGTTTTTTTAAAATGAGATTCAATGTAAAAGTGCTTTATTTGGTTCCTAAAACCTAGAGTTTTCTGTTGTTTTGTCATAAAGCATCAGTGACCAAAATTCATAATTTTGTCCCATTGCAAACAGGCTATAAACTTCAGGATAGTTCAATTCTAAACTATCTGCTAAAACACTCCCTCCCAGGAGTTTCAGTTCACTTGTGAATTATCTAACTGAGAGATTTAGCATTAGTCCTTTTTAAGCTCCACCTGCTATTAAGTAGGCTGGGAGTACCAATGGTGTATCTGTTTCAAATAAATGTGAATCCTGCCAAATGCTGATATCCCATGAAGTTCATAAAAGCAGGGCAGGTGGGCCTTCAAACAATTCTTACAAGATTGATATAAATTAATTTCTCAAGAGTCATACTAATCTTATTTTGCTGTTACTGTTCAGTCACTCAGTTGTGTCCAATCCTTTGTGACCTCACAGACTGCAACACACCAGGCTTCCTCATCCTTCACTATCTCTAGGAGTTTGCTCAAACTCATGTCCATTGAGTCAATGATGCCATCCAACCATCTCATCCTCTATTGCCCCCTTTTCCTCCTGCCCTCAGTTTTTCCTAGCATCAGGGTCTTTTCCAGTGAGTCAGTTCTTTGCATCAGATGGCCAAAGTACTTGAGCTTCAGCATCAATCCTTCCAATGAATGTTTAGGGTTCATTCCCTTTACAATTGACTGGTTTGATCTTGCTGTCCAAGGAATGCTCAAACAAATCTTATTTTGTTGTATTAAGCAGTGGAGAACCTAAAAGACTGTTTTTGTAATTTTAAATACTATTGCTTACTTTAAGAAAATATGACTTTTAAAACAGGCTTAAGAACAAAAAGATTTCAATGAAGACACCATATTCGCCTAACTCAATTTTTACCAAAAAATTGAGACTTCTTAAAGCATAAGCAGGCTTCTTTGGGGGAAAGTGTAACTCACTTCCTGTTCTAAAAGTAGTAAAACTCATACTCTCATATTAAGTCACTGTTTAAAGTAACATTTTAGCCACCAGCAATCTGCTTCACTATAGCCTTGGAGGAAATGAAAACGTGTTGATCAAAGAAGCCATTCACCCCAAACTGATTACCCATATTGAGGGAAAATTGCAAAATATTATTACATTAAAGCTGGTGGTCAGTATAGTCACATATATACTGAAATTACCAACACAATGAAAGCTGAATTTGTATCTAGAACAGGTGAAAAGAATACCAAGATTCCTGGCTTCCATTCCCAACTCTTTCAATAACCTCTCTGTAATAGTAGCCTAATTACTAAACCCATGGGTGCCTCCTGTTCCTCATCTAAAGAAACAGGAGAGGGAGGGAACACTGTTTACTAAACTCTTAAAAGTGTTTCACAACTGAATAGGTGAGCTTTCACAGTAATTATAAGGTCTCTGGCTAAAGGAAAGATCAGATCATCAGCATCACAGCCTGGTGGAAAATACCATTCAACCAATTTTGACCCATAAAATGGCAATCTCATATATTTCACTAATACTTATGAAACCTGAGAAGCTGGGATAATTTTATACCACAAAACAATAGGCTGTTTAATTACAAACAGAAGGCAAAACAAAATAATCCCCAAACAAGATAAACACTTTAATTTCACCAGGTTGTTTATCATTATTTAAATGGTATTTGTCAATAGTAGAAAGGATGAATAAATTGTGATATATTTATATAATAAAATACATTGCAATGGAAAAAAAAAAACAATTAGGTTACAATAGTACGGATGACTCTAGACAATACTGAGCAAACAGCCAGATCATGAGAGTTTATACTGTATAATTTCATTTATATGTGGTTCAAAAACAGACAAAACTAATTTATGGTATTAGAAGACAGAAAAGTGATTACCTTTGGGGGAGGGATTATAATTTGGGAGGTGGTAATAAAGTTTTAGGGGCTAAAAATGCCCTGTATTTTATTCTGGACAGTGGTTACATATGTACAGATTCATCAGGCTGCCCCTTTAAGACTTGTGAACTTTACTGAATGTAAGTTAAGACCATAATTTTTTACATGGTATGTTAAAAATTGGTATCTTTGAAAACATTTATTGCCCAATTTGTCTGCATTATAATAGGTAATCTTTTAATTACAATCTGAATTCAACATTGTCCAATATAGTTTCTCAACTGTAAGAAGAAAGAGATGAAAAGGTAGTATCATTTAAGAATTGAGAAACAACTGTATTTAAGGATTCTTAAAAATGTCAGATTCCCAGTTAAGAGCATTTCAGTGTCACTCTATTAGTAGCAACGATTCTTATAACGTGATACTATTGTTTTTTGGCCAGAAACTGCTGAGTTCTATATGCATTTAGAAGCACGAAGAGTATTCTATAATGCCAGGAAATGGTGGTTGTGGTAAAAGAAAACACATTAAACTGTCTAAAACAACAGTGAACATGCAAGAAAACTAACTTCCCCAGGTATTCCACGTAGGGTGAAGACAAAATTCCTAATCACGGCACATGAAGGCTCTGACGATCATTGCTCTGCCTCTCTGGCCTCGGGGTGCACAATGTCCACACACCCGCCGCCCCTTAATCAGTCCATTCTAGACTCCCTTCATTTTGTCAGTCTCTCACACTCACCTCTCTCCAGACACAACACTTCATCTTCCGTTCCCTATATATGAAGAGCTCTCCTCTCTGATAGATTAATCCTTATTCATCCTTCAGTTCAAACTTGTTCAGGAAAACTTCCCTGGAATGTTCTTTTGACTCACTTGTCATCATTGCAGTCTTACATTTGCTTATATGATGGCCTTCCCCATCACTGAAATTTTAAGTTCCATTGTGGCATAAACCTATGTTTGTTTTTGTTCACTCACTGCTGAGAGATAACCAAGGAAGGAGAATATTTGAGAGCAGAGAAAGGACACAGGGTTTAAATGCCTGAAAGTTGAGGGAAAAAATCATACCTGGATGCATAAAAAAATTAAACAATGAGTGATGTTGAAGATAAGTTTTAATGGCAGGTGCCTACTGCTGTAGAATAAACAGGAGCTATATGCCTAAGTGTATCCATTCCAAATGGCCAAACACTGCTCTTAGGACTTCTGTCTAGTATTTTTAAACATTCACTTTTGTCACAAAGGAGCTTCATTTCCAGATGATTAATTAGTCACTTCTCATCACATACAAAATACAGGTAGTAGGAATTCACAAATGAACATAATCTTATATGGCTTCTGACAGCATTTTGTTACTCACTGAACGAGCTAGATGTCATCTTCTCTATTTCAAAAACAATTTTATAGTCAGGTAAAATGTCATCTTTCCAGGCAAAAATTATTACAGACTTGCCTGTGATAAAACTTAAAAACATCTGGAGTAAATTATCAGCTAACATAGCACTGATGTTAAATGAGATTTTCATGTTGAATTTTGTGGCTTAACTCAGCATATCTTTTAACAAGTGTTTGACTTCCCTAGTGGTTGAGAAAATGGGCTTTGGAAGGGAGTTTCTCTGATTTGAATCTTGGCTATTTATTAGCAGCTGTGTGTGACCTTGATCAAATTACTTGACATCTTTATGCTGCAGCTTCCTTATCTGGAAAATGGAATAAAAATACTACATTCCTCACAGTATTAGTGAGAGGATCAAAAAAGTTAATACATGTGTAGTGCTGAGAACAATGCCAGCCTGTACTAAGAAGTGGGTGTTAACTATTAGTATCAGTATTATATTCAGCTTCTATAGAAATACTCCATGGAACACTGTAAATACTCCAGTATTTGGAATCAAATCTTATTTTACTCCTCCATTTGGCAGTTCACTGGGATGTCATATTTAGATATTAAATCATGACTAATAAGTCAAAAGTGAGATATTATATAGGAAGTAATTTCAGAAACAAGTAACTGTGCTTCAGTGCTCTACATTCATAGCTATCTCAAAGCTGAAAAGAAATGAACAGAGTACTTTCCATCAGTACTCTCACCACAAACAAGAGCAATCTTAATGCTAATCAGAAGAACATGGGCTTCTAAGATATCAATGAATAGTGAGGGGTTAGAGAGGGATAGTGAGGGGTTAGAGAGGGATAGTGAGGGGAAAGGAGGGTATACTTTTGGCTAAACTCTCTTCATAAAGTTTCTGGCCATTGAAAGTGGGTTTTCTGATATGTCAGCAAAATGCTAGGCGTGGAGTTCTAGAACATGGGAGTTCCTTTTAACTAGTCAAGAAACTTACAAAAGAAATGGAGAAACTAATTTGAAAAATGACCAGTTGTTCTAATCTGGGGCTTGAATTGTCTCAAATGACTATTTTAATTTTTATTGAACTATAGTAATCCACTGCCAAATTATGTTATCTTGGGATAGCAACAAGCAGAGTTGGACTGAGGAGTGTATTGCCACTAAATTATGGAATGGGGGTTCAGACAAGAGAAGTAGGTCTACTATTTTATAAAGTATTTCTCCTCAAACTTCCAACTGTGATAAGAAAAACAGGAGATCCATGTTGTATAGCTGACTGGTCAGAATACTCACTTTCTAAAACTAGTATTATCATAATTATATTCTCTCTACCATTATTTTTGTGCTTTGGGAAAATAATTTTGATTGATATCATTTGTAAATTGTTATATAATAACCCTTTTACAAAATCTAACTAGAATATTTTTCTCCAAGGCAGTGGTTCTCAAATGGAGCGGGGGCGGTGGTAATTTTGCCCTCCAGGAGACATTTGATAAGGTCTGGAGATAATTTTGGTTGTCACAAATCAGTGTGTGTGGAGTCGGGGGGTGGGGGTTGGGGGTGAGGGGATTACCAGCATCTAGTGGGAGAGGCTGGGGATCTGCTAAAGATTGTACAATGCCCAGGACAGCCTCCCACAACAAAGAGTTACCCACTAATTCAATGTTAACAGTGCCAAGGTTGAGAGACCCTGCTCCAAGGTAAAAAGAAGATACAATATTTTAAAGTAACCTCCAATATTTTCATTGTATTTTAGATGAAAAGAACAGCACCTACACCAAATCACTTAAAAAAAAAATCTAATGCCTCTGAAATCTTAAATCTTGTAATTGTTGATGCTTCCCATCAACATAAACAACGGTGAGACAAATCACAGCAATGTCACGACTGCACAAAATCAGTTCCCTATTTTATAACACGGAACATGAAATACAGTATAATTAAGACCATAAATATTTTCATTAAAACTTGATTTCGTTACACAAAGATTTTGCAGGAAAATGGTCTACTAGGTATTAAATGCCTTAAAGTTAAAAAAAAAAACAAAAACCTGGCCTTATTCTGATGTTAGTTTCAAGTTTAGAGAATTTCCTTTACTCTGCTGTTCTTAGGTGCTTCTGGTCATGATATTAGACTATCAAGAACTCTGTCTTGCAGTAATGTTAAACAGACTCAAATGACAGAAAATGGCCTAGGAAATTATTCTAATGTTATGCAAGATCATTTTAAAATAGTATCCACAATTCTTTTTAATAACAGAAAGCAAATAACTTTCTGACCTGGGGTCTAAACATCCATTTTTTGTGTTTGGTATAATACATTTATTCAGTGACCTATTGATATCAACTCAAAAACGTTCTGACTTAAGAATAAAAGCATACATATAAACCAGTACAAATACTGATATATACAGAGACGTGCTCATTTGCTTAGCTCTTATTTTTCTGAACATTCTAGAAAACTAGATTTCAGGGCACTATAATGCCTGATTAATAAGCTTTGAAGTAGAATTTAACAATATTTAGATTGTAGGGCCGGTAAGCCAGTAAAATTTACACCATTACAATCCACAGCACGTGCTTATTGATAACTGACCAAACCTAACGGTACCGTTTTCTCTTCCCTGCGCACCTTTTGCCTGAGCACCTTCTGGGGGCTCCGCACTGTTCTGGGCGTCGCGTTGGGCACCGGACCCCAATCCTACCGTTACCTCGGCCTCCCGGCGGACCCACCCGATACTCGCCGCAAGCGACCGGGACGACGCTGGCGGCTCCCGCCAGCCCAGAGACCACCATGCTTCCCAGCACTCACCTGTCACTCTAATAGACTCCAGCATCGTCCCGCTGAGGCCGCGGGCGGTGGGCTCCGCGGGCGCTGGGGGCGAGGGCCAGATAGGAACCTGGCGAGCCGCCTCTAGCCTCCGGCCGTGCCTCGGACCCGGGGTCGCGGCAGGAGGTTGCTTTCGGCGACCAGGGGTAGGATCAGGTGGGAACGGACCGGCAAAGACGTGCGGACAGAGCACTGCGCACAGCGTTCCTTCCAGCCCGCAGGTAGCTGGAAGGTACTCAAGGCCGCCCAACGGTAGGCAGCAGCTCTGAGTACCCGCCGCCGTGACGTTGCCGCTCCCCCGTTGCTAGGAAACGCTTCTCGCTGTCCGCGTGCGCCAAGCTTTCAGAGCCTGCGCGCCACAGGAGGCGCTCGAGCTACGGTGGCCTGACTCGCAGAAGAGAGGAGGAACTACAACTCCCCGCGTGCACAGCGCTCGCCCACGCCTCGGGGGTCTTGTGGGCTGGGCCTTGGGAGAGGCTCGTGTCCCCGCCCGCTGGGATACACGCATTTTGACTCCTCGTCTTCGTAGACGTTTGTGAGCTGTTAACTCCGCGGTAAATTTACAAGAGACAGCTGGTGTGTCACTTAGTCCCAGCTGCGAGTTACAAAGCCGGTCTACTCCGGCTTTTAAGTTACCTTTCCAGGTGCAGAAAAGCTAAGACAACTTTAGATTGCAGCTGGTAATAATGAAGGTGCTGGAAGCTCGACCATATTTATCAGTTGAGTGCTCTGGCATAATATCCTTAATACTAAAATACAAATTTTAACTTATGATTGTGCAGTTGATAGGGGCTGAATGTTGCTTTTTGTCTATTATTGCCTAGGAAATGTAGGGACTATGTTGTTGTTTAGTTGCCCAGTCGTTTCCGACTCTTTGCAACCCCATGGACTGTAGCATCCAGGCCTCTGTCCCTCACTATCTCCCGAAGTTTGCCCAAGTTCATGCCCACTGCATGAGTGATGCTATCCAGCCATCTCATCCTGTGCTGGTCTCTTCTGTTCTCCATCTTTGCCAACATCAGCGACCTTTCCAATGAATTGGCTGTTTGCATCAGATGACCAAAATACTGGCGCATCACTTTCAGCATCAGTCCTTCCACAGAGTATTCAGGGTTGATTTCCCTTAAGATCTATTGGTTTGATCTCCTTCCTGTCCGTGGGACTTTCAGTAGAGACTATACCATTTCACAAACATTTTCTGAGAGCGTAATATGTGCATGCATCACTATGAACAAAGCTAGTGGATGAGATGGAATTCCAGTTGAGCTATTTCAAATCCTAAAAGATGATCCCAATCTGATCACACAGACCACAGCCTTGTCTAACTCAATGAAACTAAGCCATGCTGTGTTGGGCCACCCAAGGCCTACAGGTCATGGTGGAGAGGTCTGACAGAATGTGGTCCACTGGAGAAGGGAATGGCAAACCACTTCAGTATTCTTGCCTTGAGAACCCCATGAATAGTATGAAAAGGCGAAAAGATAGGACACTGAAAGATGAACTCCTCAGGTCAGTAGGTGCCCAATCTGCTACTGGAGATCAGTGGAGAAATAACTCCAGAAAGAATGAAGGGATGGAGCCAAAGCAAAATCTACACCCAGTTGTGGATGGGACTGGTGATAGAAGCAAGGTCTGATGCTATAAAGAGCAATATTGCATAGGAACTTGTAATGTCAGGTCCATGAATCAAGGCAAATTGGAAGTGGTCAAACAGGTGATGGCAAGAGTGAATGTCGACATTTTAGGAATCACCGAACTAAAATGGACTGGAATGGGTGAATTTAACTCAGATGGCCATTATATCTACTACTGTGGGCAAGAATCTCTTAGAAGAAATGGAGTAACCATCATAGTCAACAAAAGAGTCCTAAATGCAGTACTTGAATGCAATCTCAAAAACGACAGAATGATCTCTGTTCGTTTCCAAGGCAAACCATTCACTATCACAGTAATCCAAGTATATGCCCTGACCAGTAAAACTAAAGAAGCTGAAGTTGAACAGTGCTATGAAAATCTACAAGACCTTCTAGAACTAACACCCAAAAAAGATGTCCTTTTCATTATAGGGGACTGGAATGCAAAAGTAGGAAGTCAAGAAACACCTGGAGTAACAGGCAAATTTGGCCTTGGAGTATGGAATGAAGCAGGAAAAAGGCTAATAGAGTTCTGCCAAGAGAACACACTGGTCATAGCAAACACCCTCTTCCAACAACACAAGAAAAGACTCCACACATGGACATCACCAGATGATCAACACCAAAATCAGATTGATTATATTCTTTGCAGCCAAAGATGGAGAAGCTCTATACAGTCAGCAAAAACAAGACCAGGAGCTGACTGTGGCTCAGACTCCTTATTGCCAAATTCAGACTTAAATTGAAGAAAGTGAGGAAAACCACTAGACCATTCAGGTATGACCTAAATCAAATTCCTTATGATTATATAGTGGAAGTGAGAAATAGATTTAAGAGACTAGATCTTATAGAGTGCCTGATGAACTATGGACGGAGGTTCGGGACATTGTACAGGAGACAGGAATCAAGACCATCCCCAAAAAAAGAAATGCAAAAAAGCAAAATGGCTGTCTTACATTTTGGCAGCCTTACAAATAGCTGTGAAAAGAAGAGAAGTGAAAAGCAAAGGAGAAAAGGAAAGATATAAGCATCTGAATGCAGAGTTCTGAAGAATAGAAAGGAGAGATAAGAAAGCCTTCCTCAGAGATCAATGCAAGGAAATAGAGGAAAACAATAGAATGGGAAAGACTAGCGATCTCTTCAAGAAAATTAGAGG
>NW_011495076.1:2781588-2781826 GCF_000754665.1 Bison bison bison
AGAAATGGGAATACCAGACCACTTGACCTGCCTCTTGAGAAACCTGTATGCAGGTCAGGAAGCAACAGTAAGAACTGGACATGGAACAACAGACTGGTTCCAAAGAGGAAAAGGAGTACATTAAGGCTGTATACTGTCACCCTGCTTATTTAACTTATATGCAGAGTACATCATGAGAAACGCTGGGCTGGAGGGAGCACAAGCTGGAATCAAGATTGCTGGGAGAAATATCAATAAC
>NW_011495076.1:2782168-2784647 GCF_000754665.1 Bison bison bison
ACCACCCTTACAGCAGAAAGTGAAGAGGAACTCAAAAGCCTCTTGATGAAAGTGAAAGAGGAGAGTGAAAAAGTTGGCTTAAAACTCAACATTCAGAAAACTAAGATCATGGCATCTGGTCCCACCACTTCATGGCAAATAGATGGGAAAACAGTGGAAATAGTGACAGACTTTATTTTTGGGGACTCCAAAATCACTGCAGATGATGACTGCAGCCATGAAATTAAAAGATGCTTACTCCTAGGGAGAAAAGTCATGACCAGCCTCTACAATTTGCACATGTACATTAATATTAACAATCTTTTATTATTTTAACTTCATACACCTAACATTGTTGATTTCTGTCTAAAATATTTCCAAAATACTGAGCAAGCATAACTTTAAAGATTGCAATAAATACACTGGATGTGACTAAAAAAAAAAAAAAATCAGAGATATTTCTTTGCCAACAAAGGTCCAACCCAGTCAAGGCTGTGGTTTTTCCAGTAGTCATGTATGGATGTGAGAGTTTGCCAAAGAATTGATGCTTTTGAACTGTAGTGTTGGAGAAGACTCTTGAGAGTCCCTTGTACTGCATGGAGATCCAACCAGTCTATCCTAAAGGAAATCAGTCCTGAATATTCATTGGAAGGACTGATGCTTAAACTGAAGCTTAAACTCCAATACATTGGCCACCTGATGTGAAGAACTGACTCATCTGAAAAGACCCTGTTGCTGGGAAAGATTGAAGGTAGGAGGAGAAGGGGATGACAGAGGATGAGATGGTTGGATGGCATCACCGACTCAATGGATATGAGTTTGAGTAAATCTGGTGATGGACAGGGATTCTTGGCATGATGCAGTCCATGGGGTCACAAAGAGTCTGACATGACTGAGCAACTGAACTGACTGACTGACTCAATATGTGCAAGGTTCTGAGACAGGCCTTGGCATAAACAAGGGAAATCAGGGTGGATTTTACAGTAGAGGAGGAACTCATGAGATAGAGTTGACACTGTCAATTTTCAGAGCCACGTCTTCTCTTTTAGCTTTCCTCAAGGTTGAGATAGGACACAAAAATAATTTTTTGTGGGGTATGTTTTCAAACTTAGGAACAAAAGGAAAGTTGAAGTTATATCAGAAACATCATCCTCTAAGAATGACGGAGAACATGAGAGTATTTGTACCTTTTTCACTAAGAAGGATGGGTGGAAATTTCAGAGTATCACAGGTAGTGTATAACCTCACATCCTAGTCTGTCAGAAAATCCTGTGGATACTGTCTTCAGAATATATCCAGAATCCAGCCACTTCTCACTATTGCTGCTGCCACCATTCTGGCTCAAGCCACCACCATCTTTTGTCTGGATTATAGCTGTAGCTGAACCCTGTATTTCTTTTTTTTTTTTAATGGCCCAGGTAGTCCGAGGTTTTTTTGGTTTTGTTTTTTTCTTTTTTAAATAATTAAACTATGATAACACATTTACAGGAGACTTGAACACTATTTCCATTCTTGCCCTCTTTATTCTCAAAACTCAGTGGCCAGATTGATCCTATTAAAGAGTCAGATAATGTCAGTTTTCTGTGAAAAGTACTTCAATGTCTTCCGTTCTTGCCTACAAGGTCTTTATGACCTAGCCTCCTGTCATCTCTTTGGTCTCATCTCCCACTGCTGTCCTCTCCTTGGTCTCCTCCAGACACTCTGGCCTCTTAAATATTCCTCAACTATGCCAAGCACTGTTTCACCTCATGACCTTTGCGATTTGGGGCTATCCCTGCCTGGAATGCTCCCCCACCCCCAGCACCCACCCTGGCCTTGTGTCCACAGGACTAGCTCCTTCACTTCCCAGGACTTAATGTCACTTCTCATAGACCTTTCCTGGTCACTCAATTTAAAATTCTATTCCTTTCTCAGATTTCCTAGCTCCTTTCTCTGGTTTATTTTTTTCTCCTTAGCACTTAATATTATATAATTTATTATGTCTTTTACTGATTTATCTTGATTATTGTCTGTCTCCATCTCTAGAATAAAATTTCCATAAGTGCAGTAACTTTTGATTGCTCGCTGCTATATTTCTAGCAACTAGAATAGTGTCTGGCACACAGTATATACTCAATAAATCATTTGTAAGTTAATGAATCAGTAGTTAATAGAAAGCTTGCATTTTCGATGATAATTCAAAGAAAAACAGAATGATATAAAATGGGCATGTGGATAAAGAACACATCTTCAGGTTAAACGTTTGATAATAGTAAAGAGCAATGAATGCTTTGCATTCAGAAGAGCCGTTGTTCTTGCAACATATGTCCTAAGGGAAAACTGTGTAAATGAAACTTGTATACTTATCTTCCTTACATACCTTCCTTCTTTATATACCTAAAACTGAAACCTGCTTTCCAAGTTTGGTATAAATGCATGTTACCTCTGCAAATTTCTAATTCTTCAAGTCACTGCAATTTAAGAGGTGTAATTCTCAAAAAAAAAAAAAAAAAAAAAAAAA
>NW_011495076.1:2784747-2785437 GCF_000754665.1 Bison bison bison
ACTCTGAATGTTTTTACTAAAACATGCATAATCAGATTGTCTACTTCCATTATATTTTGGAGAAACTAAGATGTATTAGTAATTCCACAGATATTTATTTATACACAAGAGACAGGGCTTAGTGCTTTTACAGTACATAAAAGACAATATATTTATCCACAATGTATTTATCCTTACTGACTAGCATGTGTGTGTATACACACACACAATAAAAGTTAGAAAATGATGTGCACTAAAGGTATCAGATCAGATCAGTCGCTCAGTCGTGTCCGACTCTTTACGACCCCATGAATTGCAGCACGCCAGGCCTCCCTGTCCATCACCAACTCCCGGAGTTCACTCAGACTCATGTCCATCGAGTCAGTGATGCCATCCAGCCATCTGATCTTCTGTCGTCCCCTTCTCCTCTTGCCCCCAATCTCTCCCAGCATCAGAGTCTTTTCCAATGAGTCAACTCTTCGCGTGACGTGGCCAAAGTACTGGAGTTTCAGCTTTAGCATCATTTCTTCCAAAGAAATCGCAGGGCTGATCTCCTTCAGAATGGACTGGCTGGATCTCCTTGCAGTCCAAGAGACTCTCAAGAGTCTTCTCCAACACCACAGTTCAAAAGCATCAATTCTTCGGCGCTCAGGCTTCTTCACAGTCCAACTCTCACATCCATACATGACCACAGGAAAAACCATAGCCTTG
>NW_011495076.1:2785707-2786256 GCF_000754665.1 Bison bison bison
ACATAATAAAAGCTATATATGACAAACCCACAGCAAACATTATCCTCAATGGTGAAAAATTGAAAGCATTTCCTCTAAAGTTAGGAACAAGACAAGGGTGCCCACTTTCACCATTACTATTCAACATAGTTTTGGAAGTTTTGGCCACAGCAATCAGAGCAGAAAAAGAAATAAAAGGAATCCAAATTGGAAAAGAAGAAGTAAAACTCTCACTGTTTGCAGATGACGTGATCCTCTACATAGAAAGCCCTAAAGACTCCACCAGAAAATTACTAGAACTAATCAATGATTATAGTAAAGTTGCAGGATATAAAATCAACACACAGAAATCCCTTGCATTCCTATACACTAATAATGAGAAAACAAAGAGAAATTAAGGAAACAATTCCATTCACCATTGCAACGGAAAGAATAAAATACTTAGGAATATATTTACCTAAAGAAACTAAAGACCTGTATATAGAAAACTATAAAACACTGGTGAAAGAAATCAAAGAGGACACTAATAGATGGAGAAATATACCATGTTCATGGATTGGAAGAATCAAT
>NW_011495076.1:2787115-2793567 GCF_000754665.1 Bison bison bison
CTAACAAACACATGAAAAGATGCTCAACATCACTCATTATCAGAGAAATGCAAATCAAAACCACAATGAGGTACCATTTCACGCCAGTCAGAATGGCTGCGATCCAAAAGTCTACAAGCAATAAATGCTGGAGAGGGTGTGGAGAAAAGGGAACCCTCTTACACTGTTGGTGGGAATGCAAACTAGTACAGCCACTATGGAGAACAGTGTGGAGATTCCTTAAAAAACTGGAAATAGAACTGCCTTATGATCCAGCAATCCCACTGCTGGGCATATATACTGAGGAAACCAGAATTGAAAGAGACACGTGTACCCCAATGTTCATCGCAGCACTGTTTATAATAGCCAGGACATGGAAGCAACCTAGATGTCCATCAACAGATGAATGGATAAGAAAGCTGTGGGACATATACACAATAGAGTATTACTCAGCCATTAAAAAGAATACATTTGAATCAGTTCTAATGAGGTGGATGAAACTGGAGCCTATTATACAGAGTGAAGTAAGCCAGAAAGAAAAACACCAATACAGTATACTAACGCATATATATGGAATTTAAAAAGATGGTAACAATAACCCTGTGTACGAGATAGCAAAAGAGACACTGATGTATAGAACAGTCTTTTGGACTCTGTGGGAGAGGGAGAGGGTGGGATGATTTGGGAGAATGGCATTGAAATATGTATAATATCATATATGGAATGAGTCGCCAGTCCAGGTTCGATGAACGATACTGGATGCTTGGGGCTGGTGCACTGGGACGACCCAGGGGGATGGTATGGGGAGGGAGGAGGGAGGAGGGTTCAGGACGGGGAACACATGTATACCTGTGGCGGATTCATTTCGATATTTGGCAAAACCAATACAATATTGTAAAGTTTAAAAATAAAATTAAATGCTTTAAATAAAATAAAATAAAATATAGTTTATATTGCCTGCAGATAACAGTAATTTTTTTCTTCCTTTCCAACTCTGTAAACTTTTTCTTTTCACTTGCTACACTATATATTTCAGTTATAAATCAATCCTCTCATTTTTGATTCTACACCTCACCTATCTACTGATCTTTTAGTGTTTCCAACATGAATTAACTGCCTTTTACAGTGGGGGTATGAAAAAATAGATAATATTGAATAAAACTGATGATAGTGAAATGGAATGGGATGTATAAAACAGAGAAATTAATGTATTTAATAGAACAAACATTGTTGACTAAATGGTTCTTAAAAATAACTCTTTAAAAGAGTTATTTTAAAAATGTTTTGAGTATTTTAAATAAGAATAAAATTATTTAAAATTAAAAAAAAAAAGAAATACCTCCCTCTTAAACATTTCATTAAACTTAAGAATTGTGCAACTCTTTGCAACCCCATGGACTATACAGTCCATGGATTTCTCCAGGCCAGAATACTGGAGTGGGTAGCCTTTCCCTTCTCCAGGGGACCTTCCCAACCCAGGGGTCAAACACAGGTCTCCCACATTGTAGGTGGATTCTTTACCAGCTGAGCCACCAGGGAAGCCCAAGAATACTGGAGTGGGTAGCCTATCCCTTCTCCAGAAGCTACCAGGGAAGCCGAGCTATCGGGGAAGCCCTTGATGCCCCTGTAGTTAGTTCATTTAGAATATTATTTCTTCTTTATGTTAAAAATTATTTCTATGTTCACCCTACCAATTTTTCTTGTGGATCATTTTGATTTATAAACATTTTCAGTGATAAATACTATTAATACATAGAGGTACATATCAATTAATTCAAAGCATTAATAAAAGATATTCTTTGTGTACTATTAGGCACTGAAGTACTCTTACTGACAAATTCATGAAAACAAAGAGTTTATCTAGTTACTTACAAAGCTAGTACTGTTATCAGCTTCTTTTACCATTCCCACCCATGTCATCATTCATCCTCATCAAGCTTTGTGCATCTGCTTTGTTAATTATTGATTCATGCTGCGCCTGCTTAGTATTTCCATTGGATACAGCATCTGCAGCTGTCCACTTGGCTGCTTTTGAGTCAGCATTGTTTTTACATATCCGCCAGAACAATGAACAATTCCATCTTTTAAAGAAACTTTCCTTCCTACTTGTCTCTATATAAACTTCATTTTCAAAGCACTGATTGCAAAATAAAGTTAAGAATTATTAAAATTGCTTTTAATAATTTGTTTACCTCTAAGAATACACCTCCCCCCCCTTTGAAAGTCTTACTAAACCTAAGTTTTCCAGTAATAGCCAAGAATGCTATTGCACTTTTCCTGCTGCAGCATTATACTTCACTTTTTTAATGTTTACTTTTATGTTCAGTACCAGCATTGTATCGTGGATCATTTCAATTTCTGATTCTCTTTAACGATCATTTCCATTAAACTCTAGATTTAAAAAATCATAGAAAAATAGATATTTTTCACAGAAATATTGTTTTTTATGTTATGAGTAAAGAGCTTATATTTTTCTTATTTTTTCAGTAGCTTATTTAATTAACTCATCTATTAACATGTATATTTCATGTTTGAATCACATGGCAAGCTTCTGCTGCTGCTAAGTCACTCCAGTCGTGTCCGACTCTGTGTGACCCCATAGACGGCAGCCCACCAGGCTCCCCTGTCCCTGGGATTCTCCAGGCAAGAACACTGGAGTGGGTTGCCATTTCCTTCTCCAATGCATGAAAGTGAAAAGTGAAAGTGAAGTCACTTAGTCGTGTCCAACTCATAGCGACCCCATGGACTGCAGCCCACCAGGCTCCTCCGTCCATGGGATTTTCCAGGCAAGAGTACTGGAGTTGCCATTTCCTTCTCCGCATGGCAAGCTACTCATAGTCAATGGAGTTTCAGGACAAAAGTCAGTTGAAACATCTCTGTAGTAAGAGAGGATCAGATTTTTTTTTTTTTTAAAGAAAAAAATCAACATCTTCCTTTTTAAAGGTTTAGAATATATGTGATCATTAACCTGGGTCATAAAAGCCAGGAAAGAAGAAATAAGAATGGTGAAGACTGGAGAAGGTTGCTAGTATTGCTAATGCCAGTGGAGAGACAAATAACTATAATAGTTCACTTTCTACAGAAAAAGTTCATTTTGTTGAGAGCAGATCAAGTATATGTTTCTCTTGAAATTGAAAAAAAGTTTAATTTCTTAAGAAGAAGTTATCTTAGTAATGAAAAAAAAACAGGACATTAAAAAATATTTGTTTACTTTTAAATTTCAGATAAGAGTTTAAAAGAATGAGAAGAAGCTTCTAGAAAATACTTTTTACTTTCCTCCTTGTTCTCTTGGAAGCAATTTATAACATTCTGTGTCTTTGGAAATATATGAATTGAGGAAAATTAATCTGCAGTTTGGTGTTATAAAAGAATACAGAAACTCTAGTTGCAATATTCCAGATTCTAACAAGCATTAACAGAAGCCTCAGGACAGCTGTAAACAATGTTCCCTGATACATAAAAGTTAAAAAAAATCCAGGCAAAGTTGGTTTCTATAGGTTTAAAAATTTTTTTTTCAGTGCTATTTGAATGCTTTTGGGATGTCTGTATTGAGAGAATGGAACATGTTCAGTATGTCTTTTTCAGGAGAATGAAAAGCATAAAGAATAAATAAAGAATGCCTTGTGAAATGCCTTTGCCTTTTCACGTCAATGAAAATAGAACAGCACAAAAATTCTGGGAAACACTATGATATTTTTTGATAGGATGTTTTATTGTAAATAAGGGAAGAAGGATATTTTTAAATCAGACAACAGAAATATTGTTTATCTTAATTACGTTTTGAAGAAATCAAGATGTGCATTAATATACTCCTTCCACAGATATTTATTAATTATTTATACTGCATACATACAAGAAAGATTCTGCATACGGGAAGATATGCGTACTGGTACTTCATACATACATACGTACACATGATATACATGTATCAGGCAGTCCTTGGGCACACACCTCAGGAATGCTGTGGTGAATAAATCAAATAGAGTCCTAGTTCTCTTGGAACTTACAGTGGGAGAAACAACAATCAAGTAAACAAATGATGTGGGCTTCCCTGGTGGCTCACTGTAAAGAATTCCACTGCCAATGCAGAAGACATGAGTTTGATCCCTGGGTCAGGAAGATCCCCTGGAGAAGGAAATGGCAACCCACTCCAGTATTCTTGCCTAGGAAATCCCATGGACAAAGGAGCCTGGTGGGCCACAGTCCATGGGGTCGCAAAAGAGTAGGACCTGATTATCGACTGAACAACAAACAAATGATGTAATATCAAATACAAATATGTGCTATGAGGAATAGTACTGTACATCTCTAGTATACTGGAGATGGTGACTTGAAGTACGGAGGGGTCAGAAAAAGCCTCAGAAGAAGTGACTATTGAGCTGAGACTTGAAGGATACAGACAAAGAGTCGGACACGATTGAGCAACTGAACTGACTGACTTGAAGGATAAGAAAATGTCAGCCACAAGACATTTCGCGTAGAGGGAGGATTCAAGCATTCATAGTAGAGGGAACTGCAAAGGCAAAAAAGCCCAGAGATGGGCATGATCTTATCCTGATTCTGGGGCTATGTGAAGGTCAGCATGGTTGGAATTCAGTGAACTGGGGAAAAGTGGTAGGAGAAAAGATCTCAGAGGTAGGCAGGGGTTAAGGAAAGGAGTTTGGACTTTTTTCTAAGTGCAATCAGAAGCCACTGGTGGATTTAAAACACAGCTGTGTTTTTGTTTTTAAAGATAGCACTAACTGTTCTGAGAACAACGGAAAAGAGGATGAGAGTGGAAGCAGGGAAACCAGACAGGAAACTCTTGCAGTGGGTCCAGTGATGGTGATGGTGGCTTAGAGTGTAACGGAAGCTCTAGAGAGGAAGAGAAGTAAAAGACCCAGGGTATACTTGGAGGCAGAGTTGATAGGTAGGTTGGGTATATGGATAGAGTAGGAGGAAAGGAAGAAGGAATTGACTATGACTCCTAGGATTTTGGCTTGAACAACTGGGTAGATAGTGGTACCATTTATGGAAATAGAGAAGATTGGAGAAAGAATAGGTTTAGTGGGGAAATTTCATTTTGGATTTGTTAAGTTTAATATACTAGTTAAAAGTCTAAGTCAAGATTTCATATAGTTAGTTGAATATTCTTATTCAGAACTCAAGGAAGAGATCATGCCAAAGAAATAAATTTGGGAACCATCAGTATATGGAAGGTATTTTAAGTCAGTGGAACTGATGAGATCACCCAGTGGGTGTGTGTAGGTACACAAGAGCAACCAGGGTAGAATTTAAAGTTCTCAGTCACTTAGTTGTGGAGCAGAGGAAAAGGAGCCAACAGAGTTGTTCACATATACATCACACACATAGATCTTCCTCAACTTATGATGGGGTTATGTCCCAATAAACACAACCTAAGTCAAAAATGCATTTGATGTACCTAACCTACCCAACATTATTGCCTAGCCTAGCCTACCTTAAACATGCTCTGAACAATTATATTAGGCTACAGTTGGGCAAAATTATCTAACATGAGGCCTATTATATAATAAAATGATGAATATCTCTTGTAATTTATTGAGTACTGTACTGGAAATTAAAACCAGAACAGTTGTATGGGTACTGATTATCCTTCAGATCAGAGGGCTGATGGAATGGCATCTTGGTGCAACTATGCAGCATTATGAGAAAGCATTGTACTGCTTACTGGTAGTCCAGGAAAAAGATCAAAATCCCAAGTACTGTTTCTACTAAAAGCACGTTGCTTTTGCATTTCTATAAAGTCCAGTTATCGTAAGTAGAACCATCATAAATCAGGGACTCTGCACACATACACACACACAGATAAATTTATAATAACTATGTAACTATAACTTATATGCAGAGTACATCATGAGAAACGCTCATGTGGAAGAAACACAAACTGGAATCAAGATTGCCGGGAGAAATATCAATAACCTCAGATATGCAGATGACACCACCCTTATGGCAGAAAGTGAAGAGGAACTCAAAAGCCTCTTGATGAAAGTGAAAGTGGAGAGTGAAAAAGTTGGCTTAAAGCTCAACATTCAGAAAACAAAGATCATGGCATCCGGTCCCACCACTTCATGGGAAATAGATGGGGAAACAGTGGAAACAGTGTCAGACTTTATTTTTCTGGGCTCCAAAATCACTGCAGGTGGTGATTGCAGCCATGAAATTAAAAGATGCTTACTCCTTGGAAGGAAAGTTAGGACCAACCTAGATAGCATATTCAAAAGCAGAGACATTACTTTGCCAACAAAGGTGCATAGTCAAGGCTATGGTTTTTCCTGTGGTCGTGTATGGATGTGAGAGTTGGACTGTGAAGAAGGCTGAGTGCCAAAGAATTGATGCTTTTGAACTGTGGTGTTGGAGAAGACTCTTGAGAGTCCCTTGGACTGCAAGAAGATCCAACCAGTCCATTCTGAAGGAGATCAGCCCTGGGATTTCTTTGGAAGGAATGATGCTAA
>NW_011495076.1:2793667-2807751 GCF_000754665.1 Bison bison bison
GCCCTGGGATTTCTTTGGAAGGAATGATGCTAAAGCTGAAACTCCAGTACTTTGGCCATCTCATGCAAAGAGTTGACTCATTGGAGAAGACTCTGATGCTGGGAGGGATTGGAGGCAGGAGGAGAAGGGGACGACAGAGGATGAGATGGCTGGATGGCATCACTGACTTGATGGATGTGAGTCTGAGTGAACTCCGGGAGTTGGTGATGGACAGGGAGGCCTGGCGTGCTGCGATTCACGGGGTCGCAAAGAGTCGGACATGACTGAGCGACTGATCTGATCTGATCTAATCTAATAGCTACATATGTAAATGTGTGTGTGTGTATGTATGTCTAAGTTTTTGTTCTTTAGCTGCTAAGTTGTGTCTGACTCTTTGTGACCCCATGGACTGTATAGCCTGCCAGGCTCCTTTGTCCATGGGACTTCGCAGACAAGAATACTGGAGTGGGTTGCCATGTGTCTTCTCCTGAGGGAGGAATCGAACCCACGTCTCCTGCACTGCAGGCAGATTCTTTATCATCTGAGCCACTGGAAGAAGGTTACATATTGGCAAATTAAATGCAGCTTGTTCAGCACCTTTCAAAGATAGATGAACTACTTAGTGTGTGGCCTCATAGAAAACGGCAAGATAGAAAGTCAGGGCTAATACATACATAGGCATGGCTACAAATGAACTACATTTTCAATTGGACCAAGAGTTGGAGGAAGGTCAGAGAGGGCTTGCAGGTTTCGTAAGCAAGAGGAGCAGTGGAAAAGAGATAAGGATTTGATATTTCAATCAGGAGGCCAGTTTGGTGATTTGAAATCTTGAAGATGGAGCACTTTCTGGTGCACAAGTAGAAGAGGTCAGCAGAGGTGGAAGGTTTGTGGAATGATGAGGTCAGAGTGTAGGAGGCTGTGTTCACAGACAAATTATCAGCAAACATTTCTTGAGGGCTCAGTACCTGTCAGTCATGAATGGTGCTGAGAAAGATGTGAGAAGCAGGGGAGATGAGAATGAAAGTGAATGTCAGGAACCCTAACATTTGGAAGGGTTAATGACTGAGGAGAAGAACCAAGCAACAAGTTTGGAAGGAATATGTGAAGTGTTTGGAAACTAAAGAAGTTCATGATAGACATCACTGGAGTACAATAAACCTTCTTGTTTCAAATTTAAGAATATTTTATTTTTGAGGTTCCATAAAGAGAGTTTGATGTTTAAGAAACATGGACTTCTGTTATTCTTTACTATTTAAGAGCTACTTTTATATGCATGTGTGCTAAGTTGCTTCAGTCATGTTCTACTCTTTGGAACTCCATGGACTGTAGCCTGCCAGGCTCCTCTGTTCATGGGATTCTCCAGGCAATAATACTGGAGTGGGTTGCCATGCCCTCTTCCAGGGGATCTTCCCAACCCAGAGATGGAACCCACCTCTCTTATGTCTCTTGCATTGGCAGGTGGGTTCTTTGCCACTAATGCCACTTGGAAGGCCCACTTTTCTTTTATATGGGATTGCTAAAAAATGTAAAAATAGGGACTTAATTGATGGTCCAATGTTTAGGACTCCAAGCTTTCACTGACCAGGGTCCAGGCTCAGTCCCTGGCTGGGAAACTAAATCCCACAAGGTGCAATGTAGAAATATTTTTTTTTAATTAAAAAATAGGTTCTGTGATTATAGCTTTGAGAAATCTAGGTATGGAAAAGTAAAGGTAGCAATATATATATTATAGTGCAGTAAGTACATAAAAGAATTCATCTTTATGAAAGGATTTACTATGGCCCTATTGCAAAGTTTAAAAATTAAAAAAAAAAAAAAAAAGAATGGAATGACTCCCTTAATGCCCTTATAAACCACTTGAGAAAGTAAAAAGGAGATGAAAGCTATAAATTTTAACAAAAGTTGATTGGATAAAGGGAACATGACTGTAGTTGGATTGACTTTTGGAAACAATACAGTATGTTAGAAAACACACAATCCGTTCTCCCTCAATTTGGAATATAAAACAGTTTCATTGATTAAATTAGAAGAGAAAAACATCTGATGTTAAGAACCCTTAAAACTGTTTATACCCTTAAAATATGATACTAACGTGCATTAATGGCAGATACTATAAGAAATAAACTATCCCATTTAGTAAACATGTATATGACAACACTTGATGATTCTTATTTCTTCATTATAATAAATGTATAAAAGAAGTGGCCCTTCAGCCAGATAACCTGAAGTAGAGATCTTGACCTTAATCCTTCTTGCCACTGCTTTATGGTTAGATCTTGGCCTTTTTGATGCCTGTAAAAATAAGAATATTTATTTCATTGTATTATTTTGTGAATGAAATGAGAATGTGTATGAAAGTACTTTGAAAAATTAACTGTACATACGTAACATAACACGTGTCCTTACTGAGGTAAATGCTTTAGACTTTTTCTGTTTTTCTGCCCTCCATTAATTTTATCTGTGAAAAAACGATCACTATTTCCTTTGTTGAAGAAAAAGGATCTTTGAAGGAGCAAATATTGATTTACTAGGGCAGCATTTAATTTCTAGTCATCTTTGCTTCAGAGCGTTGATTCTATATTTAAATTAATATAACAAGCTGTGGTCTTTATCTAAATAACTTGGAAGATTGTGGTTTTTATTTAAATAATTACAGAAACACTTTTGATGACTTTCAGAATACTAATGTAATTAGGGCAAACTGTATAGTCTAACTACTAATAATCATGTGAACATAACATGTATTTTCTTTCCTAATTTAGCAATTAAAAAATTTTTTTAAGAAAGCAATTTTAAGGTTGCAATTTATTCAGCACTATATATATAGCTCAAGAACACATTTACATTATTATTTTGTCTTTTGTGATGAAAATAAATTAACTGAAATGTCAAGATCATAAGCAGGATTTAAAGTCAGGCAGATCTGGTTCAAATTTTTAGGTGATAGTCTTAAACCAAATAGCCTCTTTGTATCAGTTTCCCCCATCTCTAAAAATGGAATACTAGTTATCTTAAATGCATTCATTTAACAAATATCTATTGAACTCATGTGCACTCAGGGTGCTAGGTAATAGCTATAAACACAAGTCCCTGCCATTCCATTGCTTAAACACATAATTAAAATAACCCCATATAAATGGTAAGTGCAATGAAGAAAACATATCAGAATAATAGGATAGAAAGTGGCTTGGGGGCAAAGAGAAGTGGTGTGGCCACCTGATCAGGGAAGTCTTCTTTGAGGAAGTAGCACATTTAAGCTTAGACCCAATTAACAAGGAGAAGCCATGGGTAGATCTAGGAATGTCCAGAGGGTGGAAAGTTCTTGATGCAGGAAAAATTTTGGCATATTTTTATGACTAGAAGAAAGGCTTATGAGGCTGGAGACTAGTGGAAAAAAGGTAAAGTATTGTGATATTTTCACATGAGGTACATGCCGGGCTGAATGAGTCACAAGTTGGAATCAAGATGGCAGGAGAAATATCAATAACCTCAGATATGCAGATGACACCACCCTAATGGCAGAAAGCAAGGAGGAACTAAAGAGTTTCTTGATGAAGGTGAAAGAGGAGAGTGAAAAAGCTGGCTTAAAACTCAACATTCAGAAAACTAAGGCCATGGCATCTGGTCCCATCTCTTCATGGCAAATAGATGGGGAAACAATGGAAACAGTGACAGACTTTATTTTCTTGGGCTCCAAAATCACTGCGGGCAGTGACTGCAGCCATGAAATTAAAAGATGCTTGCTCCTTGGAAGGAAAGCTATGAAAAACCTACACAGCGTATTGAAAAGCAGAGCCATCACGTGGCCGACAAAGGTCCATATAGTCAAAGCTGTGGTTTTTATAGCAGTCCTGTATGGACGTAAGAAGAAGGCTGAGTGCTGAAGAATTAATGTTTTTAAACTGTGGTGCTGGAGAAGACTCTTGAGAATCCCTTGGAGAGCAAGGAGACCAATCCTAAAGGAAATCAAACCAGAATATTCACTGAAGGACTGATGCTGAAGCTGAAGCTCCAATACTCTGGCCACCTGATGTGAAGAGCTGACTCATTGGAAAAGACCCTGATGCTGGGAAAGATTGAAAAGGCGGGAGGAGAAGGGGGTGACAGAAGATGAGATGTTTGGATGGCATCACTGACTTAATGGACATGAGTCTGAACAACTCTGGGAGATAGTGATGGACAGGGAAGCCTGGCATGCTTCAGTCCATGGGTTGCAAAGAGTTGGACATGACTTAGAAACTCTATAACAATTGTGATATTTGGGCCTCCCCAGGGGATGCTAGTGGTAAAGAACCTGCCTGCCAATGCAGAAGACATAAGGGATGTGGGTTTGACCCCTGGGTAATGGAGATGCCCTGGAGGAGGGCATGGCAACCCACTTCAGTATTCTTGCCTGGAGAATCCCCACAGAGAGAGGAGCCTGGTGGGCTACAGTCCATAGGGTCACAAAGAGTCGGACATGACTGAAGTGACTTAGCACACGTGTACATTGTGATATTTGGAGAATATTAGGATACTAGGTGGAGAAGGAAATGGCAACCCATTCCAGTGTTCTTGCCTGGAGAATCTCAGGAACGGGGGAGCCTGGTGGGCTGCCATCTATGGGGTTGCACAGAGTCGGACACCACTGAAGCAACTTAGCAGTAGCAGCAGCAGCAGGATACTAGGAGAGGAAGGTTAGTCCCAGATCATGTAGGGCCCTGTAGGTATGATAAAGAATTTGCATATTTTCCTACTTGCAAGAGAAGACATAAACTGGATCTACACAAGAAATTGACACTGTATAATTTACAATTTAAAAAGCTCCTAGAAAAGGGAACCCTCTTACACTGTTGGTGGGAATGCAAACTAGTACAGCCACTATGGAGAACAGTGTGGAGATTCCTTAAAAAACTGGAAATAGAACTGCCTTATGATCCAGCAATCCCACTGCTGGGCATACACACTGAGGAAACCAGAAGGGAAAGAGACACGTGTACCCCAATGTTCATCGCAGCACTGTTTATAATAGCCAGGACATGGAAGCAACCTAGATGTCCATCAGCAGATGAATGGATAAGAAAGCTGTGGTACATATACACAATGGAGTATTACTCAGCCATTAAAAAGAATACATTTGAATCAGTTCTAATGAGGTGGATGAAACTGGAGCCTATTATACAGAGTGAAGTAAGCCAGAAGGAAAAACATACAGTATACTAACGCATTTATATGGAATTTAGAAAGATGGTAACAATAAACCTGTGTACGAGACAGCAAAAGAGACACTGATGCATAGAACAGTCTTATGGACTCTGTGGGAGAGGGAGAGGTGGGAAGATTTGGGAGAATGGCATTGAAACATGTAAAATATCATGTAAGAAACGAGTTGCCAGTCCAGGTTCGATGCACGATACTGGATGCTTGGGGCTAGTGCACTGGGACGACCCAGAGGGATGGTATGGGGAGGGAGGCTGGAGGAGGGTTCAGGATGGGGAACACATGTATACCTGTGGCGGATTCATTTTGATATTTGGCAAAACTAATACAATTATGTAAAGTTTAAAAATAAAATAAAATTAGAAAAAAAAATAAAAAAAATAAAAAGCTCCTACCCTTTGGATAAATTACTAAAATATGATAGTTCAGTAGGTTTGTAATAATCATGTTCCTATATACTAATAATAGTTAGTTTAAAGTACAATTAAAAATGTATAATTTTAAAAGCAATAACCACAAAGATACATGTGAATACATCAAAGAGTATAAAGATCTTTATGCAAGTACATTATATATATATTTTGGAAGATGTTAAAGTAGGCTTAAATTAATGAAGATATGTCCATGTGCACTAATAAAATGGTTTGATGTCACAAAGATGAGGTATGTAAGATTACATAATGAAAACAGTTTGATATTGGAAGAGGACTAGACAAATAGACCAGTAGAATAGAATAAAGAGCTTCTAAACAGACCTACACACAGGTATACTACAAAAGTGGCATTACAGGCCAGTGGACAACTAAATAAATGCTGCTAAGACATTTGGTTTTCCAGATAAAAAACAAGATCAATCCAGATAATTTAAAGACAGAATCATTAAAAAAAAAAAAACCCACACTTTTTAGAAGAAAATATGGGAGAACATATTTACAACCTCAGGGTAGGGAAGGATTTCTTGAGACACGAAAAGTACAAACCCTATTGGAAAATATACATGTATTTAATCACATTAGTAGTAAACATTTCTGTACATCCAAGACATCCTAAAATGAAAAGACAAACCATAAACTAGGAAAAGATATTTTCCAGCCAAAAAACCAGGAAGAGTTATTTTCCTATAAAAATAGTAAACAAAATGCTTTGAATCAATAAGAAAAAGCAACCACATAGAAAAATGAGCAAAGAATATGAATTTGAAATTCACAGAAAAGGAAAACTGAAAGGCCAATAAACACACGAAATAATGTTCATTTCCACTAGTAATAGGAGAAATGTACACAAACAAGAATGATAGAAGCTAAAAAGCATCCAAGTACTAAAGAGGGGCTATAGTAGCAGACATACTTATAGAAAGGTGATTAGAATATAAATTGTTACAATCATTTTGAAAGGCAATTTATTTTTAATATCTGGCAGCAATACTGAAATATATTTTTTGAAATGATCATCTAATTCTTAAGTATATTACTCTAGAGAAAATTTTGCATGGAGACATAAGGAAACATAAAAATATTCATGGCATCATGGGGTGTTTGGAATGAAAAACTGGAAATGAGCTAAACGTCCACTAACAGGATAATGGATATATAAATTGCAAGTTATTAATAAAATAGAATTATAGCAGCGATAATGAATAAAATGCAGCTAAATCTGTTAGTGAGGATGTATCTCATAAAGAGAATATTTGGAAAAGAAACCAGTTGCAGAAATTTTACTTACAGTAAAAACAACATTTACGAAAAACTCTATATATTGATATAGATATATATGTAAATGTAATAAAAGTACATACATTTCACAGGAATGATAAACATGAAAATCAGGATAGTTTAACCCCTGGGGAGTGGAAGGTAAATGACACGAAGGAGGAATACATAGGAGACTTTCATTACAAAGGTTTTTAAGCTAGGTGGTAGTACATGGTTATCTGTTCTATTCACTAATTTTTTGTTACACTGGAAATATTTTATAGCACAGTTTTTAAAGAAGAAAGGTAGTTCTAACTATCAGGGGGTAAGAAGGT
This sequence comes from Bison bison bison, assembly GCF_000754665.1. Classification (NCBI taxonomy): domain Eukaryota; kingdom Metazoa; phylum Chordata; class Mammalia; order Artiodactyla; family Bovidae; genus Bison; species Bison bison. The sequence goes on from NW_011495076.1 coordinate 2,800,872, forward strand.
AAATAGGGAGACCTGTTAGGAGATCCGACCAATCAATCATAAAGGAAATATTCATTGGAAGGACTCATGCTGAAGCTGAAACTCCAATACTTTGGCCACCTGATGTGAAGAAGTGACTCACTGGAAAAGACCCTGATGCTGGGAAAGATTGAGGGCAAGAGGAGAAGGGGAGGACAGAGAATGAGAAGGTTGGATGGCACCACTGATTCGATGGACATGAGTTTGAGTAAGCTCCTGGAGTTGGTGATGGACAGGGAAGCCTGATGTGCTGCAGTCCTTGGGGTCGCAAAGAGCCGGACATGACTGAGTGACTGAACTGAACTGAGACTTCAGTCTCTAGCACAGCTTCTGGCACAGAGTAGGGGTTTAACAAACTTCAGCTTTATAGGGTGGTTGCTATTATCATCATTATCAGGGTAAAGACACAGAGATAGTGAATAAACATAAACTAAACATTCTGAGTAGTTATATTGCACCACATGTTCTATTTATCTTGTTCAGTCTTTATTAGAATCCAGTTATAAAGAATCTAAGGGGCTTACCTAGTGGCTCAGTGGTAAATATCTGCCTGCACTGCAGGAGACACGAGCTCCAACCTTGGGTCGGCAAGAACCCCTACAGAAGAAAATGGCAACACACTCCAGTTGCCTGGAAAATTCCATGGACAAAGGAGCCCCATGGGCTCATGAGGTTGCAGAGTTGGACACGACTGAGCACGCAGGCACACAGGCATAAAGAATCTAAGGCTCACAGAGGTCAAAGCTGGAAGGCACAGGGCTTCATAAGTTTGTAATGACTCACTTTTCAATGCTGTGTAAACTTCCTCCTGAACCTCCAACCCTAATATACCCACCACTTTCTTGCCTAGCACTTGAAAAAAAATTCAAGCATCTTTTCTCTTTGGTTCATAGCTAGCATGGGCTTCCCTAGTGGCTCAGATGGAAAAAAATCCACCTGCAATGCAGGTATTGAACCCAGGAGCCCTGGGTTCAATCCCTGGGTCAGGAAGATCCCCTGGAGAAGGGAGTGGCTACCCACTTAAGTATTCTTACCTGGAGAATCCCATGGACAGAGGAGCCTGGAGGGCTACAGTCCATATGGTCACAAAGAATCAGACACAAATGAGCGATTAACATTTTTGATTTGAAAAGAAAGTTAAAACGAAAGTCACTCAGTTGTGTCCAACTCTTTGCGACCCCATGGACTATACAGTCCATGGAATTCTTCAAGTCAAAATACTGGAGTGGGTAGCCTATCCCTTCTCCAGGAGATCTTCCCAACCCAGGAATCCAACCAGGGTCTCCTGCATTGTAGGCAGATTCTTTACCAACTGAGCTATCAGGGAAGCCACACTTTTGAGTTAGATATTAATAATTCAAAACACTTGGGTAGGACCTTATTACTTATTACAGAATACTTTTGGATTGCTCTCAGTTTTTCACCTGATCTGCCTAACAACTCTGTGAAAGGCAGGGCAGCTGATTATTTCGGTTTTACAGATGAGAAAACCAAAATCCAAAGAGGCTAAATTGGAGGTTCTTAACCAGTGACCATTACTTCATGGAATCATATCTTAAAATGCTTATGATTGAAAGGGCATTTTAAAGCTTTAATTGTATTTTCAAAGAAGTCTATGATTCCCAAAAAGATTTAAAAGATAATGAGTTAAATGATTTGCCTAAAGCCTAGGGTCACAGAGTCCTGGTGGAGTCAAGGCCCCAAGGAATTTCTTCTCATCCCACACTCAGAATTCTTTCCATTACTACATACAGTACCACAATTCAACTTACAGATATTACTCGTGAAATACTTTTTGTAATGTTTACTGACTGCTGAGATAGAAACCTTATTAAATAGACTGAAATTCTTACTTGGGAGTAATGGTTTTGGCCTGTTCAACTGTTGGGCAGCCATTCATAAGTCTACACAGTGTTACAGATGAACAAGTCACATCCTGTTTGTTGTCTTTATAACAAGTCCTAGTACAGACTTGTTAAATAAGGTATGAATCCAATACAGTAACTATAAAATGTATTTTTCATTTCTCAATAAAGAATAGTCATGAGACCTAGCTATGATCCAGTGGTGGAAAGTCGACTATGAGCCGAGAATGGGATTTTCATTTCTCCAGGATCAGTTACTTAAAGTGTTAGTGTCTCCCTTCTCTTACCTGTAAAAGAAAGGATCAAAATGGGTAGCTTGTCAGCTCTAACTTTGCATGCAGTTTGATGGGGTTAAAATAAAAAGGGCCAACAGGAGTTTTGTGTATAAGCATTAACAGATCTGTTAAAGTTAACCTTATTTTCCCAGTGATAAAGGCCAGTGCCCAAGGCGGCTCACTGGTCATTAGTGACAAGTGTCTGGGGGCTCACCAGACCTGCGCCTCAAGAAGGCCAAGACTGAGTCCACCTTGGCGTGAATCAGGAGCTGGAGAGCATATGAACATAAAGCTATGTAAGTTCAAAGGTCCAGTGGGATTCCAAGCAGAAGGGCCCTTAATCCTAGATTTAGGAATGAAGGAAAGCAGGAACGCCCAGGCACAGGAGTGTGAAGGGATCTGCTTAAACAGGGTGGGGTGTTCGAGCGTTGCGGGTGGGGCTTTGAGCCAGGAGGCAGTTGATGCACTGAAGAGCCGCACCTACCGCTGCATCCCCCCCGGCCGGGGCCAGGCTATCACTAAGCCGGCAAAGCCACTCTTGGGAACCTCCCAGCCCCGTCGAGGCCACGTGATCTAGCGCCAGGGCCAGGAGAGGCGTGCCCTGCCCCCTGCACCCCCCACGCATGCGCGCGGGTCCGGGCGCTGAAATTCAAATTTGAACCGCCGCTGCAGGCCGAGTCGGACTTCGGAGGCAGTGGGGAAGAGGAGAGGAGCTTGGGGGAGTTCCCCACCACCTTCTTGTTTTCTTCAAGTGACACACTGAGACGGCACTCACTTTTCTTTTTCTGAATTTGAACCACCGTTTTGGCCGTCTCGTAATCGACACGCGAAGTCCGGGGCGATGGACCCGTTTACCGAGGTGAGAAAACTTGCGGGCAGAGCCAGCCATGACGGCTCCCACCCCCCACCCTCCCTTCCTACTTTCTGTCAACCTCCCGGCCCAGTGGCCGGAGAGCGCGTGCGCGCGCGTGCGCAGAGTCGGCGTGCGAGAGTCCGGCTTGGAGCTGGGAGGGTGCGGCGGGTTCCCTCTTCTCTGTGGCAATAGTTTGTCCGCGGTTTTCTTGGTCTTATCCTGCAGATAAAGCTCTGCGGGGAAAGTTTTGAGTCTGTCCTCAGTAGCAGTAGTGAAAAGACCTCCTGTCAGCCCCGGTTATACGCCCCTCTGGAGTGGATTCTGGGTCTTCGAAGGGTGCTGTGGGGGCCTGACGAAACAGAGCCCCTTCGAAGTGAAAGCCGGGATATTGCAGGGTGGAGTCGGTGGCCAACTGACTCAGTGCAATGTGTGCAGCCGCCGCCTGGAAATGAAATGGAATGCGGTTTGCGGGGTTCCTGTGACTCGCAAAGGAGCCGTGCGTTTAATAGTCTCTCAGTTGTGTCCGACTCTTTGCCACCCTGTGGTCTGTCCATGGAATTTTCCAGGCAAGAATACTGGAGTGAGTTGCCATTCCCTTCTCCACTCCATACATTTAAGAATGCAGTGAACGAAATGACAGCAAAGTGTTACAATAAGCCTGTGCTTGAAACCATTGCATCCGTTCCTATGAAGTCAATAGTTCTCTTCAGTTTCTATTGCTTACCTAACTAGCAAAGAAGATTCATACCTGAGGTTGACACTAATTGAAAGGAAAATTGCTAGCCGAATATGTTCAAGTCAAAAGTTACAGCCCACGACTTAAAAAAAAAAAGGAAGAAACCTGTTTTGGGTATGTTTATGGGGCATAACATTAGAGCAGGACTTAACTCGTCTTTTGTTCTTTGGAAATTAAATATTAATTATATCATTACTGTGTCGATTATTTGTCTAGCTTTGACTTTTGTTTCGAATGTACGTTGACCCACTCAGGAATTTCGTGTGGCCAGTTGTCCACTACCTTTTCTTCACGGACAGTTCCTCTTTTTTACGGTGTTGTGCAAGTGTCAAACTGTTACTTTTTGAGTTGTTGCAAAGTGGGTCTAAAAATTTCTCTACACTAGATAGAAAAGCTTGAGTGGGGAGTATTAATACTCTCTTAATATATATATATATTTTGAGATGTAGTTACAATTCTGTTAGGTCTAAGATACTAAAAGTTTCAGCAGTTAGAATTTGCTGCTGCTACTGCTAAGTCGCTTCAGGCGTGTCCGACTCTGTGTGACCCCATAGACGGCAGCCCACCAGGCTCCCCCGTCCCTGGGATTCTCCAGGCAAGAACACTGGAGTGGGTTGCCATTTCCTTCTCCAATTAGAGTTTACTTGTATTCAAACACAACAGTATTTGTTTCCAAATTCTCAATCATCTCAGGGATACACAAAAATTTGTTAACCTTAAATATTCTAAAAGAAAAATCCTGAGCACATTTTTGTATTAGCTTTAGGGAATAGAGGTGGTGGTTCACCACGGATTTTTCACTTACATTGAAATTAAAAAGGATATATGATGTTACAACTAAAAATAGGATTCCTTAAAATATTAGCCCTTCCTGTTCTCAATAGTTTTATGTTTCTAAGTAACTGACAAAAACAAAGCATTTTGAAAGTTGGCTGAAAATTGCACTTCATTTTACTTAAAAATGTTATTCTGAAGCTAGTACAAATCTCAGTTGAAAGAAACTTTTATTTGAAAGAAACTTTTCATTTTAGAGTGCAGCTCAGAAATATGTGTGGTTTAGTGTGTGTGTTTTATATTTTGAGAAGTTAGACCGATTGCTGTTGGAATCAACAGCTTTGACATCTTTTCCTTAATTGGGAGTGAGTGAACTATTTGAAATGGTTCCAAAGATTAGGTGCTTAATTATAGCATTCATAACATTTTTGTACAGTGAAGCTAACTGTTCCTTGTCTGAAAAAGAAAATTGAAAGTCAGTTAAAATGACTTTCTCAGCCGGAGTTCCTTATCAGAACCATAGAACACAGAAAATTATTTGAGAGAAACTATTTTTCTCAGTTTTCCCAGAAGTGATTTTTTTTCTCCCAAAAGTGATTCTTAACCATGCCATTCTGTAGGCATAGGGGAGATGTTAATTCATTACATTAATGCCAGGGCCTTAAGGATTAATTCTCCTGGTAACTCTTGTTGAGAAAGGCTGTTCTGTGCTCGGTCGCGTCTGACTTTGTGACCCCATGGACAACCATCCTAAGCTCTTGTTTCCTCAGACAAGGCTGTTGTGCAGTGGTTCCCCTCCGTGTTATCACTGGTGCTGTTTGGCTCACTTTCTGTCTTCCTGCCTGTTCTGCCAGGCAAACTTTGTTTTGACCTCCGGCTCACAGTTTGATTCCCCTTCTTCAGAGGGGACATCACCTTTCACAGTACACATCTCACTTGCATTTATATGTACCTGTTGAACATGTTTTCTCTTAGAATGTAAGCTTTGTGAAGGTAGGAAATTGTTCAGAGAGATGTTTCTGTAACATCAAGCACAATCCAATAACGGTCTGCTGAATTGATGTGAAAGAGAGCCGTTCAGTGTAAATTGCTTTACAGACAAATAATTAAATAAAGCAGTAACTGTTAGAACATTTCAGCAATATTCTTTTCTTGTAGGAAATCTCAAGTATAATGCATCCATTGCCCAGTAACACGTGGCCATGTTGTTTTATATCTGCCTCTAATCCCTCTCACTGAAATATTTGGAAGCAAATTCTAGAAGGCATATAATTTTATACATAAATACATAGGTATTCATCACTGAACACTAAAGACTTTTTAAAAAATCATACTTCTATTATCACACCTAAAAAATAAACAGCAGTTCCTTAAAATCGTCAAGCATGGTCAGTGTTCAGCTGTTCCTAAGTGTCTCATGATTTTGCAATCTGAATCAGCATTTAGACAGAGTCCACAGGACCATGTGTTCCTGATGTTCTTCATGGACCAACCAGAGATAAAGAAAGAATCCATCTTGATTTATGGATAAGCTAGCAGTTAAGGCACATGTTTATTATTATGATCAGCTAATAGCATTAAAAAGTTAATGTTGATCATATGAATTTGCTTAGTTCTACTGATGATAAGTTTTTAAAAGAACAATTGGATTTAGTCAAGCTATAGTTTTTATTTTTTTTTTCTTTCTTTTTTTTTTTTTTCAAAGGTGCTCGCCTCTCTCTTACCTCTCAACTTGTTATCTTTATCCTTCCTGGGCCTAGTTAATAACTCTTGCTCTTCAGGTCCTAATTGAGATGGCACCTCCTTGCCTGACTTCTCAGGCTGGGCAGATACTTCGCTGTGCTCCCAGCAAACTCTGAGCTGTCCTTCCTCCCAACCTGATAGTGTAGAGCAATTTTTCTGTCATGGTCTATATGCTCCTCCAGACTGAGTGAGAGGAAGGTGGCAAGACTATCCCCTGGCCTCAGCCCCTAAATGATACCTAGAACAGAAGAAGCTGCTGCTCCACAGATTTCTGTTCAACGAAAAAGTTTGTTTTAACAAGTTGCATCCTTCTTCTTCCAACCCCAGGAGTCCCATTTCCCAGCAGCAACCGCAGGGCCCACTGGGAGACAGGGGGAGGGGACTTGGTGACCTCTAGGTGCTGAGCCCTGCAGGCCTCTCAACAGAAAAGATGAGGAAGGAAAGGGGCAGTGAGAGATCTTAGGATTCTCAGCAGAACATATCACCCGGCAATCTTCTTCACCAGATTCTGCCTCCTGCCTCGGACTCAGCCTCCCCTCTAGGAGGCCGCTGCAAACTCCACATCAGACTTCAGAATTCCCCACCAAGGTGACCTCTGGCTTCCCGAGGCGACCCT